>NC_087062.1:94997204-95404704 GCF_963678635.1 Symsagittifera roscoffensis
GGTAAATTTCTAACAACGATGCTGTAAGCTTTTTAGTCCAGTGTAAGCACACCAAAAAAAGCTTGAAAAATGATCACAGGTAAAACATATTTTTATATTTTAGTCCAAAACAACAAAACGTTTCGAATGATACGGAAAACTTGGTAAAATTCATAATTTAATTTTGAAAAATGTCTGGAGAAAAACAGAATTTACTCGTAACATGGCAAAATCTTGAATGCCCAGACTGCCTTTTAAGGTAAATGGTGTAGAAATTGCATTAAAAATGATCAAATTGAAATTAGAAATTCTATTTTTTACGGATTTCTGTATAAAAATCATCCCACCACATGATATGTAAAAACATACAGGGATACTTTGAGCGAATTTCAAAGTTTCAATTAGATCAAGTTTCATGCCTCAGTTCAATTTGGAACGGTTTTTAGGAGGGCATAAATTAAGGCTGACACATTAGTAGCACTCATTTTGGGCAATCTTTAAACTCCCATAACTTAACAAAAAAAGGATCACAAATAAATTATTTGGTTCTTTTCCAGTTCCCCCTTTCAAATTCAATTTTAAAAAGCGTATTTAACCTGATCATAACGCTATGAAATTTGGCGTGGTGAACAAATCGACAAGTGTGAACAGATTTGTTCTTCATACTTTACAGCGTAACATCACGCATTTAACCGTAATAACACGTAAAACAAAAATAAAACTCGGTATTTTGAAAAAAGGGGGAACTCGAAAAGAGCCAATTATTTTTACGTTTCGGATAAAGAAGAAAAAATTTGTTGCAAATTCGAAATTTGACTGGAGAAAAAAAACACCCCGAGCACAAATATTCTATCACATTTTTCGGAAGTCAGAACACATAGAACATGGTTTTTCTATTTAGCTCCTACTAGGTTCTTACTTAGTTAAGTGAGAGGCAAAAGTAGAAAAGAGCCCCAAAAAAGTTTTTGTTTCAGGCAACACATTTGCAAAAAATTACTAAATTGTTTTTAGACCCATGACTAATCGGTAAAGCAATGCAATTAATTTTTCATTGCGGCCGGATCTCTTTAACTATTTTCCGCCGTTTTCCGAAAGAAAAGAAGGGTGCGAATTGTTACTAGGTACCAAATTCTCATGTGCTTAACGTTGATTTAGTTTTTATATAGGGCTGGCAATTCATTACCATGTACCTATCATAATTTAACAATAAAAAACGGTTTTTTCATTCCGATTAGAAGTTGTGTAACAGTGCAGCTTTGTTACCTCCAAAAAAAGCAGATTTTTCTTTTAAAATGAGAACTAAGTGAAAATGTTCTGCAATAGAATAAAAATTTGTCTATTTTGAAAATGCATCAAACAAATTGAAGAAAATTTTTGCTGCGACTGAAAAGTTGGGGAAACGATTTTTAGTTTTATCAAATTCAATCTCATTTCCTCATTTCGATCTGATTTCCGTCTTTCGAGCAAATTCGATCTCAGTAATTTGAATTTGATTCCTGTCTATTCTTAAGTTTAATTTCCAGTTTGAATTAAAATGATGCTTAAATTATCCACAGAAAATTTTGCTTTATAAAATGAATTTGGGATCTCTTTAACTATTTCCCCGCCTCGGGCACTTTGTAACGAATTGCCACCCCTATAAGGCACTAATTAAAGAGTTAATCATATGTAAACTTTGTACCTAGTAACGGATCCCCCTCTACAAAAAAGGGGGAATAGTCAACGAGATCCGTGAATTTTCCGGTTATTCCTATTTACACTTAAGCATTCGAGTCTGGAAAAAGGTAATGGTTTTTGGTTCTTTTCCCCTTCATTACAGTATGACAACGAAAAGTTAGTTTTTCGAAATTGAAATTCAAATGAAGGGGGGGGGGGTGTTAAAAAAAAGCCTGCGTTTTTCATACAAATGGCTGAACCTACACTTTACGGACGTTTTTATTGCAATTTTATCAGGGGGTGGTCTTCATCATTCAGTATGAATCAAATCTCACAGCAGCATATTTTTCATTAAAAGTGCCCAAATCCCAAATCTCAAATCAAAGGAAGTCATCAAAATTATTGATATCCATCCGAGAAATCGTATGTATTTTTCAGTTCAACAAATACATCTTCTGAAACCATTTTTTTGTAATTCAGAAGTTTAATTAAATATTGACATATTAGTGTTCATTTAGATGATGGAAATCAATAGTTCTTCTGAATACTCATTAGAAGAAGAGCCAGCGGCGGAGTTTCCCTGGTTGGTAGCCAATGGAGTCCTCGAAATACTGGCTTTCGCGACGTCGATTCTAGGCGTATTTGGAAACTTCCTTTGTTACATTACAGCAATGCAACTACCAGCGTCGAACAGTGCATTTTTGATGGGATATTTGGCCATTTGGGACACAATCGGTGGTCTAACTGATGGTGTTGACGTTCTAGCCAAGCACTTCGGATTCTTCATCAAGGATATCAACGTACGTAATTTTATACTTGTAACCCTAGTTGCATGTAGCTGAACTCTTTGTAGTAGTTAGAACATAGTTGAGAGATGCCCGAGGAAAAAAGAGCCCGGCGTGAGTGCGGCTCTTTTGCCCGAGGCCATCTTCAACTATGTTCTAACTGTTGAAGAGTATGTTTTTGCTCTTTCTGAGGGAAAGATGCCAGAAAATTGAGAAAGAGCCAGGAAAATATTGAAAGAGTCCAGAAAAGTGCGCGAAACTATGCAAATGATTACTTTTTTCATTCATGCGTTCTAATATTTCTTTTTTCATGTGTGAAAGAGCAAAAACATACTCTTATTTCAAAGTTTTAAGAGTTGTGCACATCGGAAATTTTATAATTGTGCACGAGTTCAACTTTTTGGGGCGGGATTTGAGAAAAGCTCAAAAACTTTTTTTATAAAACTGTCCCTAACATTTTTTCAGGTTTCCTGTAGCAAATAAAAACCACATTTTTTTATCAATAGTTTTTTTTCGTAACTTTCTAATTGTGCCAGGCTTAAAGAGGTAATCAGAGGAATCTATCGTGATTTTATCAGATAAAATTGAAATACGTGATTGAGGATAAATATCGAATCAGTTTTTAGACTCCTATTTTTAGTAAACGAAAGAAACTCCCAACGGCAATTGTAATACGCAGCATCGTCTTCATGGATATGGATAGATTTGATGACATTGATAAGAATCAGTCGTTGTGGGCATAGAGTTGGTTAAGTTCAAAAAAACAGTTGATGCAGCAATGAAAATTTAAAGATTTATTTCACTATATAAGGTTATATATATATATATATATATATATATATATATATGGGCTCTTTTCCAGCCCCCCCCCCCCTTTGATTTGTTCTGAAATTCAATATATGGAAAACAATTTAAAATGTCTTTTCTCAATATAAACTGCATTAAAACGTGTCAACGTGAACAAAAAAAATTCTACAACATTTGTTACATGCAAAATGCCGCAAACTTTGTAATTTTCCGAGGGGGGTGGGAAACTGGAAAAGAGCCTATACATGTTCTTTCAACGTTTTAACGAAGAATTTTAGTTTGGTTGAGTTTTCATGTCATCACAGCGTATCTTGAACAGGAATTTTTAAGCAGAAGCTATTGTTTTTGGTCCTTCAAATTTCTTTCGCTATTGAATTATCTTTAGAAACACTACATGAAGCTCCGACTAAATCATTAAAAAAAGTGTAAAGCTTTCCAGTCAAGGATTTAGGATTTTTTGGAGGGTTGAGGATAAGAAAAAACATTATGAGGCTGGTCATATAATTTCAAATATGAGGCCAATGAAAAAAAGCTAGTCATACAAAGTCATACTATGAAACTTGCTTCACTAACAAACGTGGCGTTTCTTCTACATCAACAAAAAAAATTTAAACTAAAATTGAGGCTTTTCGAAGCTGAGACCCTAAAATGTAATCATTCAAATTGCAGACAAAAGATCCAGAAAACATATACAAGTTTTTTTGCATGCAAAATTTGATTTTTTTTGTCTATAACGTACTTAGTAGCTTTATCTATTAAATGTATACGACGTAGACAATACTGGCCAGATGCTCTTAGCTAACTAGTTTGATGGTCTGATTAGGCAATCCTACGGAATTATTTTCTGTTCTATTACCTTATGTACACCTGAATAAATTCTGTAGAAAACAATTTAAAGCCTGATACTTTCTACACACAAGTATCGAAACAGATATAAGTAGCGCGATTATTTGGCGCTATTAAATGGCGCGATTATTTTGTCTGAAGTTTTGAGCGTGCTTCCTTCTAACTTTCAACGCTAGGGGCTTCTTATAATCATCGGTGCTGTGTTTGGTATTTGAACTTTTTTTTAGCAATAGACCAAACTGAGATTAACGTGTTCCTTATTGCTCGCGTCAGTGTTAAACTCATCCTGGTTCTAATCACCAATATCATTTGCATCCTCTGCATCACTAATAAACACCATGGTGCCCTCGTTTCCAATTTGATTCTCAGTTTCAGCCAGCACCCTCCTTCTCAATCAATTTTCATCTCGGATTAGGCTCGGGTTAGCTTCACTATCCGATGTTACTTCGCTTTCGGATTTTTACTGCCTCTTGTTGAAGTTGGGTTACGCTTGTATGAGGTGCTGTGTATCTCAGGTGCGCCTGGGTTGTAGACCCTTACAGCTGTCTCCTCATATGTTATAATGCTGTTGACAGGAGGGTAAGGACGACTAGAGATATCAAGCTGTCTCCGCCTAACAAATAGACGCCAAAAGCCGCAACTCTCCTAATCCAAATAGAAATGGTACTATGTAGTTGTCGTGTCGATATCACATCTTTGATAGACAATCTTCGATATCACATCAGGATTCTGGGATGATAAAACATCATTTTTTAATCAAGTCCCTTCATGTCTAGGCGTCTGAACCTTTTTCCCCTTGTATAGCTGAAGCCGCGTCCATTCCGTGGAGCGCTGTCATGACCCTCTTCAGTTGGGTGATCTGTTCCTCTGACGGTGGCTGAGCTGTAATTTCAGGAGCAGGACAAATTCTCGCACTGAACAAATCATCTCCAATTATTCCGCCGGTTAAGTTAGGGAGCGGAGCCTTGGGCCTGGCTTCATAAAAGATGTCGTACCCCGGCGGATCTTGGTTTTTACTTTTTGAGCGCAGCAGTGGGTTAAGTGAGCATTCTCCGGGTCGTTGTTGAACTGATCTATCCATGAACTCCGCTCATATTGGCTTCTGATGTACCCGTAGTAAGAAATTAGCTCGTTGCACATAATAGTTTCTTCCATCCTATCAAGTTCTTGATCACAGTTTTCGGAGGCTTCTTGCATCTTATCGAGTCGTTGATCAAAAACTTTGGAGTCACCAGTGTAGTCGGTCTACAACTACGCGTCAATGCATTCATTGCATTGTTCAGAACAGAATATAGCCAAAAATGAGGAACGCCATCTTAAAAATAACCAGCTCTGCATGCATGGTATTCATAATTTGAGACTGATTCGTTACTATAGCTGACAAATTCACAGACTGGCAATACAACGGGTCTCATCTATGGATTTTGCAACCACTCTTTTTGTTCTTCCGATCATACGTTTTACCAGATGTTTTAGTAAACCAATGAAGAGTTCGAAAAAAGCAGATGTGTTTGTAAGATCTGATTTTTTCATAATTATCATGTCTGGTACATGTCTGTTTCAGATATGTACAAGGAAAAAAGAGACATGCCACAGGACTGATACAGATATGAATTTTGTATGTATTTTCGATGTCCAGATTTGAATTTAACTACAAATTTCAATACGGGTACTATTTAAACGCTACCTTTTTTCTGAGTTCAAGTCAAAATCTTCCATAGTGGAACCTGATCTAAACTACATTTTATTATTGGATAAATTAGATATTTTATCACTATAAAATAATTAATTTTACCCAATCATATTCCATCTAACTAACATCCCACTTATTTGTAAGTGCTGAAATAACTTGTAATTTCAGCACCAGAGAGATTTGAATTTAACTTAGAAATTAGTTGCCTCTCCAAGAGAACTTCAGCCGCCGCAATAAACCAGTATACTCTAGATCTATTGAGCCTAGCAGAGACTAGTTAAACACCCTGAGACTAGTAGATATAAGAGTAAGATTAGGATCGGTATTAGACTAAGAAGTTGCACGAATCTATCCGGCCGAAAATAAGATAGCGTGGCGAGCAGACATTGTACCCTATCCGAAATTACTCTATGAGTTAGACCATAGAACATAACTCATCTGGTGCGACCATAAGTCTCGAATAAGACCTTAGAAACAAAATAGCTTAGTATTAACCAAAAATAGATTAGAAATTAGACAAAAAATTTTCAAAATGTTACATGACAATAATTTAATTGAGTTGTCTCTACGACTCAATAGATCTGAGCCGCTATTCCGCACAATACGAGAACTACCCGGTGTTGGAAAAAGACCTCGGAAAAGAGACAACATACGACTACATAGAAACTTACCCTTTAGTTTCATGGTTGTACGGCAAAAGCCAACACAAACTTTTATATTTAGAATCTTATTAGCAATGAATTTAGAATTTCATTTGCAAACATAAAATCCTTGAAGGAAATCTTCAATGATTATTTCAGGCGCTAGATAAAATTACTATTGTACAATAACGTTTGATAAAAAGATCTCAAATTGTTCCTTCCAACTCTGCAGTAATATATAAAACTATTTAAAAAAATATTTATTGAAAACAAAAACAAAAATTAGTAGCATGACAATAAATTGTTAGTATGTACAAATCATCCTGTTGTTCCAGCTTCATCACCTAAACATAACAACAATTCTAAAACAACTAATATCATTAAAAACTAAAACCTTTTACCAAATGAATTTAATTTATTTTAAACTTAACTTTATTTGATATTAAAACCAGATCATCAAGGCTTTCCTTGGATCTAAATCAATTTTCTATTTTATAAAATTTAAATTCTGATCATCAAGGCTTATCCTTGGATCAAAAAGAACAATTTTGTTCTCCCCCACCCACTTATCAAGTGTCTAACGACCTCAAACGTCAATTCACTACCCAACCTTTTTCAAAAGACCCAGGACTAATAGAAATTTTTTAATAACACTAACCATTCAAATTAGGATAAACAGTGAAGAACTTCGGTTATTCAACCTTCACTTGAACCCTCCTCTTACCTGACCCAAGATAAATCTTAAACTTAGTAAGTTTAAAATAGTATCTAACGAACTACTTGCGTTCTAATTATACCTGAACCTTGTGGATCGATTTACTATTCTCCAACCCTTGAACACAATCACTACCCCTAAGTAAGATTAAGTAAGTTAACACCTTAACTTAGACTAGCCACGAGAATGTAAAAATCATTCTTCGGAATCGATATACTTTTCTCTCCAACCCTTAACAAAAAGACCCAGGTTAAGCTAACCAAAAAATCGTAAGGACTAACAGTCTAGAAAATTAAAATGACTAATAACTTCTTGCATCCCTCATCCTAAACCTTATGTCATTAAAAAATTTAGGAAATAAACAAACAATCGTTTTACACAATTGTGAAATAGACAACCAAAAAATTGATCTTGTATTAACCCCACATACACAAACAGTTGGATACATCCGAACAAAACGACAAACAATAAAAAGAAAATTTATAAGTAAACAAAAACAGATAACACGAAAAAGATTTTCAAAAAATAGAAATGCATTTTCCAAATCAGAAGCCAATAGTCTAGACGCACTATATAAACTAAAAGAATCAGTAAAAAAAAATTGCCCCATCCATGATCAGTTATATTTTTCCGATACAGAAACAACTTCAAACTCATCAAAAAGAGGAAAAAGAAGAATAAAAAAGCAATATAAACACAGACCAGTACATCTATACAATTGGAATCAACCAATTAGACATATTGAGAATTATATATTAACAGTCATCAAACGAAAAAATGAGCAACACTCAGAGTGACGAAAGTCCAGATGAAGAAGCAGTTTTTCCCTTTCTAATAAACTCACTCAGTGATAGAGGACAAACACGATTTTGTAAAAACCTACTCGTAAATTTGTTTGAACCAGGAATCAATCCATGCAAAGCAGAATTCCCGGATATAAAAACCAAAAGACAAATTATAGAACATTATTTGAAAGACATGTGTAACCTAACACAACAATACGGAATCTACACCATAGGATTCAGCACACCACGAACAAGTCATGGTAAATATGTAATCCAAACAGACGATATTGATTTAGAATTTTCAATAGTATTCACAGAATATATCAAAAGCATACAATATCAAAATTCACAGAGAGCAAACTCCATATTCACCAACGAAGTTTTTGCAATAAAATATAGTTATATATCTATATTAGAAAAAACAGAAGCTCAAAGTACATCACCAACCCAAACATACAAAAGTAAGAAACAAAATCACCGCATTTTCAACATTTTTAAACATAATCCATGAAAATTTCACCAATAATGATGTCTCACAAAACACTGAACATGATTTACAAAGAATCTTAGCATGGTTTATAATAGATTATTTTACCCACAATTTAGATTTAATCGCACAAGCAAGAAAAAATTTTAGACCCCAAAGTACCAATGACGACACTGTCATTGCATAACAATCAGATTACGTTTGGGACCCTGAATGGTCTCATCCAGGATTTTAAACATTCCAGCGGATATCTCAAGTCAAGCAATAAGTACAATATCTGTTCACAAAGATTATGTAAAAGTAATACCATTAACGACTGACGCAACTACAATAAATTACAATACAGTTTTACCTGATATACGAAATAACAGCTTAAATTCAACAGTCATACATAACAAAAATCTCAATGGAACTAGAAATCTTACACACAAGATATTCAAACACCATCACACTTCATAAATGAAGAAGTAGTCCAAACAACAGTAACAACTACACAACAAAGTATTTCACCAATACGTCCAAATCTCACAACACCAAAAAATACAAATACATCACTACCACAAATAACCTTACAATCGACCGTTAAACCCTCGGTTGCTCCAAAATACTCCCATATGGACTATCAGACATATAGACCAGTGACAAAACCGTCAAAAACACGAAAAACATTCACAGAAAACACTTTTGCAGAACACAAATATAATTATGTAAATCAGTCAAAAACAAATCAACCCCCCCGAAAAAATATGCAAAACCTAAATCACGTATGTTCTCATTATTGGAATCTTCCAAATACATTAACAAATTCAGTAAATTTTCCAGATAATTCACGCCCTCCACAGGATCATAGTGAAAATTACCCATTTTTTCAACAAAATAAGAATAAACAACAAACACCTTATAACACAAATTACTTATCATCTGATGATGATGATTACTATCAACCAGATATTTTTACACCATATACTAAAGAATATCGCACACAGAGACCGCGACAATCTCAACCATCCTAAAATATGAAAATTTACCCACAAAATCCAACAGACATGCAAAATCAACAGCCAATGCATATATAAAACCCATTTAACGCACAGTCTTTTCAACCAATAGAGCCACAAAACCAAATGACTATGCATTCTTACCAATCGACTCAAATGCAAAATGAAATACTACTTCCATATTACCTTCAACAATATGAAAAAACAAAAAACCAACTTACAAACTTCTCGCAAATGCCAAATGCCGCAGAATCACTACAGATGACTCAACAATAACATCGAAAAAACCACTGATGGTATTCACAGGAACAGACCCTGAATATTCTGTAGAAGACTATTTAAACGCAGTCACAGCAAATTTAATTTTAAAAGTAGGACCTGAACCAATTAATACACCACTCCATCAAAATTGGATACATAGAAGCACAGCGTTAATTCAAACAACAATAGATGGCGCAGCCCAAAAATGGTTTTCAGTACTACCTATAGAAATAAAATGAGATTGGAAAAGATTCACACAGGAATTTTCAAAAATGTTTGATTCTGAAAGAAACAAACTACATCAAAGAGTTCTATGCAAAGAAATACGCAGATTACCAAATGAAACAGTTAAACATTTAGCAGTTTGAAATGAAACTCTAATTCGAAAAGCATATTCACTTAATACACATGATTACAAAAACACAAAAATGACAGAAATTTTAATGATGACCTTAACACCTCCATTAAGGAAAATAGCTATAAAAAAGAGAGCATCTCATCCTTCCTCAATTCGAGAGCCAGGTTTAGATTTTAGAAAATTAGTAGATAAACTAGAACAAGGAGAAATCACAATGAAACTTGAAGAAATAGAAAATCTAAAACTAGAGTATGTTATTCGGATTGAAACAAATACCACACATATAAATAACATACAAGAACCAGATACAGAACTGATTGAAAAAATCACTGAAATACTAAACATCTATGAAAGAAACCCAAATTTTAAAGGCAAACCATCTTTCAAAAAATGGTGTTATTAATGCCGACGATACGGACACAGTATTGCCGAATGTAGACAAAAACAACAAAACAATCAGAAGGAACCTCAAAAGCACAAAGAACCAAATAAGTCATTCTATCAATATATGAAAAAAGATCAAAACCTACCAAACAAAAATATATTTAGTAATAATAGTTAAGAAAAACCACTTCCAAGTAACCCAAATTATTCAAGAAATCAATCACCATATAACTCCAGTTATAGAGGTAGATCGCCCGAACGAAGATATTTACGAAATTTCTCACAAAATAGATACAGTCGATCGAATAGTCAAAATAACCAACATAGGAATAACTATTCACGATCGAATTCCAACACAACAGAATTTGTTTCTGCATCCAGTTCCCATTCAAACCCAAGGAAAAGACACTATTCCAACAATAAATTACGAAACTCATCATACAACAGAAATAGAAACTATTCAAACAATAGGAATAGAAGTTACTCCAACAATCGAAATCAAACTTATCCAAACAACAGATCAAGGAATAATTCATATAACAGATCAAATTATCACAGTTCAAATTATGACTATCAAAACAGATCAAGAAATAATTCACAAAACCGAAACTCAAGTTACAAAAATAGATACAGAAATTGTTCCCAATCACCCTATAGGAATAATAACCGTTACCCCGATTCTAAACATCGATACAGAAGTAACACGCCAAAGCACCAAAGACACATAAATCAAGTGCAAACAAATGAAGAAACAATTCAGACCCCCCAGGTATTGATAAAACAAAAACAATGAATTACAATTAAATCACATTAATTGTGAATCAACAGATACTGAAAGTGATACAGATAATACCATCTATGTAAATATGATAATAATCGAAAATGACTATGAACCAATCATATATGAACAACCCTTTAGTTCACACATTTACGAAAATCAATTGGAACTTCTTCATAATTATTACACTACACCCATTAATAATGATACACGAACTACACAAAAAGTAAACGAAATTAACACTGTAACTAAAACTGATAAAAAAGACGAAGTACAATGCTCAAACATGACACATTTTTATCAAAACATACAAAAAGAACAACCAAGAGAAAAAATTTGGACAATCCCACTTCTCCTAGAGAGCCCAAGAAGTAAAGAATTTCAACCACCAGATCTTGAAATTGATTTTTTAATCGACTCAGCAGCAGAATCAAATATAATAAACATTCCCACATGGAATGAAATTAAATTAAAACACTGCACCCGAATTTAACACCTCTTAAAACATCTAGTAAATTGGCAACAGCACAAGAATCAACATTAGTAAACTATGGAAAAATCCAAATAATCCTTGTTCCCACAAGAACAATGGAATAAAACAAGATTTTGAACAAGCCATTTAAACAAACATTTCATATTACTGATATTAAGCACAATATCATTGGCATACCTTCTATTACTAAATGTATACCAACAATCAACATCTTAAATAGTAAAATCCATATCAAAGACAAATATACAAAAAAAACAAAAAAACACAGCCTTCACGTTCTTCCAAAGATTAAACAAACAACCACCATTTTTCTCAAAATTTTACCCCATTTATAATCAAGAACGGAAACACCTGCTGAAACCACTATCAGGAAATATATATAAATTTTCAATAAAACAAGTTCATCATATGACAAAATTCAAAACAAACAACAGCTTTTCATGTCAGATTTCGAATTTAAACCCATTCAAAAATTTTTCAAAATTACAATCTCATCCATAAAATATCTAAAAAACACAAATTCCGATATTATTTCACTACACGTATATAATAATACACCATATCGAATAATAATACCTTTAGGACTATAAGGATATTGTGAAACGAATGCTACAACTTCACCTGTAAATGAAGTAGCATATCGGGTAAATAATATATTACAACTATTAGATATTTGTCAATCAACAATTCTTGACGAAGAATTATCCATCAATAATATAATAAGTAATGAAAAAAGAAATACAGATTACTTCACAAAAACACCATATTTTAAAACAACATTCAATATAACAAATTATACAAAAGAACAACAAAAATTTTTAACAAGTTTTAACTTTCAAAATTCACAAATAACGCAAGACGAATTTGACAAATTAGCAAAACAACTGATAAAATATTCTACAGTCTACGCAACATCAAAATTTGACGTTGGAAAAATTAGTTCATCACTACACCTCCCATTAAAACCTGACGCAGTCTTCAAAAAGCAAAGCGCAAGTAAAATACCAATTCACTTACACGACAAGGTAAATAGATTACTTAATATTTTAGAACAAAACGAAATTATATCACCAGTAAATAAGGAAGAACAACCAAAAGGTAATACCTTCATCAACCCTGTTATCATCCTAGCAAAAGGTGAATCACTAAAAATAGTTTTAGACGCTAGATATCTTATTTCACTAATTGACGAATCAAAATGCAATTGGCCTATTGAACCAATACAGGTTATCTTAACTAAGATAAATGGTAAATACTTCACAACCGAAGATATGAATAGTGCTTATAACCAAATGCCACTAGATGAACAATCACGACTATTAACACAATTCGTTATTGGAAATCCAAAATACGAATTCAATAGATTAATCTATGGAATTTCCATAGGACCTGCAGCTTTTCCGGCTTTTATGAGTAAAATTTTTAGACCACTTATACTCAAAAAACATGCAATCACATACTTAGACGATGTTTTCATGCAGTCACAAACTAAAGAAGAAATGTTTACAGTTTTGGAACAGTATCATAAAATACTTCAGAACGAAGTTCTGAAAGCAGCCCCCGATAAATCACATTTTTTCCTAACACGCGTTAATTTTTAGGACATAATATTGAACGAAATACAATCACCCCATTAAAATCACGCATTGATTTAATCCAAAAACTTCAACCACCTACAAATAAAAAGAAAATCCAAGAATTCCTTGGAATTTTGAATTTCTTAAGTAAATATGTTTACAAATTGCAATTATACTTAAGTTCTTTTTGTAAAATCCTCAGAAAACAAATAATTTAGAATGGACCACTGAACATCAAGCTCGATTTGAAGAAAAATTAAAAAAACTTCTGACAGAGCAAATTTCAAACACAATTCCTGATCAAAATCAACCATTCTATGCAATGTGCGATGCTTCAAATTTCGGCATCGGCGCAGCATTACTACAATCACTTAGTGGAACAAATAAAATGAATCTTGTATCAGCAAGTTCACAATTATTCACACAAGCCGAGCTACGACTCTCTACTCTAATGAGAGAATGTACAGCTATAATTTACACACATACAGAATACGAATTTCTGATACTTGGATCAAAACACCCAACAGTTTTATGTACAGATCATAAACCAATTATATTCCTTTTCACACATAAATCAATTCCAAATCATAGAATTTATAGATTTCAATTAATTTTAATGAAATTCCCAAACTTACATTTAGTTTGGACAGCAGGAAAAACCTTGCATTACCAGATACAAGTAAAAAATACACCACCTGAACTACTTACACGAAAAACTACAGTTGAAATACCAAAAATTATTGAATTCTATCTCGCAAAAGATGAAACATCAGCCCGATTAGAATGCGAATACGCAGTAAAAACTGATATTGATCAATCACAAATAAATAATCTACAATACTTTCCACTTTACTTAGATTGCCAAAAAAATCACTATGAAGTTGATTTATTAGGTACATCATCTTTAAACCAATTTCATACTCAAAATGGATAAAAAATAATACTTAACAAAAGAAAATGAAACAACAACCGCATAAAAAAGACCTTTTTCCATTAATTGAAAAAGAAAATTTGAGCGATAAAAAAAATTTATCAGGACCACAAACGAATGATTCAAAATACACAATAAATCAAGTTTTTAACCTCCTTGACCCACTTGACACAATTCCCCCATCAAAACTAGAAATTGAAAACATTTTTCTCGCACCAACAGAAAAAATTACACTCGAACTTTTAAAACAATATCAAAATTTCGACCCAGTAATTAAACAACTAAAATCATGGCACAAATACAAAACAAAACCAGCAAAAGCTGATACCACAATTTTAGGAAACAAAACACTCCTCCGATATTTCCGAAAATTTAATAACACAACAATCAATGAAAATACAGATCTTTTAGAATATCAATTAGATGATTCAAAAGTTTCCTGTCTTCCTTTAAGTATGATACTGATAGCATTTAACATCTCCAAACACGAAATACAAAAGGACACTCAGGATCAGAAAAAAGATATTCGAACTTTACACAAAAGTTTTATTTCCCAAGTGCACCAATTTGGATAAAAGTATTATGCAATGATTGTATAATATGTCAATTGAACAAACCTTATCCGAATCAAAAACAAATATCACAAAAACAAGATTTAAAGGACAAAGTTTGTATTTCAACCATAGAATTTCATTCGACACAAAAGGATCAATTTCACCATCCTCTGAAGGAAATTCTTACATTATGGTCATTGTTGATGCATTCACACATTATGTAGCACTCAACCCAGTACCACATTGTAATACTTACTATGCATACACAACACTTTGCGAACACTGGATAGCTAAATTCGGATTACCCGAAATCCTAGTTACAGACAACGGTACAGAATTTATTAATAATGAAATAATCGCACTATGCCACTTATACAACATTAAACATAAACCACGTACATCTCATGCACCTTGGACAAACGGTTTAGTCGAAGGTATGAACCGTTCATTACAAGAGTATCTTAGATGTATCATAAATGGGAACGATACACGATACACGGAATTTTCAGCAGATGTAAAATTATTTCCCTTATCATACAACTCACAAATCATGACAACTTTAGGAATGTCAACATATAAAATGGTTTTTAATCAAAAACCAAAAAAACCAATTATGTTCACAGCAAATGCTCACAAAAACGCACAAGCTCATTGCAAACCAAATAAAGATTCAATATGCTATAATCTACCATTACACACACATGATGAAGATCATTTTCATCGCCCACAAATTCTCAAATTAGCCTCCGGCATACATACCGAATGGATTTTAAATAGAGATAAAAACATAATGAAATTTACCAAAAAGTAACAAAGAAGTTGTTACAAAGGCAAAGTTTTAACAGCCAAAATATTTCACGTTTTATGCCAGCCACAGATTTAAAAATTGGAACATTTGTTTCAATACCTAATTTTAATACACAAAAAGGAATCTCCAAAAAATTACAACAACTTCGCAAGGGACCATACCAAATAATTGCTAAACCCACTGAAGTAACATACAAGCCCACAAAATTATCCGAAACCATACACATACAGAACAAACATCAAATGTACAATCCGACGTTCAGCATAAACAAAATCAAAAAACAAACACAACTCATAAAAATATAAAAACACAAGACACAAAAATATCTCAAAAAAAAAGAAAAAACAGGAAAATGAAAGAAAAACTTTTACCACAAGAACAAGTACAAAAATCAAAACACAGAGAATCATCACGACTTAGAAATCAACCACGTAAAAATTACAAAACAATCATCCCACAATATAAAATATTAAAGAAAGTTGAATTTCAAAAACAACTTTGATTTTTAAATTAGTAATTTGTACACCTTTAAATCATTTTGATTTTTCATATTTTCAAAATAACATGCTGAAACATACTCAACAACTCTAGTTCAAACTCAGCCAATAGGATTTACTCAAATCCGTCACCTTCAATATCTCTAACACAAACCTACTAGCCGATAGGTAATATTCTCCAGGCATATCTATAACTATAACTTTCCAACTTCCAGGTCAAAAATAAGCAACTTTCTAAAACTTGACAACTAAAATAAATACCACCATAATATTACAACCCTCCCCTATCTAATAACGCAAAAATCAACAATATTTTCCCAACTCAGACCTCAAAAAACCTCCAACCAAAAATGGCAAATTAGCCTAAAGTAAAAAAAGGACCATAATCATTTGGCTTAAAATACAAATATTTCAAAAATACCCCAGATTACCTACCAAATAAAAACAAAGCAAAGAAAACCTCCCGAACACCATAATATTAGCCTCCAAAAATTTTTCACAAAACTCAACCCACCTGTCAAAAAATCAATAATGATCCGACCACACTTGAATTTCGCTCCAGAAAATAAAAAATATTCGACGAACGAATCATTTCTTAAATGCTTTTCTCTCTAACAGTCGATACCTTAAAAAATATAATCTTAAATCTTTTCATAAAATTTTTCTTTCTCTTTAAACTTTTGCTAATATTTTTTATTGAAACTTTTGAAGCCTTAATAATCCTTTTAATATTTTCTTGCAATATTTTTTAAATTTTTTACTCCCTATTTGAAATATATCTCCAACTTTCCCAAATCATTGACCACATTCACAGGTACGATAAATCAAAGTCTATTTAAATGATACGAACAAATTTTAGTAGAACAGATATTTTTTACTATTCGTAATTTTCATCACATTTTGATCATCCCTTATCATGACAATGTGCAAATGTGTAAGAAAGGCAATAGTCACATTCGCCTTAGCAACAACCATTTTAATTCTTTTCATCGAAGAATATTACAATAAACAAAAATCTTTGCACTAAGAAACAAATAAATCAAACACATTTCCAAAATTGCTAACCAACCACCACCAAAACAGTCTTCACCGACATCCTCCCAAGAAAACCCAATCATACCTACACCTACCCAAAACCCCCAAACATCCACACGATTTTCTTTCCAAGATAACCCGTATACTTTTGAAGAACGACACGCTCGCTTATCTGAACCATTAGAACCAGTTCAGCGACAAGCATTCCTAAATGAACCTACATATAATTTATACCCCACATTACCACAAGATTTAAATGGAATAAGACATATTAGTCAAAATAAAAAAACAGTTGAAGTCAATAGACAAATTATACATCCACGAAGAAATAGAAATTTTCAGACCCCCAGAGTTCATTTTGATATACCCCAATCACCAACACCAACTACTTCAGAAATTTCAAGTAGTATTTTACCAGAAACTCCCACACTCTTTTCACAACTTAGCACCTCAAGCATACCCTCAGACTATCTAGGTTCAACCCCCACATCACATCAAATCCGAGAAAACCCTTTTAATCCCCCCAGATACCAGAGAAAGACCACCATATTGGACAACACACTCATATACACAAGGTGAACCGAACTTGGTAAATGAACCAATAGATATCTCTTCTGATGCAACACTATCATCGTTACCAGAAACATTATCACTCCCGTCAACACCATCATTAAGTCTAATCTCACCGACACTTTTCCCTTTAAACTTCCCGAATAACCTCGACGCTAGATATCGAGAACAATCAACATCAAACATCCCTTTACGATTAGATTGGAACCTCCCCCATTATTTGGACAACATCAAGAAAGTAACCGACTCCACAGTTGGGCACTCAATAGATTACAATATAGACAAGATATCCACAAAGTTATTCGAGCACATAATATTCAAATACTTCAACAAAATAGTCTCCAATTGAAACTTGAAATCACAATCAAACTAAATAATATTGTTCAATATCCCTACCCATTAAATCTACCAATTATAACAGCTCAATCGCTACCACCACCATTTATAACAACTGAAGTAATATATAAATACGATAGATATACAAAAAACACAATTGGATACAATTCTAAAAATATTAACGTTTCAACACATCTTTTTCTCAAATTTTCCGACCAAAACACAAATCCTTCTTCTCGCACAGGACCCCAGGATTTATTAGTAACAAACTATGATTGTGAAGAAAACGAACAAAAAACACTACACAAATATACAATAAATCAAGTATCACAATGCGAAACAGAACCACAAGCTTTAGAAACTACAAATGTAGTAGCAACATTGTACTCAAAAGCCCGAGCAACAGCAGTCACAGGATATAAATTTACAGAAACATTTTCCGAAAAGAAAGTACATTGTTCACAAGTTTCCAACGGAAATAAGAACCGACTTGATCACGAATAATTTTACCAGAGTAATATTGAAAGACTTTTACACCTAAACCCCGACGATTGTAAAAACGATTTACTCAGACTAAATCTAACAAGAAATAAAAACACAGACAGAAAAATAGTAAATTTTCAAGTCTTTGCCGACTCTGTACATCAAGCAGAACTTGAACGATATCAAGGACATGTTAAATTAGACGAAAAATACCCATATAATGCGCACACGGACGATTAACTTATGCTATAAAAGATAAACACTGGATACCACACATTGGAAGAAATAATCCTTCAAACTGCAAAGTAGACACAAAAAATAAAGGATATCAAGAAATAATGTTTTTTGATTGAAAAATACAATTTGAAAAAATACAACTCACACGAGCTTTAACTGATAACACCTTGATCTATCAAGGAATCAGATTACCCTGCAAAAATGATCAAGGTTATTGTGACCCTACAACAAGGACCCAAGCAACAATTGTTTGGTTTCCCGAAGATACATGCACAACATTTCAAGTAGCAAAAATACACGCTCGAATGATCAAATTTCATGAAAAATATTTTATTGAATCAATCTCATACAAACAACTGAACCCATCTCGTAAACAAAGCACTGATTTCAAAAACATCCATGATATAGAAAATAAATTAACACGTTTTCAAGTCTATCACGAAACAGAATTTGCATGTAAATATAGCAATCCACTTTATAAAACACAATACTCTGAAATACTTGTCGAATGTGAAAAAGGTTTCGACATGACCACTGGAAAACTAAAGTTGGACCCTTATGCCACAAGTCACCCCATTAACGAAGGAACATCATACGTCCCAGTTAACTTTTATAAAAGCAAATTTCAACCTGGTGGAAAATTAAAACCATACGACAGTCAATAATGACTAGCACCTACTTTGGTAATATTCATTATGATATCCTCTTGGACATGAAATTAGACTACACAATTAGTAGAATTTTTCCCGTAACTTTCTGAATTAGAAACACTTCTTCAATTATGCGAAATAGAAAGAACACAAATCTTACAATCACTCGCATTAGCAGTACTAAAAACACCTTACGCAGGATATTTGTTATCAAGAAACAGATCAAATTTTCTTGATTACGAAGGAAACATTTTATGGTTTTATACTTGCGCCAAAAAAGTATCACCATTATATGTTTTCGAAGATAAACGTTGTTATAAAAGAATCCCCATATTCTATAAAATTAAAGTACATTTTGTCGATACACTTTCAAGACGAACTTATTTTTGGGATACCGCAGTCCCATGTGGATCAAAAAAAAGCCACAAGGTCGTACAATTAAACCCTGATGAAGATAAATACTACCTACTTACACCGTATCCAACCTTAATGCAACCACTGAAAAAGTTTTCACCCGAAAGCATCCGAGCTATCGCTCGTAACCCAAATATTGATTTACAATAAATTGGAATATACTCTAAATCTGATATACAACATCACATTAGAACACAACAATTTCAAGAATTACTAACACAAATGGACACAATACAACGACAATCAATCGAATAGAATTTAAGAAAAATTGCCGAAACCGCAGGATTTGCAGACATTTCTACACAAGACTACAGCGGATATTTTAAAGATATCAAAGACTACATTTATTTAAATGGTGAAAAATACCGACCACAAGATATTTCACCCATAAATATTTTCAGTTTTGTAACCTTAAAAAACGAAATTCTCGCATTTCTAGGATGGCCATATTACATTTTAGAAAGTTTGACTATCTTATACGCAATGTTTAACTTTATAGGATTTCTTTTCTCACTGTTAAAAGGAATCTATAACACATGCGCTATACACACACAAGTAAACCGCCAAGCAAGTGTAGCACGTATACTATTTGCAGGATTTTTCGGAATTTTCTCATCATCAATCAATAAAATACTTCTAGATGCACAAATAAAAGAATATAATACAAAAATATCCACAAGACCAAAAATATGTAACGAAGAACATAATAATGTAGATACAACACCTACAGCACCACAGATACCACCCCTACCACAAAATCATCCATTATCATTAGTTCCCCGAAACTTTTGAAACCTAGCAATCACAAATAATCCAAACTTTCGACCAAATACAACACAAAGTCCCATTCAGCACATAAAGACAAATCTTTCACAAAATGATAATACATATGAACAAATTATTGAACAACCCCATACAACCACTTATCAGTCTCAAAATAATCATTTTTTTTGCCCACGATGAGCCAACAAATTGGATCCCTCCATCGCTCAAATTCCCACCCAGCCAACCTCCAAACTCAAATCCCAATTATACCACTTTTTGCTTTCCCGCCACCCAATTTTCCAATTATTAATATACCATCAAGCACGAATTCTGATACTAACTCAGATATTTCAGTTTTTCATACTATCTCACAATTTAATAACTCCAATGTAGAAACCCCCGACAATTTTGCAGACTCCGAACCATCTCCCTCTACCCATACCGAGACCAACTCCTCAGTTTTTTCGCAACCCCCTTTTCGACCCATCCAATCCAATCATCCACTCCCATCCCTTTCCACTCCTTCTTACGCTTCCCAAGTAACCCCAACCTATTCTCCATTTCATTCCGACAGATCACATAAAAACTCCCCAGATACCATCCAAATTTCCGCAGAACTCGACAATTTAATTACATTACAACAACAACTAATACATCCCCAAATTCTCACAATACATCAACTATCATCCACAATAACATCCTGAAATCCACCAACTCCTACACCCTCTTCAGCTTACACTCCATAATTAGCTCAGTCATCCACATCCACTGAAACACCTACCAGTACTAACCGAGCTTATCTTTTTTTTACACGAAAATTCCCAAATCACCCATTCCCAACCAAACCCGGAACAGCCCAAGAATACATCAACCACCCAGAACACACAAATACGAAAAAATTTTCTAAAAATCACCCTACCATCATTTCCGCAATATACAAAAAATACACCTACCATTGCTAACGAAACACGAAAGTTTGTTGATGAGCACGTTTTAATGCCAACACTTCATTGGACAGCTTACTACAATTATACTAACCCCCTTTGTTTACCACTAACAAATACTAGTGAAGACATTGGGAAAAACAAAAATATGTTATATAGACTCACCACATCATTAACACCTCGACAATTTACTTATGTTGGATATAAAAAAATATTAACAACATTCACCGCACCCCGAGTTAACGATTTCTCAATAGACTACTACGATCATAATATCATCTGCCCTAATCACGATCAATTTTCAGACGAAGATCGCTTGCAAACCCGCAACTAACCAAAAAATTTTTCAAGAAAACACCATACGTATTTACACTTAATATTTTTGATAAAAAGCTTGATCATATTATTTCCGAATCACTAGTTTATATTCAAGCATATGAAAGCTTCTATGATAAATTTCAGTTATTTTCACTAACTTTTCACTTTCTTTCACCACAGGAACGCGATTTGCACTGTTCACACGATATAATGTTACGCACTAAACAAACGCACACTTACACATATTATCGCTTTATACAAAATCATTTTGATTTACACACTCCATCAAGACAACCCCACCATCGTTTTCAGTTTCCAACTCAAAATACACGTCACCGTTTTTTCTTAATTTTACATATTGCTTTAAAAATACTAACCTCCACGGCATCCTCCGCAATTACGACCCAGTCACCCAAATGTATATATTCTGTCCCATCGCGAAGACCTTCAATGATGAAGAATCAAGACCCTTCATTATCCCGCTTGAATTTATACAACCTATTGAAATACCCATATTAGAATTTATTCATAATACTAATTATAATCATAAAATCTATAACTTCATTCAAAACACACCTTATGAGTTCGCAGTAGGCACAGAAGAACTAAACACCATCAAAGCACTTCAATTGCTTTGGCCACTGCTACAAACTAAAAATGTCAGACGCATACTAGCCAAGTTACTAACAACATCAGACATGATTCGCGACATATTCTCCCACGGTTTTTCCCAGACGACTAAGGTAAATATGAATTAAAATACTTATAACTAATAAATTCAAATTTGTACTAACCATTTTCTATCAATGTTTAAATTATCCTTTTAGTCTTCACACCACAATCATCTACTAAACAGAAAAAAGACAAATAAAAATACAAACTTGTTAAATTATAAATAAAACTTCTAAATCTTTCGCACTAAATAATGTAGTAAAATTCATATCCAATGTTGTAACTTCATTTATAAATTATTTCCCCATGAAGCAGTAAAATTAAAATACGATAAAAATTTATAATTTTAAACTTCCCCAAAAGAAGTAAAATTGAATTTTAGCAATAAATTAATAAAATGAGAAAACAGTACTAATCTTTTCAATATTTTTATTCATTCGCACAAGAATTCTATCAAAACTCGCACAGCTCGCCCACGAAGAATTGTTTAAATAATGATTTTTGGTTTCAAGTTTTCACTAACAACGACTCAAACAAGCAATAACAAGTTTCAAACTTTTCTTTAACCCGGTTGGAAAGGAACTCTATACTAAACCAAACTAACCAACGCAGCTTACTAAACACCACAAATCATAAAATAACAGCTTGACTAAGAAAAGAAAACCAACGGTACCCAAACCGGATTAACCCAGCTTAAAACTGGATAATATATTCTTTTGAAGACTATTATAAAGTCTAAGAAAGAAATAATAAAGCACAAAAAAGTCGCAAGACAAACCCAAACCAAAAACAAATTGATTTTTGAAAAAAGGACACAACCAAAGTAACATAAGAACGACCAGAAAAAACCAACATAAAACGTTATCACATAAAAGGACCTCTCAAAGAAACAGCATGAAATCACACTCCCATTCCTGGCCTAACCAACCAGAGAAGGATGTCCTGAGCATGCTTATAGACGGCCTAATCCACCGCGCTACACACACACTTTGTGACCACACTTCAATTTTTAATAAGAGGTACTCAAGGGTGAGTAACTCTTCAAAATAACTGAACTAAAACAAAACCCTTTTGTGAAAACTACTAACTAAAAGCATGATTAAAAAACCAAACTAACAAAAACTTATAAAATGTAAATCATACAAGGCAGTATATAGATCATACACAACAACAAAGACGAACATCCAAAGACGAACATCCAAAGACGAACAATTAAAGACGAATAAAAGATTGGCTAAACACAACCGACATGCCGTCCACGATCACGACTCAAAGGATTTAGAGTACGACTTGACTTCGCAGAAAAGGACTTCCTTGAACTAGACCAATGACCACCTCGATGTTCAAGTATACGTACAGATCCGAGATTACAAGGCATCCCTTCCAAACACGATCTTCACGCCATTCCTAGACGAGGCTGCACACAAAACAGTTCTCTACTAATATAGAAAAATCTGACATAGCAAACCATTTTGAAATCGGATTGATTTCATTGGGGATCACAGTCATTGCCGAATGACATAATAACAATTTCTTATCCCTGATTCCAGCGTCCTGGAACGTTCTTCTTCAAGAGGAACCGGATAAGAAAATGGTGTTCGCCAAACACCAACGTTCATCATCCATCCTTCAATTACAGAAAGAAAGATAAATCTAAAAACTCTGTAAACCCCGGATGGGTGGAACCTGATCTAAACTACATTTTATTATTGGATAAATTAGATATTTTATCACTATAAAATATTTAATATCCATCTATATTTAATATCCAACCAATCATATTCCATCTAACTAACAACCCACTTATTTGTAAGTGCTGAAATTACTTGTAATTTCAGCACCAGAGAGATTTGAATTTAACTTAGAAATTAGTTGCCTCTCCAAGAGAACTTCAGCCGCCGCAATAAACCAGCATACTCTAGATATATTGAGCCTAGCAGAGACTAGTTAAACGCCCTGAGACTAGTAGATATAAGAGTAAGATTAGGATCGGTATTAGACTAAGAAGTTGCACGAATCTATCCGGCCGAAAAAAAGATAGCGTGACGAGCAGACGGTGTACCCTATCCGTAATTACTCTATGAGTTAGACCATAGAACATAATTCAATAGTCTTCTATGTTTTCTACTTGATTTGCTTAACTTTAGATCTATACCCTCTATGAATTCTGATTCTTTCCGTTGGTTTTTTCTTACACGTGACAGAACATTCATGTACACCAACATATTTTCACAAAAACCAATATCAATTTGGGTGTAATATCCTAGATGTCGTATCTTATCTCGCATGTTAAGTTCAAATTTGAAGTCACTCACTGACCTAGACAACACTGACCATATGCTCTGAGCTATCTACTTTGATGACATGATTAAGCGATGCCACAGTGGCTCAATAGCGATGCCCCAGCCGGTGAGAAATCTGATTCCGAGAGCATAATGAGACGAATTGTCTGAAGTTCTTCAAAAATGTTTTTTCGTAACATTTGTTTGCAAATGATTTAATTTTTCTTTAACATAATTAAAGCAAATATTTGAAAAATTAATTGTTGTACGGGTGTTTTGATTCAGATAGCATCTTTAAAAGTACTTCTTAGCTCGACACATTTTCACGGTTATTATTCGATAACTTTGTTGTTCCGACTTTCGATACGAAAGTAACGGAATATTTGTGCTCGGGGTGGGTTTTTTTTTCTTCAGACAAATTTCGACTTTTTAACTAGCCCGTTTTGACGGAATCTTTTTACATCATTCAAAAACTATTGTTGTCCTGAGCTCAAATTTGAAAAGATTCTCCCCCTGTGATCATTTTTCGTAAAATTATGGGGGTTTAAAGATTGCTATTTTGGCCAATTTGGGACAATTAACGCGCAATATGTTTCGCGCTATTAACGCGTAAGCGGAGAGTTAATACGTCTTAAAATCGTTCCAAATTGGTTGAAAGAAGCTTATTTGCCATAATTGATTTGTTACAAGGAGCGAAATCTGTCCTTTTTTACTTAATATGGTGTGTGGGGTGATGATTTTCATCAAAAATTTCAAATTTTGGAAAAAAAAATTTTCATTTGTTTTGATACATTTAATTTTTTGATGTTATTACTGCTCCATAAAACCTTAAAAGGCAGTTGGAACATTCAGGGCTTTGCCCTGGTACGAGCAGTCTTGTTCTCTTCCTGTTCATAACATGGTGGAATTTAAAAAAATTAATTGTTTTACGAGTGTTTTGATTATGATAGTATCTTTGAAAGTACTTTTAGCTCGACACAGTTTCTACGGTTATTGTTCTATAACTTTATTCTCTTCCTGTTCATAACTAAGCGGAATTGTTCAAATCAGGGGTTTGAAATTTTTCTGTGTTTTCTTATCTATATTAACTAATTGTTCCGACTTTCGATACCTAAGTAACGGAATATTTGTGCTCGGGGTGGGTTTTTTTTTCTTCAGACAAATTTCGACTTTTTAACTAGCCATTTTTGACAAATTTTTGTTACATCATTCGAAAGTTATTGTTGTCCTGAGCTCAAATTTGAAAAGATATTTCACCTGTGATCATTTTTCAAAAAAGTTAAGGGGGTTTAAAGATTTCCATTTTGGCCAATTTGGGACAATTAAGGCGCGATAAATTTCGCGCTATTAACGCGAAAGCGGAGAGTTAATCCGTCTTAGAAATCGTTCTAAATTGGTTAAAAGAAGCTTATGTGCCACAATTGGTTTGTTACAAGGAGCGAAATCTATCCTTTTGTACTTTGTATGGCGTGTGGGGTGATGATTTTCATTAAAAAAATTCAAATTTTAGAAATTTTTTTTTCATCTTACTTTATTACACAACTTTTTTATGTTATTACTGCTCCATAAACCTTAAAAGGCATTCGGAACATTCAGGGCTTTGCCCTGATACGAGCAGTCTTGTTTTGTTTGGTTGAAAGTTTGGATCTACTTAGCAAAATCTCTCGCCCTTTCAGAAAAAGGGGTTATTGTTGAACATATTATTCAGTCCACTATTCATTCTTTTGTAGAAGGCAGCGGATGGTCGGCGGAATGAATATATTTTTCATTAGTAAATATCCGCACACGTTTTATCTGGGCATCTAAAAGTTATAAGTAATGTTTTTCTTCGTCCATTTTATTCAAAACTCTCTTCATTTTTTAAGTTTACTGTATACCCGCGCCGTAGTTCCATGGATAATAATCGATTATAATGGAAAATTTTTGTCTCAAATGTTGTCATTATAATCCATTATTGTTGCAATTTCAGACCACGAAATCGATTATATGGTCATTATACTCGTTTGTTTTCAAAAAACACAATCCATTAAAATCTATTATAATGGATTATAATCCATTTAAAATCCGTTATATTTGCAAAATCATTCTTTTCTGCGTTACTCATGGCCTACTCGCAATCTAAATCTACTCGAAGTAACCCCCTCCACTTTGCCCTTATCAGCATTTGTCTAAACCCCATCTCCTCCCCCACTATTCTACGTTTATCTACGCCCAGCCCCATGTTTTTTAGTATAAAATGACAATATAATCGATTATAGTCCATGGAAGTCCAGTGCGGGGAAGAACTTGAACTAACATGGGACAATGAATTGCATGCGAAGTTCCAACTGTCTATTTCCAACTGAATATACTACAGAAATCACATCAAAGTAAATCTGGCGTTGCTAAGTTCATAATTTATATTTTTCTTGCTAAATATAGATATTCACCTAGAATGGCTAGAAAAGAAAAAATGCTAAGCCTTGATAGTAACAATTGTGTTTGTTATTATGTTATGCATTGATTATTTTCAACAATGAGCTAATAATGGCAAAAACTGCTTTTCAACATAAAAAATTATATTCAAATACATCAATTTCCATGAAAATCAATTTAAATACTTTAGCCGGGACTTGAAATTATGTCATTTTTTAGTTGCAAGTGCATGTAAAACAATTTAAAAAAAAATTTTAAGCTGTTGTCGGAAAAACAGCCGGCGAAAAATCTGGTTTTGGTAGCAAATTGAGTCAAATAGCCTGAAATTCTTAAGAGAAAAGTTTTTAAAGTTATATTTGTTTGTAAATGATTTGAACTTTCAACAAATTGATAAAATTATATATTTGAAATTTTAATGGTTTTACTGATGCTTTGATTAAGATTTTAATTCTTATCTATTCAAATGGACATCACTGACTGGGTGCGATACTTTAGGTCGTCTGCTGCAAACTGTTCAACTGGCATACGTACGGAAGTAGCGTAACGACTATCTATCTGATGGTTTCAATGGCACTGGACAGAGTGGTGGCTATCAAGTTTCCCTTCACTCATCGCAACTACACTTCAAAGCGCACTGCCACCATAATGGCCACTGTGGCCATCCTTGCAGGGTACCTCATACCATCAGGTTGACATGTTCAAAATAGTAGTTTGAATTGATGGATCAAGATATCACCCCCCCCCCCCCCCAGATAGACCAAGTTAAGATCTTCCAGCCCAGCATTTAATTCTTTATTTCCGTTTCAAATTGCTAAGCGCTGCGTGTAAAATGCTTGATTCTGATTGGCTGAAAATTTCTAACTTTTAGAACCAAGTTAACATCATTCCCCCCCCCCCAACGGGTTTGGGGGGATGTTAACTTGGTCCGAAATGATATTTACCATTGCAGGGTACCTCAAGAGGGATTGTTTACCACCTTTATTTTCAATGAAAATTTTCGATGAAAATTTCAGTATATATATTTTTTGGCAAATTCTACAAGTTAAGAACGTTAAAAAACTGTTTTTCAAGATTAAAAAAATTATTCAAACACAACAATTCTTTTACTATGAATTACTATTCTACTATGAAAATGATCACATAGTTAATTCATCACGTATTCATACTCGTCAGTAAGCAGACAAAAGTTGTATTAAACAATCAGAATCGAGATTAGAAAGCAAATTTTTGAAATACTAAAAAAATATGTATTAATTTTTTCCTTGTCTCGATTCTGATTGGTTAATACAGTGTTTCTCTGCATACTGACAAGTAGGAATACGCGGTTTCTAAATACTGCAACGTAACCGTTTTAGGTCAACCCAAAAATTAAAAAGGATAAAAATTGTTAGGGTAATTCAATGTATTTTACGAAGTAGAGCAACAAATCAACCCACTGATTCTCGCAGGGTGGTAATGAGGATACTGGTGCACGACCACAATTTATGCGTATAGGTTCTTGGATCAAGTTTTTCTGTAACAGTAGAAAATTGATATATAAATTGAAAAAAAAAAACGGTACTTAAATTGGTATGTTAAAGAGCCAAAGTATCAACCAACCGAAAATACGTAAGTGTATAAAATAGTTATGTAACAATTATGTAACAGTTTTTAAATAATGGTCAAAAAAGATCTACTTAACAAGTGTCCCCCCTTTTTATTAAGGGGGGGGGGGGCAATTGTTAAGTAGATTGAAATACCCGCACTGACAGAAATGGTTTCCGGTCGATTTAAATTGGTTTTCGATGGAATTTTCGACTCACTAAAATCAATCCGAATCTCACTTAAATCCATCAGAATCTCACTTAAATCATTTTAAATTGATTTAAATCGATCTTTTCGAAAATTTTAAATTGATTTAAGTGCCTAAAAAGTCGATTTAAATCAATTTCGATAGATTTTCCGACACACTAAAATCAATTTTTTTTTGCTAACACGGCGAAAAAAAACATACCTTTTAAAAAAACTGTTGGAATTTTTTATTCTCGATCTTTTTAACATAAGCACTCTTGCCAGATGTTATAAAATTCCTTAAACTGATCCACATAAATCAGGTTTTAAACTCAAAAATTTGCAATAAAATCATAGAAAACCATTGTAAATCAGGTTATGGGCAAAATCTTGTGTAACAAACCAGAAAAAGGTCAGGTAAAATTAAATTGTGATCTCAATAATATGCAAAAAAAATCATAGAAAAACATGAAAGTAAATCAATTTTTAAGCAACAACTTATGAAACGAATCAAGAAAAGGGTAAATATAGATCATTTTGAACTCAAAATATGCAAGAAAATTATAGAATTTCATCAATATTTTGGTCTTTTTATTTGGTCTTTTTTATGCTACAAAACGCTATAGATAAAAATTAAAAAACGATAGGCAAAAAGTAAATACAATAAAAATTTGAAATTGATAAAACTCGAATAAAAATATCGATTTAAATCGATTTAAATCCATTTTAGTCCCCTTAAAAATCAAAACAAATTCAGACTGAAAAAAAAAGCATTTAAATTGATTTAAAATCGATTTGGATCAATTTTTTTAGCTGGGATTTAAGATCACTTCAAATCAATTTCAAATCGATCCAAATCAATCTTCATCTTTTTTATTTAATCTTCGTACTTTTTTTTATACTAAAATCGATCTAAATTTAATCAACGTACTTTTTTCATACTGAAATTGATCCTAATCCATTTTTGTCAGTGCAGGTAACGCATTTTCCACCAATCAGATTGCAGCAAAATTCGAATTTCAAATAAAAAGTTCTAGTGTTATTTACTGCTTTTATTTTTAAGGGTTGCAATTCTTAAGTAGATACCAAAGGGAGGGCGATTGTTAAGTAGATCCGTCTAAAATCACATAAATCACATAAATCAATTAGAGAGGATAAGTAAGTGCATTTTATTCCACAGGTCCTCTGCTTTTCCACGATTTGGATGCAGACGGTATTTGCAACATCCAACCTGGAGAGAATTACGACACTTTGCAGTCAGTTTACTCTATCACAACCCATTTGGTGTTGACGTTCGGGGGTCCATTTTTAATTCTAGTGGTCGCAAATATAATATTTATTCAGTCGCTTCGGTCGCGCAAAAAATCCGAAATTTCAAGGAATGCGACGATCTCAATATCAGCCGTGGTCAGCAGCGATCCTACTCGAATAAATCGATTGAACCGAAAACTGCGCCAGGAAAGGAATTACGTCATCATTCTCTTAGTGCTCACGTGCTCCTTCTCGTTCTTTCTCCTCATTGCAATCGGGACCAACTTTTTAGGACGAGACATCTTCGCCGCAGATCCGACCACACAGGACAAAGCTCAATTCTTTCAATCACTCAGCGCAGTGGCTCTAATCATGAACAACTCGCTCAATTTTGCGTTCTATTTGCTCTGCGGTCGAATGTACCGATCCGCGTGCAAAAAAGCGCTGCTTAAGCTCTGTAACTTAAACGGATAACAAAGACTATTGAGCTGAATGTTCCGAATCAATTCAGTTATGGTTCATTCTAACTTCCGTTCTATCAGGGAGTTTGTCTGTTTGCATTATCGAATTTATTTTACTTCGCAATGGTTGAATTGGTGTTGCATATTAAAGTAGCAAGAAGTTAAAGAACCAATTGGTGTCAATGATTCTTTGTAAATAGTATTTGGTGATTCTGGTGATAACAGCGTGTTTTAGTTGAATTGAACATAATTTTAACCTTTTTTTACTAGTTTTATTTAGAAATAGAACTGTTTAGTCTCAGAAAGAATCAAGGAAAAAACAGGAGTGCGGTCTGTATATAGACAACCGCGTATTCATACTCGTCAGTAAGCAGACAAATGCCATATTAACCAATCAGAATCGAGATCAGAAAATAAATTTACGAAATAAAAAATCATTAGTTATTCATTTCTTCCTTGTCTCGATTCTGATTGGTTAATACAGTATTTATCTAATTACTGACGAGTCTGAATACGCGTTTGTCTAAATACTGCTACATAACCGCAAAAAAACTAACTCTGATAACATTTCAAGAAAGTTCATTTCCATGTTTCTATTTTCGAAAAGCAGGAGAAAAAATTTGTTCTGGCGTGTTTTTTTTGGAATCAATCACATTGGTCTGAAAAATATCAAAATCTAGACTAGAGCACACTTTTGAAGAACATATTTGGTTTGCAACCATTTTGTGACAAGTTGCGAGCAAAGATTACCAATTTGGGAACAATTTATGCGCGAGAAGATGAAATAAATTACCTAATTTATTTTTAACGCGTTGCCAAATAAGCTAGATTGTTCCAGATCAAAAACACTCCTGATTTATTTAAAGCAAGCTTATTTTCTCAACCAATTGCCCCCAAAAATTTCACTTTGTAACTGTTCACACAATATGACTTGAATTTAAACAAGACTGCTCGTATCAGGGCGAAGCCCTGAATGTTCCGACTACCTTTTCAGGTCTATGGAGCAGCAATCACATAAAAAAGATAAATGTAATAAAACAAAATTAAATTTTTTTTCTTAAAATTTAGATTTTTTTGTGAAAATCATCCACCCACACACCTTATAAAGTACAAAAGAATAGATTTCGCTCCTTGTAACAAATCAATTATAGCTAATAAGCTTCTTTAAACCAACTTGGAACGATTTCTAAGAGAGATTAAATCTCCGCTTACGCGTTAATAGCGCAAAAAATATCGCGCGCTAATTGTCCTAAATTGCCAAATTGACAAAATGGCAATTCTAAAACCCCACAACTTTTCGAAAAACAATCACAGGTGAAATATCTTTTCAAATTTAAGCTCAGGGCAGCAATACTTATTGAATGAAATAAAAAAATCCGTCAAAAATGGCTAGTTAAAAAGTCAAAATTTGTCTGAAGAAAAAAAAACTCACCCGAGCAAAAATATTGCACTAATTTTGTATCAAAAGTGGAAACAAAAAAACTTCATTGAAACAAGTGTTCCGTTTTCATGTTTTTCAATGTTTCACCTGCACCTAGTTGTTCCGATTTTCGTTAAAAAAAAACAGATTATTTTAGCTTGGTGTGGTTTTTTTATTCATTCAACTTTCAGCAATCGAAATGATAGTTTTCAAAAAAAATTGCCCAATTGAAGATATCGACTTCTTACGTTCACATTCAAAAAGATATTTTACGTTCCATCATTTTTTGTAAAGTTATGCGAGTTTGAAAGTTGCCAATTTAACCATGCTCTGGACTAATTTATGTGCGCTTTATTCATTTTATTCACAATGCTGCAAAGGTAACACGAATAATTATTGCATGGCAAACTATCCCGCCCAACAACATCGGGCCAAAATGAATTGCGGCTAGCCTAATCGGTCGTATTAATTTCGTACGACGGAAGTTTTCACAATTGATTTTTGATATTGTCCAAAATTTTGGACAAAGAGTTTTTCAAAAGTTTTTTCTCGTAAAAACATTTCAATAGGGCAGTCCATCCAGTGTTCTACCCTGATATACGAGCAGTCTTGTTACAATTTCAAAATTATCTTATGCAACTTATCTCTCGGTCCAACTATTTCTTTTTCAATTGTAAGCAATTCTGTTTTTTTTAAGTTTCATAAACAGTTTAAAACCCAGAAATTTTCAAACAATTATTGAAAATAATCATATGTTTACATTAACTATTTTCAACTTTTCTTGAATCAACTTTGAGGCAAAACAAATTGATATTATTAGTCAAAAAAGTTTATTCAAAAATAATTATTAAAAATATTTTGGTTAATTAACAGTATAAAATAGATATTCCTTTCGAAAAATTTTCTCAGCCGCCTGTTCTGCGCTTTTATTGGAAATGAATAATTCATACAAAATCAGTTTTGAAAATAATACGTGGCTAGGGAAAGATTCTACGGTAGGTCAATAAGGGGAGAAATTTGTATGGGTGATCTCTTTAAGCACCCATATCTTTAAACAGTCCGTTGGGCTAGAACCAAGCCGACACAACCAAGCAGACAGACGATACAGCAACCAAAAGTTTTCAGTTCGACAAAAAACAGGTTTCAACTGGACCCAAAGCTTAGGTTTTTTGTCGCATCAAGCATGGAATTTATAACTGCGCTAAATACCTTAGCCTTGCATTTAAATTTACAAATTTATAACAGATGTAATTATTTTAAGTGCGAATTCAGGTAGCAAATTTCTCTGCGAAAAAAATAGCCGCTAGAGTAACTAGTCCGAGAAAACCTAATCAATTTTGCAATATATTGCTGTGAAACTGAAAAAAAATATTTTCTTGTAATCTTAAATTAGAAAATCGACGAGGAAAAACAACCAGAAATTTTAAAATGAAACTAAAATCAAATGAAAGTTACGAACCAAAATTACTAAGCTGTACAAGTAGCAAAATTTTTCCGTGCCAACAAAAAAATCGAGCTATGAAACTATTGGGACAAAAAAAGAAGTGCTTGACAATTTTTTTTTTGCAATTTTCTATAAAGCATAAGATTGAGCCTCGAATTTAACCTCTGACTTTTGCCTTCTCCGGCCACGACCTTATGTTTTCACTCAATTTGAAATAAGTATCACAAGTCAAACTATGAACCTATTCATTTTTCTGATAACTCCACCAATTATTCAAAAACGGTTCGAAGTCGCCCTAAAAATTGGGTTTTTTTAGCACAAGACGAGTTTTGCACTCAAAGAAACTTTTTCAAAAGAATTTTTTTCATGCCTAAATGCGCAAAATTGAAACGTTTTCCAGTTTTTTGAAGTATTTTTTTTCAGAAAAGCATCTCAAAAAATGCTTGGCATCTTTTTTAAAGTCGTTTCGAATGCATTTTGCATGCCAGTAAACAGGGTTTTTGTCATTGGTGTTCGGTTATGAACACAACTCAAAAACTCGGAAGAAATTGAAAAAAAAAACACACTCTCTTAGTATATGCAAAAATGCTAGTCACATAATTTGTAAATATGAACAAGATTGCTTGTATATCAGGGCAAAACCCTGAATGTTCTGACTGTCCCTTAATTCATATCGAAAAAATTTTGGGAAAAAATACTGAAAACTTATAATTTTTGAACAATATCAAAGTGTGAATTGTTGAGTCGTACGAAATTAATACGACCAATCTGATTAGCTAGCTTCAATCAATTTGAGCGATTAATAACTCGCGTTACGCTCTCAGCAAAATAAATTAATACTTTGGCCAATTTGGCAATTTTCAGATCATGGCCAATTTGGCAATTTTCAAACCACCAGAACTTTACAAAAAAATGATCGGAGGTAAAATATCTTTTTCTATTTGAACTCAGAAAGTCGATATCTTCAATGTGGTATAAAAATTGTTAGTGAAAACTATTATTTCGATCGCCGAAATATGAATGAATAAAAAAAAACCCACCGAGCATAAATATTCTGTTTTCTTCGAAACTCGGTACAAAAACGGCTAATCTTAGACTTTCCATGCTATTTTCTGTACTTGTTGAACTGCATGAAAAATGTAAGACTAGACTTTTCCATATATGAAAATTATATGATTAGCGTTTCTGGTCATCCCGGGATAATTCAGTGAAAAACTACACGATCTATAGATAAATCGAGATAATTGGCATCTATATTGTGTTCTATTACTATTTAATTATGTTGCTCAAAATAAATGAAATCAGGTTCACTTATAGTCTTTTTAAACCGTTTTTTCTATGAATTTTTTTCAATTTTTTGACTTAATAGGCCATATTATGCTATAAAATATATCTTCTTGTCAAAGCTTTAACAATCAATTCAATTCAGAATTTTTACTACCAATTGTTGAAATTTGTCTTGTTATTAAACTACTGTATAATTGAAAACCTCATCGATCGTTTCATACACTAAATGGATCGTTCGAAAAATTATTGAAAAACTAATGGATCTATTGAGCCAATAAGATAATAACCATCTATCTTGTATTCTCTAACTTTCTATTAATATTGCTCAAAGCTAATGAATTGAGGTTACCTTAAAAACTTTTTGTGTATTTTCTAATAAATGGCTCACATATATTCTTCTTTGAAACTTTTCGATTGTTTCCAAATGAATAAGCCATATCCGTCAGTAAAAAATTCTGAAACAATCATATCTTCTGATCAGTGTTTTAAAAAGCAATTAAATCGAGAACTAGTACAATTCACTTTTGAAACATGACTAATAGATACATCCCAAAACTAAAGGATCTATTGATTAAATGCGATCATTAGCAAGCATCTATATTTAGTTGTCTAACTTTTAGGTTTTGCCTCCTGGATTTTTTTGAAATACTAATGGATCAATTGAACAATTGTATTATCATTCACATTTTGTTCTGTTACCGTTAATTGTCTGTGGACATATTTAGAAATCATTTCCATTCAGAATCAAAACTTTAAATTGAATTACAAACTCGTTAGAGTAACGTTCAAACTTATTTGTTGCAAAATTACCTGTCTTCGTGCGACTTTTAAATTGAATCCCCTTGACCAACGAGAATTTTTCCAACACTCAACTTTCAGCAGAAAAAGGTAGCAAACAGTTTACAGAAACTATGAGTTAACAAAATAATTTTTAGTTAACAAAAATTGATCCAACCTCGGTACTCATTGGAAAATCCGATAATTAAATTAATAAACTTTTTAAAATGAAAACAAAAAGAGCTAATTTAACCAGCAACTCAGGATCAAGTAGGAAAAACAATTGAGCAATTGCGAAGTCCTATTGATTTTGCGATGCAACTTCTAGATACCCTAAATACGAAACATTGAAAGATGTTGAAAACAAATTTGCTCGTATCAATCAAGGCAAGGTCTTAATTGTTACCATTCCCAATGTCCTTTAGGTTGTTCATTTTCGAACTACCGAAATATTGCAAAAGAAAAATCACAGCCGAATTTTTTCTTTGGTCTAACTTTCGGAAAATTTGACAAAACTTCCCTTTTTAACTTGCCATTTCAATTTCTGACGGGATTATTTCTCATCCCGTCAATTTGTCAGTTTCGATGTTTCGGATTTCGGATATCTAGAAGTTGCATCGTAAATTCAATAGGACTTCGCATTTGCTCAATTGTTTTTCCTGCTTGATTCTGAGTTGGTTAAACTATTCCATGATGTTGAGAAATTCTGACGGGATTATTTCTCATCTGAAAACTATTGTTGGTATGAGCTCAAAATCACAAAATACTTAACCTGCAAAAATTGGCAATTTATGCGCAGCAAAGAAATCCGGCTAGAAGTAGTTGCTTTGAAGCAGCCTACTTAGTAATATCAGTAAATTATTCAGACCGTTTTTTTGTGAATACAAGTAAACATTATAAATGTTTCGCAGCAGCTCGACTCATTTTGGCATCGATTTTTGAGTCATGCTCAATATTGCTCGACTCAAGGCAAAGCTGCGCCACGAACATTCCATATATGTTTCAAATGGTCTCGATTTTTTTGTGGCAACCTTCAAAACCTTAACTTATTTTTTTTCTTTTACATAAAAAATATTAGTAAGTTAGTAAGTGTTTTAAATTTAAAGTTTACCAGGAGTTAATTTGACCAATTAGTTCGCCTCAATCAGTTCCGACTAATTTTAAAAACGGAATTACTCGCCAGGCTTCAAATTTTCATATTTATGCTGATATCCAGGATTTAGGGGGGACTCGGACGCTCTTTTTCCTTAGGGATTCGACCCCCTGCTTTAACCAAATGGTCCCCCTTTGTACTATTGCCTACCCAAAGGGTCGCCCCTTTGTACTATTTTGAGATATCCATATTTGGTGACGGACCCTAAAATTTTTAAGGGCGCTTTTGGCGCCAATATATACTTACTTTGAAGGGGGGGCGCGCGCCAAAAAAAACCCGATTTTTTATTCACAGTTTTCCATAAAGTGCCCAAAAACGATTTTTTTGACCTGTTTTTCAAAAATTTGCGTGCGGCGCAGAAAATTTGGTCAAAACAGCGTCTTTTAGTGCTTAAGGAGAGCTCAGAAAATCAAACTGCTCGACCTAAAAAAAAAGTCAAAATTTTCAAAATTTTTTTGAAACTCCGCCCCCCCCCCTCGAGAAAATCCTAGGTCCGGCCCTGCTGATATCATTATAAAAAATTGTTAATCGGACACCTGATTTAAGTCAAAATCTATAGGAATGCGATATCTTAATTGGAGTAAAAATTGTTCGCATTCGAAACCAATATTTCGGTCGTTTCAACAGGTTTGGAAAAATACCTCAAATTCTTATATTCCTGCCTTTTCGTCAAAAGTTTAAAATAGAGATTCAAATTAGGCAATGAAAACTACAAAACTATTTCAAAATATATTCTTTTCAAAAAAAATTACAGTTTTCAGTACGATTGTTAAATTTTTTAAACTAAAAGATAAGTATTTTGTTCTTTTTATGAAAAAATTGTTTCGAATTTTATCTTTTTTCAGATAATTTCACAAAATAACAGGAAAAAAAACACTCAAAAATATCAACAGCAATTTAGACAGCTTTTTGATAAACTCAAAGATTGTCTAAACTATCAGTTAGTGTTTCATACCACATAACAATTGGTTACATAATAATTGGTTCAAGTTCAACAAAAAACACCAATCAAGATTTTTTGGAGGATTACATGGTCCTATGGGTTATCAATAAGACTGGGATGGAACTTTTTTGGAAGATGTAACTTTGGGTATAAAACCAATTTTGCATATCTAGCTGACAGTTTCTATTGTTGTGAAAACTTTCAGAACAGATAAAGGTTCTTTTTGAAAATGCCAATTTTAGTATGTGTAAAAACCACAAATACTGCTCTATGTTTCCCAAAAAAACTCCCAAAAAACAGCATTCTTGATTGCTTGTATTTTTCTGTTTTTGTAAAAATTAAATGGCAAAAGAGAACTCATAGCACTAGTTGTTTTCCAACATTTTTTTCCTTTTTTAGAAATCGGAACCCTTCAAGTTTTTAGTTTTTTTCCGATGCGTTTATCTCAGATTTAGCACCTATTAAACATTCATTGACCTGTTTATTTTACGATCGATCATTAATACATATAAAGGCCTGGACTTATTTGCCGATTTTGATTTTTTTGCATTTTTTAAACAATTTTTTCTCATGCTCAATTCTGATTGGCTAAAATTAGTTTACCATCACTTAGGCATTTTTGTCATAAAAGACGCTTTTAAAAGTCCAAAAAAAAATAGTATCAAAAATGAGTCACAGAAAATTGGAAAAAAAGGCACAACTGCCTTTTAAGGTTTATGGAGCAGCAGTAATAACATAAAAAATTAAATGAAATAAAATAAAAAATTTTTTTTTAAATTTGAAATTTTTTATGAAAATCATTCCCCCACACGCCACATAAAGTACAGAAAGATAGATTTCGTTCTTTGTAACAAATCAATTATAGCAAATAAGCTTCGTTCAACCAATTTGGAACGATTTATAAGACGGATTAAATCTCCGCTTACGCGGTAATAGCGCGAATTATATCGCGCATTAATTGTCCCAAATTGGTCAAAATGGCCAAAATGGCAATCTTTAAACCCTCATAACTTTACAAAAAATGACCACAGGTGAAATATCTTTTCAAATTTAAGCTCAGGACAACAATGGCTTTCGAATGATATAAAAAAATTTCGTCAAAAATGGCTAGTTAAAAAGTCGAAATTTGTCTGAAGAAAAAAAAAACCCAACCCCGAGCACAAATATTCCGTTACTTTCGTATCGAAAGTCGGAACAAAAAAAAATTCCAGACACTTTAAAATATTCGACATTTTTCATCTAGGTGAATTATTCAATTCATTAAGCAATGATCTATTTTAATCACTTTTTTTGGTTTAAAGTAGCAAATATTTAGCCAATGTGAACAGAAAAAAAAATTAACGGTTTCCGATTGGTTGAATTGTTTTGCGCATGAGAATAGCCACTGTGGCGAAGTATTAGAATACTTAGAAATTTAATTATTCAAGTAAGTTATCAAAATACAATTTAACTATAGACAACTGTTTATATTCAGCTAAAAATGTATTTAATACTTTTTGCTCAAATGAACAAACTTTCAAATTACCAAACTTGCGCAGAGTACCTATGTTCCTTTTAATTTACACCAGGAATTCTTTTCGCTTTGGAGGAAAATTATTTTTGTGCAGTATTTTGCAACGGTATTAAAGATTTTCTGAAAACGATGGAAACGATAGAGGAGCCAGTTTTACTATTACAGGATCTGCTTAACAAATACATATGGTTTCTACTAAATAGTTGCCACCCTTTTGAATAAAAGCAGTAAATGAGCATTATATAGTTGTTAATTACCACCTAATTGGTCAAAAATTTCACTAACTTAATCCACTTGACAATGATCCCCCTCGTCTTTAAATGGGGGGAGTACTTGTTATATATGTATATGTTACATATGTATATCTCATTTACTCTATTTTAACAGTAAACGGTTTTTCAACAGCAAAATAGAACAAAACTGCTCGTATCAGGTCAACGCCCTGAAAATTTTGACTGCATTTGAAGGTCTATAGAGTAGTGTTTGCTTCAAAAAAAAATAAAGGAAATTTTCAAATAAAAATTTTAAAAATAATTTTTAGATTTTTTTTTGCAAATTGTCCTCGCACACGCAGTGAAAAAATCAAAAGATTTTGCATAAACCAAAGTGTTATACGGAGCAAATAGCATGCCTCAATTCAATTTGAAATATTTTTTTGGACGATTAAATCTCCACCTTACGCGTTAATAGCACAAAAAAATCACGCGTTAATTGTCCCTAATTGGCCAATTTTGCAATCCTCAACCCCCATATCTCGAAAAAAATCACAGATAAAACATCAAGTTTGTCAAGAGAACAAAAAACTTCCCGAGCCAAAATTTTTCGTCATTTGGGGCAGTAAAACAGTTCAAAAAATTAAAATTTTCTACAGAAGTTTCGTTCGGAAGTTGAATGAAAGGAAGTTGAAAAGGCACAATTGGCAAATGGCCTTTTTGATTGATGCGATTTGTTCAAAAAACAAAATTGTCTCCGCTTGGTGTCAGAAAGTTTTCTGAACAAACATCTATTTCAGCAAAGTTGTCATTTTTTTTCTCGGTTTTGCTCTAAAACAAAGCAGTATTCACGCAAAATTTCTAGCAATTCACAAACAGAAATCAAAATATTCAAATATCATGAATTTTTGGCTCTGTTGAACACATTTTTAGTTTTGACACTGTTGAACGCCCTCCGTCATTTTCTTTGATTATTATCGGAACAATAACTAAAGATTAACTTGTCACTTATCAATTTTCTCCATTTTGCTCAGCAATGCACTATTTCCATGTACAATACTAAAATTGATCCTTACACCTAGAGCTGATTTAACCGTTTAGATGATAGAAGTGAACAGATCTGTAGAGGTCCAATTGGAGCTGGAGTCAGCAACGGAGTTCCCGTGGTTAGTAGCCAATGGACTCCTCGAAATACTAGCTTTTGTGACTTCAGTTCTGGGCGTCTTTGGAAACTTCCTTTGTTACGTAACAGCAATGCAACTACCGGCGTCCAACAGCGCATTTCTTATTGGCCATCTGGCAGTGTGGGACACAATTGCAGGTCTGACCGATGGTTTTGATATGTTGGCCAAACACTTCGGTTTCTTCATAAAAGATATCAACGTGAGTATTAGCTTAAAACAATGTTGGCGATGATTTTGGTAATGATTGCTGCAACAATGCAATAATCACACTAAATCTACATAGATTTGCAATCGAAAAATTGTCATTGTTTTCCTGAATCCTTGAAAACATTTTTGTTCAATGCTTTTTTTTCAAATGATTTTTTGCTCTTCTGTGCAAACATCTTACACTCGGACTCGAGGTGTCTGACTTGCATATTAACTACTTGACCACAATTTATCTATTTTGGCTTGGTCGGGTCTAGAATCTTCTCCAGAGGGCAGATTTTGAAGAAAATTTTTGTTGACTTTGTAGTTCAGGAGGAACAAAACATTTGAAAGACCAAATTTTGCCATAATGTTTTGCGCCGCTGGTAAAACTTTCATAAAAAAAGGCCAAAAAAGCCATTTTTGAGCGTTTTTTTTTGAAAGTTTTGACCAAAACAATTTTTTACCCGCTTATAATCAGTCGCAAAGAAGACATGTTCTGTTAAATTACTGTTCAATTTTTTTTGTTTTTATAGATTTTCGTATGTAAACTATTTACATGGCATACGTATGGAAGTAGCGTGACGCCTATCTACTTGATGATTTCAATGGCACTGGACCGACTAGTCGCTATAAAATATCCCTTCACGCATCGCAATTACACTTCGAGGCGTACTGCCGCCATAATAGCGTCTGTGGCCGTTATTGCAGGATACGCGATTACATCAGGTGGTGATGCACAGTATTTGAATCATAATTCATTTAAAAACTCAAGTTCTATAAAAATATTCTTTTGGTCAAATTTTTTGACTTACTAAGATATAATAAAGTTAAATCAGCTCCGTGGAAATTAAAAACAATTTTTTGTGGGATCAAAAAGTCATTAATTTTCTGAGCTCTCTCAAAACACTAGTAAAAACTTATTCTGGCACTTTTTGGAAGTTGACTGCTAAACAGCGCAAGATGTCCCTCAATTTTATTACATTTTGACGGGGAAAGCTCCATTAAAAAATTTTAGGTTTGGTGGCCAAAAATGAATTGATTCCTTCCGGTGTTAATAGCCTTTTTCCTGAAAAAATGATAATGGACCTCAGAAATAGTACAACTAGTGAAGTATTAAGGGGATATGATTGGTAGTTAGGACCCCCATCGAATTTTGACCTCGGTTGACCCCTGGATGATCTCAATTTGATTTTTGGGTGTCTTGACCCCAAAATTGCATAGAAAACCCCGAGATTAACACCGGAAAAAAGGCGTATTCCCCAGCCCAACCCCTGGAAAGTAGAATGGGTCACCTTGCTAAACGTTGGGAGGAAAACTCATATATTGGGAAGAAGAGCAGAAGCTGTTAGAGATATGATATAGTTTTATATTGCAACCTTAAGGTAGTAGAGTTAATTCAAAGTGGACTTGGTAAACATTGGGTTCAGTTTAGCTTGGCGAGTGATCTATTAATAGCAATTCAACTAAACCAAAGAAAAGTAGTCCCAGAAGAAATTGATAGTAAAAGGAGCGTAGCGCAGCATGAGAATTAGGTCTCCTAAATAGTATGATTGAACGGGGAAATTACTTGGCTTCCCGGGGTTGACTTTTTGGTTTGATTTAATCTCTAATAGACGAACTACGTTCCCCTGGTAGCTAGAAGGTCGAGATTGGAATAGAGTACAGATCGAAATTTTAGATGCTTGAAATGAATTCGCTTTCCATAAAAAGGGTCTCCCTCTACCCTTGGGAGGTCGGATCGTTAACGGGATCATTAAAATAAAGACCTTGAGAGGGTCACTGAGTAAACATAGCATGGTTTGGAGGTTGAGTTGAAATCGAGGGCTGAAATCACGGAGGTCAAGAATTTGCTGATTAGAATCGTATGATATTTGTTTGCTTGGTCAAATTGTGACACCTACCGCATGCCGAGTATCTAATAAGCGTGAAAAGATTGATAAAAGAAACCAAATTTGGCACGTGGAAGAGTTGACAAGGGGACCGATATATATAGTCTTAAACATGTGCGGACGGGTGATTTAAGAGGATGATTCCATTAGAGGTTCTCTAAAGAGAGAACAGTTTTGTGTTAGTGGAGTTAGTTGGAAGTTAATTGCAATTAAGCAGTTTGGCCGATAAATCGCGGACCCTTTTCCTTTGGATTTGATTATTAGATTATATTTTGGCCACTCAGAGCCTTCTGTGTTGGGAAATATAATCATCTAAATGAATTTATTGTTGGAAACTCTGGCGATTGTATCGAGTAGACAAGACAGCCTGAAGAGCAATACACAGAAGGGGCAAGCAACATAATACAATACAGAATAGTTGCCACCAAAATAACCCTTTCGAGATTCTAGAGTTCACTGCCCAAGGGACGACTTTGCGGTGTCGTTAGGAAAGAGAGAACGAACCTAGAGAAGCAATCCCCTTAACCTACACTTTAAAGAGAAGCAAAAACATCATTACCCATCTTTTTTCAAATTCATGTGGGTCAAAAATCGGGCAACGCTTGGTTCTTCAATTAGCAACAGGTTCTCAGAAACATATTAGTAATTAGAATTTTATTTTCGTTACAACTGAATTTAAGTCCCAGTAACATAAAATTGAATCGTGAGCATCAACTGAAGGTTCAAAAAAAGTAACGTTTATTATCAAAATATCAAAACATCACTGCCTGCAGGACCTCTTGTCTTCACTGATTTCGATGCAGACGATAGATGCAATATTCAGGCGGGCAGTTATGACACTTTGCAGTCCGTTTATTCCATCACAGCACATGCTGTCTTAGTTTTCGGCGGTCCGTTTCTCATTCTAGTGGGTGCAAATATAATATTTGTCCACTCGCTTTGGTCGCGCAAAAATACTGAAGTCAGCAAGGTACGAGCAGTAACGAACTCAACCGGCGTGGTAAATATTGTTCAAGTAAACCGCTTGAACAGAAAACTTCGCCACGAGAGGAATTTTGTGATAATTCTGGTAGTTCTCACTTGCTCCTTCTCGTTCTTTCTCGTCACTGCAGTCGTGACCAACTTTTTAGGGCGAGTCCTATTCGAGGCGGATCCGACCACGCAAGACAAAGCTCTATTTTTTCAATCACTCAGCGCAATGGCTCTAATCATGAACAACTCGCTTAACTTAGCGTTTTATTTGCTCTGCAGTCGAATGTACCGATCCGCGTGCAAAAAAGCGCTGCTTAAACTCTGTAAATTGAATGGATAACAATCTCTACAATCTGTTTAGCTGAAAGGTTTCAAGCAACCCGGGTTGACCTCCGTACAAAAAATGCTTACACAATTCTTTACAAAAATTGATTTTCATACAATTCCATGCATGGGTTCTATGGAAAAACTGCTTATCTTAGGATTTCCATTTATGAAAATTGTAGCATTTTTTAATTGTATTTTTTCTCAGGAAAACCCTTAAAAAGAGTTTAAATGAGCTTGATTCGTTTTCTGATTAAGTTAGATCAATTCGGCCCATTTTTCATTAATTTCTTTTTGACAAAAAATCTTTATTATAGCATTCCATTGAATGGAAAAAATGTCTATCATACAATTTCATTGTATGGAAAATGCTTGTAATGTGGTTTTCATACGTTTTTTTTAATCTATGGAATTTTATGGAGTATTATAATAACATTTTTTCCATAGTATGGAATTGTATGATGAGCAGTTTGTGTCAACCCGGGTATATGTAATCTAACGAAACCCCAATTGACTATTTTTTTCAGGCGATCAGTACGTATGCTTTTAACATGAACAGCTCGCTTAACTTTGCATTTTATTGTTCCGATTTTCAATACAAAAGTAACGGAATATTTGTGCTCGGGGTGGGTTTTTTCTTCAGACAAATTTCGACTTATCAAAAATAAAAATTTTTGACGGATTTTTTTAAATCATTCAAAAAGTATTGTTGTCTTGAGCTTAAATGTGAGAAGGTATTTTACCTGTGATCGTTTTCAGTAAAGTTATGGGGGTTTAAAGATTGCCATTTTGGCCAATTTGGGACAATTAACGCGCGATATATTGGCGCTACTAACGTGTAAGCGGATATTCAATCTGTCTTAGAAATAATTCCACATTGGTTGAAAGAAGCTTAATTGCCATAATTGATTTGTGACAAGAAGCAAAATTTATCCTTTTGTACTTCATATAGCGAGTGGGGGATGCTTTCATTAAAAAAAAGTATTTTCGAAAAAAATATATATTTCATTTTATTTTAATACATTTAAATTTTTTGTGTTATTACTGCTCCATAAACTTTAAAAGCAGTCGGAATATTCAGGGTTTTGTTCTGACTTTTGCAGTGAAAGTAACGGAAAATTTGTTCTCGGGTGAGTTTTTTTTCTTCAGACAATTTTTCACTTTTTTAACAAGCCATTTTTGACGGTTTTTTTTATCATTCGAACGGTATTGTTGTCTTGAGCTTAAATTTCAAAAGATATTTCACCTGCAATCATTTTTCGTAAGGTTATGGGGGTTTTAAAATAGCCATTTGGGACAATTAACGCGCGATATATTTCGCGCTATTAACGCGTAATAAGCGGAAATTTAATCCGCAATAGAAATCGTTCCAAATTGGTTGAAGGAAGCTTGTGTGCCATAATTGATTTCTTACAAGGAGCGAAAACTACCACTCTGTAATTTATATGGCATGCTGGGGGATAAACTTCACAAAAAATCTCAAATTAAAAAAAAAAAATTTTGTTTATTGCACTTAGGTTTTCCATATTATCGCTGCTCCATAGACCTTAAAAGACAATCGGAACATTCAGGGCCTCGCCTTGATACGAGCAGTTTTGTTGGTTTTTTCGGTTTGAGAAAGTTCAAAAAGTATTATTTTTTGCGCCAAAGAGTTTGATTTGTTGTGAAATTGAATGTCAATTTTCCTGATGTATTGTGTCATGCCTAATAATAACTCAAAACAATATACAGATGTTTCGTATCTTGACCTTGCTCCAATAAGTTTGTATCTTTGTAAATTTGAATGTCAATTTGTCTAATGATTTCTGCTATGCCTATATAGAATTTTAATTGATAAAAAATATACGAATGTTTCATACCTTGATTTAAAAATTTCAGATATTAATTTCTTGTGTCGATAAGAAAGTATTTTCGTGAGTTTGAAAATAATTTATTTGATCTTTTTTGTTATGCCTATTTAGAACTCTAATCAATTATGTCGATCAAAAATTATACAACTGTGTCGTGCTATGACTTGAATAGTTTAGAAAGTAATAGCTTCTTATGCCTGTGGATTTTTTTTGGAATTTGATTGTAAATTTATATGATGTTTTCTGATATGCTTGCCTAAATATTCTAATAATTTATGCTGCCAAAAATTACTGTGCGAATGTTTTGTACCTTGATTTGAAATATACAAAAATTTTCTTTTTCACGCCTTGCGTGATATTCTTTTGTTTGGTGAAAAGAGAGAATACAAGTTCGTACCCCAGAAAAGTTTCTTTTTTAATCAATTAATTTTTAGATTAACCTTGAATTGATTTAAATTCACAAATAGAAGGAAGCTTAAACTTCGCACCACGTGCGATACAAAATAAAAAAGCCTAAAATCAAAAGATATTTTGTCTCAAACGGAATATGAAAAACTTGAAAAAAATCTGAATAAAAAACCACCGAAGGCTAAAAAAAATTTTTTTTTTGGAATAGTTATAAAAATCAATTATCTATAACATGCGGAGGACTCGGGATACGTTAACTTCATTCATTTCAATCGCATAATAAACAGATGGAACAGAAAAAAAAATGGTCAAAACATCGAAATCTAAAAATTCCTAAAAGTACTGAAATAGTTTGATTGAAACTATGCGCCCACTCAGGCTGTTTATCCTGCAGAAGCAATTGAGAATGAGAAAAACTTTTTTTCGTTACTTGTTATAAACTCTGACAAAAATGGACAAAAAAATAGAAAAAAAATTAACTTCCAAAAAATTTCAAACCTTGTAAGAAATAACCCAATTACAATAAATTTGAATATGTAGTGATACGCAACCTAATATACAGTTAACACACAACGTCATGAGAGCAGCATCACAACAAAAAAAAATTATTACAAAAAAAAGAGACCCGTAAGTGGAATTGAAAAAAAAACAGAATTCCAGTATTCTCAAAATTTTCAGCCAGAAATAAACCACACTTCTGAATTTTGTGCGAGTCTCGCGAAACATCTTCGCAGAAAAAATAATCAAGTCACAGATGCAAAAAAGTTCTGGAGTAAAACAGCTTTAATTTCAGTAGCTCTGAACCAGTTGTTCAATTATAGCTGTTAAATTTTATTTTTTAAATATTCATTTTGTGCAGAAACGGAGATCTTGAAATTGGAGATCCAATCCTGTCAACAATGTTATTTAATGGGGAAAAAATTCAAATACCCGACTGCAATACCCTTGCTGATTGCAAAGGTAGTCAAAAAATATTGCGCGTGGGGTAACTTTTTAGAAAAACAAAAAGCGCTTTTTTAGTTTTTTTTCTGACAAACTTTTCCAACATATTTTTTTGCCAAGATTTACAGTATATGCGTTGAAGGTAGTCAGTAAATTCACAGCTTTCTTTGTTTAAATTCACCCCTTGTAAAACAACGATTTTCTTTTGTGCAAGGCTTCTAACAACGAAGCTGGTTGTCTTTAACATTTTTGTAACCACAAAATTAAAAGTAAACTACATTGTACGAAACTGTGCATATCCATACTAAATTTTATATACTAGAGTGTATGTTATCGTACAATATTTTGGTTGCACTTTAGTTTTTCAAGAACAATTTGTTTTTATGCGCATCTGGTCAGATATACCACATGTCCAAAAAAATCGATTTCATCCCGGGTTGAGGTGCTCGATTTGTCTTTCGATTTTATCGAGCAAAATTCGGTATGTTTCGACTATTCTGTCCGAACAAACTTTGGTATAGTTCGAATTTCTCAACCACATTTGATTATGCTTCGACAATCTCGATTCAGTTTTATTGTTTCGACTTTCTCGAACAAATTTTGGTATGGCCCGAGTTTCTCCACTCAACCAAAAAGAATTCGACTTAGTTCGACCCAGTTCAGATATGTTTCAATTTTTTCGATCACAACTCGATATGTTTCTACTTTCTCGACTGACCTGTTTTAAAAATTTAATTTGTCGACCCGGCATAGAAATGTATCGACTTTTTCGGCCAAATTTGGGTAGTTTTAGACTGTCTCGACGTTCAAAAAGCATTTGATTCATCGCATATTCGAGCGACGTGACTATCAATGGGATTTTTAATGATAACCTAAATTCACTAGATCGAAAATTTTGAGCTCAATTTTGAGCTTAGTCTGCTATCAAGTTTTTCGGCAAAAATGGCAAATTAAAAGTCCAGTTTTTGTCCGCTTGAAGAAAAAATACCGAGCTCAAAAGCACCCTGATTCGATGTGAGTGCTCTTCTCTCTCAGATAGAAAGACATAATTGTAAATTTAATCATGAATGGGTCTTTTCGTGTATGCAAATCAGTCTGGTAATTGGTGAACTTGATTTTCATTGATTTGAATGGTGGAAAAAGATAGTTTGTTCGCACTCTGGCAGTTGTTTCTCAACAGCTGGATTTCAGATTATGTAAGAAGATTAGATCCAATTTAAGGGTTTTATAATAAGAAATAATCATAATCATAATAATCATAATAATAATAACAATCATAATAATAATAAAAATCATAATCATAATAATTATAATAATATTAATTTAAGCCTGCAAGGCGGGGATTAGTTGCTCTTAGTCATTGATAAAAAATTTAGGAAAACAAACTTAAAAATGATGACTATGGATGAATAGAGTATTTAAAAGTTTGTAGCTTGTCAACCAATAGCAGCTTTAAATTCTTTCTAAATATTACAGGTTCTTGAAAAGGATCATAGTCGGGCAAATTGTTCGATCTCGCGAGGGAGTTTCCATTCGCATTCTCAAAACCGTCTTGTTTCCCGTTCGATTTGAATCAGGGCTATTGCGGATTGTCCAAAAATTAACAAACTTATCGGCAACTTGTTGTTAAGTATGTTATTCAGCAAAATTAAATCGTTTTTAAATAACGTCAGTGAAACTGGCAACAGTTTGCTTTTATTCAAGTAAAAAAAAACAATCCTCGTCATTCAATTCATGTTTTTCTTAACACCATTTTTATGCATCGTCGTTGAAATTTTTTTTACAGCTTACATTGGTTTTTAGTCGCAAACTAAACTGGAGATGCATAAAAAGATTATTGATAGTATGCAACTTTTAAAAACGAAACCCAAACAGAATTACTCAGAGAGTTTGGTGAGGATCTTCTGATCTAATTAAATTGCATGTTTGCTTTTTAAGCCTTTCGGTGATGTGGTATATCCATGACATTTTGAAATTGCATAAAACACCAAGATTTATCACCGTGTCTTTTAAAATCTTGTTCTTTATCATTAGATAAAATATTGATTAGAGGGTATCGCTTGTTTTAAGTCAATTCTGTTTTCTGCTGTCCAGGTTATTAAATTGTTTAAGTCTGTTTGAATCGAAGAAAGGTCAAACTAATTTCCAATAATTTTGTATCGTCAGCATATAAAAAGGAAAGGTTGTCAATAATTTCTGGCATATGGTTCATATATAGAAAAAAACAAGAACATTGCAAAAATTGATCCCTGTGGACCACGACTTGTTTTATTGCGGGAATGAGCCAATGTATTGCAAAGAAAAATTATTTGTTTTCTGTTTGAGATAAGATGCAAAAAAATTGAAGAATTTTATGGTCCAAGCCTATTTTGGCAGGCTTGAATAAAATAATGTTATGGCTAATAAAAACGAAAGCTTTTGCAATATCTAAAAATAGCGCGAGAGGTTATTCTCCTTGTTCTTAATTCTTGTATACAATATCACTGTACAATATAAGCTTTGTAACAGACGAATGATGTTTTCTAAATCCATGCTGGTTTTTTCACTTTTTTTGAATGAACCTTTTATTTTGCTATATAAAACTCGTTCAAATATTAGGGCGGGTACAGGAAGTGTTTAGCCGAATAATTCGGCCGTCTTTCCGAATTGAAGGGCAGGTCCACCTATGTCTATGCCGACAGTCTCAGCTGGAAAAGATCTGGACCTCGCAAAGCTGATAAGAAGCGGTCTCTGAGGCCCAAGTTTTGCGAAGTCCAGCTTATTAAGCAAACTAAACGATAATCTTTTCCATAAAAATTCATTAAAATGAAAAACATGAAAGATAACGATACAATTTTGAGACCTAAATAATGAAAAAACTGAACGCTTGATATCATGCATTGTACGCTTACTGCTCGCCCTTTTTCTAACAACGAAAAAAAACTTGATTTAAAACTGTTTGAAGTGAAACCACGATGAAATTTGATTAGTTTCTTATGAGTTGAAAAATGAACTCATTTCTTGGTAGTAAGCGTTGGTGTATAAGGTATCATTTTCATAGAAACGCAAAGATCCAGGAATTTGAGGTGTTTGCCGATACCAGTCGCCCATTTGTTGATGAGTCGAACTTGATGTCTCTCAGTACTTGGCTGCGATCTCATTTCGTTTTACCACCCTTCTTTTTCAAAGGCTAAAACTCAATTTCCTTGACACTTTTTCGGTTTTGTTTTTGCACAACTTTTCAGCACTGTCACGGCAAAAAGTTTCAAATTGAGAAAATGGACATGATTATCCAATCTATTGTTGAAAGCGGGAGGCATCTGTGGTTTCGGCAGTGCATATTTCCTCTCAAAATCAGGTTCCCAAAGAACTTCGTACGGTACCGAGTGACATTAGAGTCATTACGTTTAAGTCGTTATTTGATAATGCGGAAACATTCTCTTTACAGCGTCCGCTTTTCTTTATTTAAAGTCTGAAAATTGGTTGGATTACAATGAATCAGGTTCCGATAGAAGGGAGGGATTCCCCCTCAGAAAACTGACCCTTTGTAACTATTTTACGAAATTCATTTTCGGGCAACCGACCCTAAAACTTTTCTAAAGGCTTTGATGAGCCTCAAGAAATCAATTTGACCGATCTACGAAAAAAAAGTAATAATAATTTTGAAATTTTCGTTTCAAAATTTGACCTGCGAGAAAATACTAGATCTGCTTATGCAATGAAACAAATTTTTTGAACAAAAGTATACACATATTTTTTTATAATTATCTCTCCTTCCGAGCTCTTGAAGGTCGACTGAATGTTCCGACTGCACTTGTGCCACTTTAAAATTTTTTGGTTAAAAAATGGACACAGAGATGATGCAAAAATACTTGCCCAAAATACAACATAAAAATTTACTGTATAAGTTAGTCTGTATATCACAATTTGTAAAAGTTAGTACGATCCAGCAATTCTCCCCAATTTTTTGATTCAAAAAAAGATCTGACAATTTCAAACAAGGCGAGTGTCATATTTGTGATAGAAGATTTTTTTGTTTTACCGTAGTACTGGCATATATATAATTTTTTCAAATAATTGCAATCAGAAACAATCAAAAAGTCAAAAATTTTAAGAGAAGGCACAATTTTTCGCTTTTTCTTATTTAAATAAAAATAATGCAAAAACAAAATTAAAACAATTAAAAACAAAATCACTTGACAGAAAGATAAAATTTCTTGAAATAATATACTTGCAATTAACTTTTATACATTGAAATCATTTTGAAACTTTATTTCATTTAATCCCTGCACACGTTAGGTAAAGAAAAAAGGGACCCCTCAATTCATTTTGGATTAATTTAATCCTCCACTTACGCGTGTTAAGAGAGCGCAAAATATTGCGCCTTAATTATCCGATTGGCCAAATTAGCAAATTTCAAGCCCCCCATAATTTAATAAAAAACGAAGACAGGTAAAAACTTTACATTAGAGCTTCCGACAACAATGTCTTTTAAATGATACTAAGAAATATTGTCAATTTTCTTCAAAATTCGGAACAAGAAATCCAGTAGCATGAAAATTGAAAACACCTAATTCTGCCACCAAGTATTAAACACTGCCGATCACTTTAACTTGCTAACTACAGAAAAGTATAATCATTTTGATTTAATTTACACATTAAACATTTTCCTTACAAAAAAATGATATACACTCAAAGCTTAAAACCTCATCTTTGGTAAGTGCGAACTGAATTTAATGAAAATTATCCATTTAAAAATACTGAAGAATGTTCATCATAATCTGCTTCTTCAAAAACCCATCCGCAGGGAACAACAATCTTCTAACCAAAAGATTCATTCATTAACTTTGAAAAATTAAGCTCCTGAAAATTCAATCTATGTGCAACAACCACTTAAAAACAATAAAGGACAATCTTTTTTCTTCAAAACTACAAATCGTTTTTTCAAAATCGAAATTTCTTTCAAGTCAAAAATGGAAGTCAAACAAATTTCGTACATGGAAAAACTTATCATACAATTATCATATTGAAAAAAGCTTATAGAGTTTCATACAAAGTTTTGTAAAATGGAATGGCATGAAGAAATTTTTCAAGTAAAATTGTATCAACAGCATCTTCGGTCATTCACGTAGAATTTTTGTTTAAAAATGATAATCTTGACCGTGCAAAAACAATGTAAGTGAAAAACTTAGAGGACATTAAAAAGAAAAACCATTTAGATAGTAACCAATCGGAGGAACTTAAACCAATTTAAGGACAAATTTAAACTGAAAACGGGGATATCCTGTTGCTGAGCAAGTAGCACAGAATGTATTCCTTAATTATTTTGAGGAATTTTTTTTGTTATTTTTCTTTGTTAAAAAAATTTCCACTAATTTTTTTTTAATTGAAAAAAATTGTTTTTACTATAGTTACTCCTTTTGTTTTTTTTGTCTAATACAATTGATTTTTCTAGAAAAATAAAAGAAAATAAGACACCAATAAGACAAAAAACAAAAAGGAGTAATTATAGTTAAAAACATGGCCAAAATACTGTTGGAAAAGAGTCAATGAAGGCAAGTAAACAGAAAAAAAACAATGACTTAGTGTTTGAAACTTTCGATTTTTAAAGAACGAAATATATGCCCTTAAAGCTCTTTGAATTAATCTATTTATGGCACAAATAGGTTCTCACAAATATTTAGCTGAATACAGAAGATCAAATGGGTCGAAATTAGGCCGAAACCCACACCGCCCTCTGGCGGAAGACAATGATGATCCACCACGTCAAAGGATTTCCAATGCTTCTGTTACATACAATTTTCTTTATAAAGCAAATCAGCAGCTTTACTTAACAATGAAATGCAATTTATTTCCACTGTTTTCAATCACTTGTTCTCGGAATAAGTTAAACCAATAATCAATTCACTTTTTTATTTAAACCGGCTCATAAAGAACAATTAATATCTTTACATCGAATCAGATAATATCAGCAGCTACTTAATTTAAACGTCACAATTCAAATCAGTTTACTCTCTGCTTTCGTAGAGGTCAGTTAGCAACGCTTCTCTCTCGTCAACGGACAGCGCCTTAAAACTCGGCGCATCTTTAGACACTACACACACTTCGATTTCGTCGGCTTTGAAGTCGGCCGAGAGTACTTGAGACAGACATTCTACAGCCAAGTGCAATGTCTGTTTCTTGTTCAGCTTCGGGCTATCTCTGATTTTCTTCTCCAAAATGTTGTTCGCCTCTGTCTTCTTCACGCCGGCACTGATTGCACGATAGCCCCTGTAGTATCCGGCTGGGTCGATCTGGTACAGACATGGCCCAAGCTCGTCGTCAAAACTGATCAATGTCATGATGCAACCAAGAGGACGCATTTCGGCACTTTGTGTGTAAACCTGGACATTCACATGAAGATGAAATGCTACCAGAATAAATAACATAAGATGAAAAACATCTAAATATAGTCACAAGTTTTTATTGAAACGAAGAAACTGAAAACAATCGACTCATAAAAATTCACTCCCCAATTCATAAAAACTATATAAATCCCTTTATTAAAGAAAAATCAATCCAATTTGATACAATTGCGATACGTAATACTTTTAACAATCAAGGTAGCCGACAAAAATATCACCAAGATTTTAGGTAGAAAAACTTAATCTATAAGTGTCATACTACTATATGTATCGACAATTTTTCAATGCATCTTGATTTGCTTCCAATAAATTTTAGGCAAAAACGATAGCTAGCGTCATACTAAAATTGAAGCAGTAAAATTTACAAAGCAGAATTTAGTAATTCGAAAAAGCAAGACCCACGCCCGTTTCGCCAAAAAAGTGTCTCTTTTTCCTTTTACCCCACATGCTAATTTTTTTAGTTCTTTTTACATTGTCGGATTGCTATAAAAATTGGCATACAGACTAATTAGGCCATGAGAAACCTATTTGATCTTCATACTCAACTTTGTTAAACAACTCATTACACCATGTAAATTATGATTATGTGAGGTGGGGGAAAAAGGAAAAAGAGCCGAAAAAGTAACACCAAAAAGTTTGATCTCAGATATTTTTGAAACATCATTTGAAATATTTGACGCCACTGCGCTGACTCAACAAAACCAGACTTAATCTAGGAAAAAAATTATACCGAAGTGCCAATTCAAAGATGTGTCTTGTGAAGTTTCACGGAAAAAATCTAGTACCCGGTGGTTGCAATACTTTGGGCTCGCAGAAGTAATCTCGAACCAATATTTATTCTTTTTTCACACCGACGAAATTTAAAAAAAAAACACTTAAGTATGCCTTTGTAAAAATAAACTCCAAAATAAAAAAAGTGGCCGGTTGCAGCGCGATCAGTGTTTCCGGACTTTTTTGGATATTTTTGCAAGTTCGAAGTTCTTGAGGGCCAGTAAATTTCAGCTTCACAAAAAAGTTAATGCGCTATCAAAAACGTAACAATAATTTAAAACTACTGTCTTTATACAAACGGTCGCAAGTTAAACACACTTTCCTTGAATTTGAGCTCGGGGCGCCGAGATCTTCAAGTGAGCACACAAAAACATTGCTCAAAACAGAGACGAAGTTGAGCTTCGCACCACTTGCAATACAACGCAAGCGTAGCCTTGCAAGCTAATGAGACAGAAATCACAGTCCAAAAACATAGAGAAAAAATTGACACTTCTTTGACAAAAAGAAAAAATCAATTTCAGAAAAACGGTCATGAAATACAATAACCAACATTAAAATGAACAATAAGTATCAATTAACGAGCAACCGCTGAGCCGCAATTCCTTGAGAAGACGAGCACTGAGCCGAAAACCAAAACATAGCCAACAGACAGTTGCAAAATAGTCAAGAAACGCAAGTCTCCAAACATCCTCACCCCTCGAATTTCAAAAAACAAATAGATGGCCTTAAAGCTCTTTAAAAATCTAGAAAAATTTATGCTTGACACTTTTTAGATAAAATTAACCCAAATTAAGAAACCTGGATCAATAGAACTCTTATTTTGCTAGGAAATACGATAATTTAAAATAAAATTATCGACATAAAATAAGTTGTATAAGCCAACATAGCATGAGCCGAAACCATTATAATAAATAACAGAGTAACAAAAAATAACACGAGCCGAAGCTTCGCTTTGCAATTATAGGCGAGAATACGACAAAAAGCAACTCTTCCAAAAGCATTTAGAAAAAATAGAAATGAGTCTCGAATTAGTAAAAATTCGGCTGCGTCTCGGATTCGATCTGCGCACTACGTCAACCTAGAGAATATGAGTCTCACACACTAACCACGGACACTATAAGTCATAAATACTAGTCATTAAAAAAAACAGAAAACAGATGCTATGAAAATCCGAACGCTCTATAATCGTGATTATAGCAAAAGTGCCACCAAATAATGAACACTTTTCGTTGCATGTTAGATTAGAAAAAAGAGGTTCGTATTAGTACACTACGCTGCTCGATAGTGTGAAAAAAACTTGATCAAAATCCGAATTGGGTAAATTGACTGAATAACAGGATGACTGTCAGTATTATTAAGAAACGTTTAAATCAAAGACAAACCAAATTCCGACATTTATTTTTCCCGGAAAATTATTTCACACATACTTGAAAAAACAAGACCCGACACTGAGACTCGAAGCCATTTTTACCTCTAAACCAAGCGGGAAGGAGCTTCCTATTTAATGATGATCAATAATAAAGTACGTTTCATTCTTACCGATAGCAACTATTCCAAAAACACGGAAACTGAGACGACGAAAAATATAACGAAGTACACAATTCCAAAAAACGTCCGAAATGTTTTTAACGGAAATGCTGAGTTTCCGTCTGAAAATTCCTGTCGAAACCCCCCCCCCAAAAAAAAACAACTATAGTATGACAGTATCTAGAAAAAAACTCAAATGGATACCCAGACGATGAACTATACTACCGCATGAATGATTTCGGAACTCTATTTACGATTTCGCCTAAAAAACCTGATAATATTCAGCCATAAAGCCCACTTACATGTTGACTTGAATGACCTTAGAAAAGTTTTAATGACCTTTTTAATGTAGCCAGTCATACAAATGACTTTTTTTAATACGAACAAGTTTCAACCGCTAACTTGGTTATTGTAAAGTATTCTGGCTATATTCAAAAGATCAATAAAACTATTTTAAGATTTTTCTAGCTCAACTTTAATTGGGATCTTTAGAAAACATCCAGAATTCGAGGGCCGTATATTCTCTGCTTTCATATTGGTTTCAGACAGCTCAGACAATGCTTTAAAACTGCAGATAGTATTCACAGACCTGCTGCTTACAGAAAAACGAACTAGTCTGCTGTGCTGCGTGCTTCGAATAAAGCAAGATTGGCAAAAATCGCATCACATTCAAAGCCTCAATTAAATCCTTTGACGACCAACCGTGCACGTCCTTTCGTTCACAAATTCACATACATGATAAACTTTTTAAATTATCATAAGACTTATTGGCGCTACGCAAAAAGTAATCGGATTCCGAATGATGCAAATCACCTTTGTTTGCTCATACTTCAATAGACGTATTTTAGAAAGTATAACTAAATATATATGAAGCTAATTAAATGCGAAACTGTTTTTATTAATGAATAACCTGGTTGATATCTGCAATTCGCTTTGCCAGCATAGCGATTGGCATGTCGTAACCGTTCTTGTATTTGAACTGAGCAGCTTCGGCGCGTGCTCGGATCACCTGACTGCGGCCGTCGGCCACCAAGCCCGTCATAGTGCACCCGATTTGGGTGGTAATCAGGTGTACGTTGGTTACTGTTGTCGCATCAATCAACTTGTCCTGCACCTGAAATAAAAAAATATATATTCACACTCAACCGAAAAGTAAAAAGTGATTGGTTACTATTCCAAGTAGAGAAAAATGGATCAATAGGTACACTTTTATTCGAAAATAATTAATTCACAACTTTTGCGCCATGTTCACCTCCTCACAGGGTGTAAATTGTCTTCCTTTTAGCAGATGAATTTGAATTGAAAAACTTCAGTCAAACCGCGAAAAATGAAATTTGACGAACTAATTTGATCATTCTTAACTCTCAAGTACGCCCGGACCTCGAGAATTGGAGTCTCACGCCCTTCCCTCTCGGCCACGAGCGCTTAACATCCGACAAACACTATTCGCAAATAATGCAGCTACATACGCTAACAAATTGCAAATGCTATGCAGCAAAAAAGTGGCCTTAAATACAAATAGACACAAATATGCAAGTAAAATGACAGTTGGCAAAAGAGTAATGAACGCAAGAAAACTAAAAAAAAAAAAAAACGGTATTGTTTTTTCAAAAACCTTCAAAATTTTAAATTCGAAAAAAATAGTTAGCCTTAAAGCTCTTTGAGTTTGTAGAACAATTTATGATGGACATTTTTGTGTTAAAATCAACCCAATTTGAGAAAACTGGATCAATAGGTAACAATTTTGTTTCGCTGGGAAATCTGATAATTAAATTCCATTTTCCAAATTAGAAGTCGATCACGTTTTTCATGACCTTTACAGTTTTGCTGTTCAATAGTAGAATTTGCCTTCCTTGTAACAAAGGAAATGCACTGAACTTCAAAAGAAATTCGAAGTCAAACAGCGAAAAATCAAAATTGAGCGTGATCAAAAAACAAATCGCCAAGACCTATATAGTGCTCACTACGTTCATTACTCTTAATAAATTGGAAAGCATAAAGCCACAATGTGTATAAAAAATGCATTTCAAAAATTGCAAGATATTTGAGAAAGAAAATTTCTGAAATCGAGTTTTTATTGTTATGTTTGAAACAAATAGCTTTATTCGGTTCATTGGATGAATTTACACGTACACCCGCAAAAAATATGACCAATAACGCTACTGGGAAAAATTGAGTGAGTTAAAATTTGAGTCTACAAAATTTCTTAAGTGACGCACGCTAATTCTGAATCTACATAATTGCTACAAAATTTCTTAAGTGACGGACGCCAATTCTGAATCTACATAATTGCTAAGTGACGCAAGCTAATTATAACGCATTAGCAGTACCAGTAAATTAGAAAAAAAAAGAAATTTACCAATTAACTTGCCTCAATTTATAGAGCCGATGCAATTTTAACTAGTATACGAAAAAGTTCATTAAATACATCCGACCCTACCCAGGTTTGAACCCTCTTATTTTGTTGCGGGTCTCCTTTCCTACCTCTACGCTACAGATCCATAATACTTTGAAGATAAAGTGCTATTAGTAATAAAAGAGTCTGTGTTAAAATCCTTAGCACTGGCTGTACTTAATATCTGGATCAAAATGAACACTTTCAAAATGAACACATTTTGTCGCAACAATACTTGCGACTTAAGCTTACAAAAAAAAGTTCATAATATGACATAAGCTATGCTTGTGTAAAAATCTACTAGCTTTTAACGCACCTCCGGTGCTGAAAAGAGAATATTTAACGGGAAAACTGCTGATATATAAATTAGATGAAAAAAAAACAATAGGAATGCAACCGTAAAAACTGAAATGTTTTTAAACTAAAACAAAAAAATCTCTGAAACTACTCGGTTTCAGATGTCTGACAGCATACAAGTAAACTCCTCATATTTAACAACTTCATTGGCAAAATCACTGAATTCGTGTTGAACGGAAGCGTGTTGAACCTAGTCTTTTTTATTTAACAGAATTTTTTGTTAGTTTAACAGATAGTTTAATGACAATTTTGGAAATATCATACGAAAAACGTCAAAACCAAAAAACTTAATCCATTCGAGCAACAAAATTGGGGTGTAACATAAATTCATCCCACGAATGGCAAATTTTCAAGTTTTGAAAAAAAGTTTAATTTTTCAAAAAAATTTCAAAGTAAAAGGATCAGAGCAGTCATATTTTGAGAAGATTTGGAACCCCTAAGTGTACCCTGGCAGCACCCAATTAATGGGTTGAGAAATTCACCTTTTGTCAAACTAGAATATAAGTTCTTTGAAAAATTTTGAAAACGTCATATCTCGCAAACTAAAAGAATTTGAGAGGCCAGATTTTGAGGCAAGATTTGCAACCCCTGAGAGAACCCTGACAGCGCTCAACTACACGGTTGAGAATTTAATTTTTTTCTGGAATTTTTTAATCTCGTAAGCTACAAAGATTTGTGTAGTCATATTTTGAGCCCCAATTTGCAATCCCTAGGGTAACCCCGACAGCATCCCCCTTTTGGATTGCTATTTTCAAATTTGACGACAAAAACTCGTCAAACTTGACGAGAAAATTAAAAAAAAACTCTTAACCATGGCTCAATACGATATAGCTTGAACATGCAAAAATTCTTCCGTTTAACATGCAAAAATAACACGTTGGAAAAACTTAAACATGGCTAAATAGTAAAGCCCGCATTTAAATATATAATAGATTAACTATGTTAACTTATTACTATTCGAATGTCAAACACATGCTATCAAAAAGTCGTAAAGGTGCCCCAAAAGTGGCACCAGTATTTGCGAATTAGCTTAGAAAAACGAATAACCGTAGTATAACACTATTGCTCACTTAAGTTCACAGCTTTAATGATAAACACACTTTTCATAAAACTAACCTAATTAGAGAAAATTGGGTAAATAGGTTATTTATTCCGCTGGGAACTCTAAAAAATACAATGCAGTTTGTCACATGATAGTCATTCACATTTTTTCGCACCATTTCCGCATTCGTAATGGGAGAGACCGTAACGCTTTCTTCTCTGCAAATGAGTTCGAATTGATTTAAAAAATCAAACGTAAAACCCCAAAAAAAAACAAGCTTAGTTGAAGCTAAACAGACCATGTCCTGAAAAAAAAAACGAAAAATTAGCTCAACCTATATGTGTCTTCACAAAAAATACGAAAATGAATGGTAATAATGGCTAAGATAACAACAAAACTGTTAAGCTGTAAATAGTATTAAGCTTCCTGGAAGTCAGCTTCTATTTAAATTGTCTGATTTTGTCGGAAAGACGAAAAATTTCAATGTTTCTCGACACAGAGAGAATTTTTAAAGTTAAATGAGAAAAATTAAATTCTTCTCGCTGTTTTCTAGTTATTTAGCTTTTATAAGAAACTTGGACAAACGAAAAACAATCGATGAAAATTTCAACTTTTTCCTATTTTTAAATTCTTTTTTATTTTTGAACTTCGTTTATTAAATCAGGTCTGAACATTCTGTGCTCTCTACATATCAACCGGCTATACTTGTTAATTTAAAATTAATTTTAAACTGAGTCAGTTTTCCAAGCCAGACGATAAATGAGGTTAGCAAGTGTTAAAAAAATTCTTTTTTTTTGGATTGCACATCACGGCTAATAGGTCTTTTTTGACAGCTTTTTACCAAATAAGCGCTGCGATTTGATGACGCTTGCAAGCTCAGAAAGCATAGCAGTCATTACAGGATTTATAACGTTGTTTATTCAGCCATATCGCAAGAGCCTGGATTGATGACCTCTTAACTCAACATAATGAACTTTTACAATACAAATAAATATTCACACTCGGAAGAAGATGCCACTGTTTGATAACGCACACAAAAAGAACCAGGATTCCTGTAATCTTTGCGTTTGCTGAAACACTTTGACGACAAAATTTTGCATTTCATTTGGAAAAAGATGCTGCAACTACATACCATAGTGAGGAAAAACACGGAATTTTATGTTGGCAGTGTGCCGTAAGCCGTAAAAGTATGACAACAGCCATGGCGCCAATTTCATATTGCTAAAACAACAAGCACATCGAAATTACAATATATTTCCCGGTCTCATTTCCTTATTACATACCTTAGTTAAATACAATGCATTACTATTTACGCATTACTAATAATCATAATAATAATAATTCTTATTGTTTTTCAAAGAGACAAATCGAAATCGCACAAAACGACACACCTTTTGAAAAACACAAGTTTGTAACAAGTGTACATCTTTTAGCGCCGCTTTTGTAGCACATCAAACATGCATTGAAAACTAATTGTAAGCGTAGAAAAATGAAAACATAAAAAACAATTACTTCTAAAAACCCATATTTGGTTTCGCTGGTGGTATATTAACCAGCCGAAGTATCAACCAATTAAAAATACGTACGTGATTTATAATAGTTATATGACAATTATGTAATCTTTTCGGCTAGCTTATTTACTCTCAGTTTCTCTAACTGCAAATTACTTCATAGACGCTCACATTCAATGTTATTTTGCTTTTTATTTTTCTTTACAATTTTTCTTTACAATCAGACCATGTCTCATTCCATCCAATCATCATTGTGAATTATTTATGCTGTTAGTCTTTTTAGAACACAACAAAAACAGAGCAAAGACTTGCAACTTGAACAAACGCATTCCATACTGCACGAAATCTTCCAACAATTTAAGAAAAACGGCAGATGTATTACGGCAGAGCAGCTTCATTTGGACATATTCTACTTCTCATTTTTGTGCTACCTCTTTTTTCGACCACTTTTGCAGTATTCAAATATGTTTACGCCATCTTCAAGCCAAACAAATCGTCTGCCAAAACAGCTCAAGCTATTAAAAACTTTCTTTCATCGACAAAAAAGCCTTTGGCGCGTACTCCAGTGATTCTTATAGCGGGTGCACACTTTTCTAAAACATTAACTATAGTGCGTTCAATCAAAGCCGTTTTACCGGGAGCTAAATCTCGGATCATTCTAGCAGATACCGCTAAATACGCATGGAATGGCGCCCGTTTTTCACGGCATTGCGATGCTTTTGAGGTCATACACGCTGATCCAGTGACTCAAGATAAACAATATGTAAACGAACTGGTTATGCTGGCTCAGAAGCATGGGGCGACTGGATTTCTACCATTAAGCGTACCAGCAAGTGCTGTTGCAGATGCCCTGGCATGCGAAAAAATTGCATCCGCCTCAAAAACTGGAGTGATTTTTGACCGTCCATATCATTTATCGGCTCAAATATGCGAACTTCTTGATGACAAATTCAAATTCTGCCAACTTTGCCAAGATCTGGGAATAACGGCACCAAGAACTGTCCTGATAACCTCCGACAACGATGCTCGCGAACTGAACCAAGAACTATCTCTGAAATTTGGAGATCCGAACACAATGATTCTCAAAAATCTAGCCTATGACTGTCTACACAGGCTCGATTTGTTCCCGCTTCCGACAAGTCCTAAAAAACTCGACGCATATTTGGAGAAGATTCGGAATGATGGGAACGCAATTAGCCAAGCTGCTCCTTGGGTAGCTCAAACCAAGTTATTGGGTCCAGAATATTGCGCAGCTTTTATTATACGAAATGGCGAGCTAAAACTCATCACTCTGAGTAAGAGCTCAGCTAGCCAACTGAGATTTAAGCACATCGAAAACACGAAAGTCAATGTATGGTTGGAACAATTCGTTACCAGAATCAACGAGCGAAGTCGTGAGAAGTTTCTCAACGAAAAAACACACGATCGGAACCAAAATTTTACGAAGAACACTGAATTGGCACTGAATAACTGTCAGTTGTGTCTTGATTTCATTGAGATGGGTGGTAAGTTTTTTCCCATAGAATGTAATCCCAGATGCCACTCACAGCTATCTGCCTTCTCTTGCGCTCAGATTGGGCGATATGTTCTCGGAGCGGCCATCATGGACATTGACCTGCCACAGGATTTGAAAATTGAAGCCAGAGCTAGTGGAGCTATGACAAGCGAGGTCATACATTTCGGGGACGAAGTGTTCAAGTCGATTTTCCGCCTGAAAAACTATCAGTCGGGAACTAGCAAGTTCGACATTTCCGTTTTCCGGAACGAAGATGCAGACTTTTGTCTCTGGGATCCGTTGCCTTTTTTTGTGAAGCTTCACTTACAATTGCCCTTTCTTCTGCTCCAAAACATATGGCACAATCGACCGTGGAAAAAGTTAGACTTCTGCATCGGAAAAGTAGTCGAGCTGCATGGAGAATAACATAGCTCAACACAAAATTCAAAACGACACATGATCTCAACAAAAACCCCAAGTTTTTTTTGAGTTCAGCCTATGAAAGAAAAACTAACCACAGAAAACGCTACAAAACAGACACGAAATCAGGTTGGATTTCGGTCGGTGAAGGGTAGAAATACGCGCTCACGAGCTACATGATTCCCTTTGGTGCTAATTTAAGACATTCATTTTTGGCGTATCAACCCTAATTTTTTCTGAAGGAACAAATAAGACGCCGCGCCACATAAGCAGCGTTTATTGCTAAAAAAAAATTAATGTCAACAAATCTTGAGACACACTTCGACAAAAATTGTGTGCAGCAGAAAAACTTTTATGCAAAAGGGATCTCTTCCGTCGTGTTTTAGGATTTTAAGAAAACAAAAGCTTTAAAACCTAAAAACTATATCCGCATTACAATAGAGATATCGCCTCGCTATAACCCAATAGCTCTGCTCGATATCATAACTTTTTGTACATCATGTTTTATATTCTTGTTAAGATAACTTTGTGTACAAAATTTTATAAGTCAAATTTGTAAATTGATGAACTTGATAAATGAGCATTTAAATTTCAAATAAACTTGCAACGAAAAACCATCTAGATTGAACTCCCAACAAGTATGGCTGAATATCTAGATCACAAAATTCTAAAATACCCATCAGACAGTTGAAAAAGAGTCAATGGACGCAAAAGTAAAACAAAAACAAATTTTGACCTGTTTTTTGAAAAAAAAACTAACTTTGGAAATTCCAAGAAAAAAAGATGGCCGTAAGCTCTTTGAACTTTAAGAACAACTTATAGTTGATACTTCTTAAGAAAAAAATTAACACAATTTGAGATAGCAGTTCAAACAAAGCCAGCAGAAAATTGGAAAAGACTCAATAAAAGCAAGTAAACAAAAAAAAACAGAGGCGAAGCTGCGCTCGGCAAACAAGCGAAGGAAAAGCAAAAGATTTCAAACAGGCAAACAACTTGAAATAAAAAAATCAACATCTCACTTTGAAATTTTTTTTATTGAGATTAAGAGTATCACATTCTCATATCTGCTCTACGGGCACTTGTAATTTTATTAACAACAGCCACCAAATAAGTAGCTATATTTCTTCTATATTGCCAATGAATGTTATGCAGCAAAAATTCGACCAAAAATTAAAACTATTTAAAAGTTCCGGACTTGAATACCCGTGCTGTTAAATAGAAGTCTCAAGTCCTCTCATCTGCGCCACGGTCACATGGAAATAAATTAGTGGCACAGCTAATCCTGGCTCTTCCTGTTCTACGATTTTTTAAATTATATATTGTACTGATACGGAAATGCGTAATTTTCAAAAAATTTACTAAATGGACTTTACGATTAATTCTAGAGATTATCTGGTTCTTTCCACACCCTGACTTTTAAATTGCAGATTTCCGCACCTTGATTAAACCCTTCTGAGGATTGAATCCTTAATATCAGATAAGTAGTTTTCGAGAATTAGTGACATAACGTCTGAAAAACGTCGTAAAAATTGAAGAAAGAATTTTTTCGAAGTCCATAACAGTTTTTCTACAAAACAGTTTAAAACAGATTATACAGGAAAGATTCAAGCACAATGTAAGTTTAAATGAACTATCAACTGTAAAATCAGCAGATTCGTTTTTGAAAAAAAAGAATAACTTTCCAAAAATGGGCAAAATTTCAAAAATTGGACATTTTAAGGCCATATATTTTTTTAAGAAAATACAGGGCATAGCCACTTGCGTAGGGCATAGCCGCTTAAGCTAGCATTTTTCGTATAACTGGTTTTTTCGGCTAAACCAATATTCTGTAATTTGGCAGGGTAGTTTTTGAGAAAAGTCAAAAAGATTTTAAAATTATTGAAAATGTCAAAAAAGGGCTTTTTTTGAGGCAATAACTTTTTTTAAAAACCAATTTAGGGATAAAACCGCCCAAGAAGGGGAGATCACCATGAAGTTTCTTCTGATTGAACCCTTCTCAGATTACAAATAGGTCACAAATTCCCCTACTGAAACTTTCGAAGCTTGTAGAAGGTGCGGTAAAATGACGAGAGACTAGCAAAATATGCAGGCACATAGAGGAGTAGCCAATTTTTTGATTGGTAGGATTTTGATTTTTGAAAATCGGTAGAATAGTTTTCGAGAAAATTGAACTTTCTGCAAAAAGTACGAAAAACAACAAATCCCATAGATTTCATGATACTTTTTTTTCAAACACAACCTAACCCTAGCGAAAAAAAGCATTAACATATGCCACTAAATGCTTATGCTTAAATAAGCTTATCACAGATGCGAAGTTGCACCCACTTCGCATACATAAGCAAAAATATAACCAATAACGCTACGGGCGAAAACTGAATTAGAAAAGCTTTGAATCTGTAAAACTTTGCAGTTGGAAAAGAGTCAATGAACGAAAGTAAACAAAAAAAAACTAATAACTTGTTTTTTTTTTGAAAAAATCTCATTTTGCGTTTTTCCGACAACAAAACAGAAGCTCTTTGATTTTCTATAACATTATGATTGACACTTTTTTGATTTAAAAAAATCCAATTTGAGAAAACTGGATCAATACGTAAAATTGTTATTTCGCTGGGAAATCCGATAATTAAATTCTATTTTCGAAATTAGAATTCGATCACGTTTTCCATGAACTTTACACTTTCGCTGTTCGATTGCGGAGGTTGCCGTTCTTTATCAAAGGAAAAAAACTGCATTTAAAAAAGTCAAAAGTCATGTCGCGATAACAAGTAAAATTCAGCCTGCTAAAAACTCAAAACTTTTCTTGAAAAAAAAAAAACGAAAAAATCATCGCGACCTATATAAATACGTATATCGACTCTATGGCAGCCTAAATTAAACAGAAGCAATTAAAATTTCAATTCTATATTTGAGAATAAAAATACAGAAAACACGACAAAAAAAGATATTCGATATCTGAATATAACCCACGCCATTTGGAGTACCTCTTAAACAAGATTTTCATAAGATTTATCAACAAAGAGCATCCTGAAATTCATGAGCGACAAATTTTGTCGTGTAGTGGTCACAAGATTCCCGAAACAAACCGAATGCCCTCCCAAAGGCAGAATTGCTAACTTTTTAGTGGCTCTAACACTTTTCAAGGAAAGGCATTTTTGGCCCAGAAAGAGTTGAAAGTTTCAATGCGACTTAGCTTAATTTCGAATTGACTCTTTAAAAAAAAATTCGGCGCAAAAATTAATTCATCGAAATAAAACAAAGCCAACCTTTGTTAATAACAAAAACCATCAATTCAAATTGCCAATAAAAACGAGACAAGGAAATTCTGTTGCCAGTATCTAGAGTTTGATTAGGTTTGATCATTTTCATAAACTATCAGACATGTATATAGAAACGAAGCTTTATTGACGATATTATAGATTAATTTTGATTTTATATATTAAATAACAATAACATCCGGTTGCTCTGCAAGTAGCACAGAATGTTCCGACTAAAATCATGAATTTATTTTTCTTCGTATTAGTGCCGTTTTCAAGAGAGGAGAGAGAGAAAAAGACACTTTAATTAATGTATAGACAAAGCATTGCTTAATATACAAAATAGTGTAACTTATAAAAGCATACTTTGTAGAACACAAGAGATTAATGTGGCAGCGCCAAATTTCTGTTGACAATTTAGTTAAAGGGTTATCAATTAAACAGGAAATCACGCGAAGTATGAGCATTGCTAAATTCGACATTTAATTTTAGTTGAATCGCTAAAAAAAATTCAGTCTACTTTTGAAAACATGTTGATTTAAATTAATATCCCGAAGTCTGTGACAGTAATGAGTTCCAGTTTACAGAAGTCAAAGAAAAAAGATTTTCTGAAGACAACAGATGAATTTATTCCTTGAAGGACAATAAAGATAGATTTCAAATTAAGTTGATAATCGGCGGTTGGTAAGAACCGGTCATGTTTGAAAGGTTCTCTTTTATTTTCTGTGCACCGAAACAAATAACATAATGACTTGTGTTTCAAAGTATTTCTGACACTGGCTATAACTTTGCTTAGTCTAAGTTCTTTGGACGACTTGAACTTCGAACGAACAAACACTCAGTTTAAGGCCCAATTCATCTGCTTTTATAAGGATAATACTAAAGCTTTTGACATACACTGAATAAATAGAGACGAATAATCCAAATGGATCAAGGCAAGAGTTTCGAGAAGCATGTTTAAGGTTTCAGTCGGTAGCTGCTTTTTAATACTATCGATTGTTCTAATTGCTATAGCCATGTTTGTCAAAAAAGTTTTGACCTGGCTTTGTAAAGTCAGGATTTTGTCTAACTTTATGCCTAGATACTTACATTCGTTTACTTTTTTGACCAATGTGTTTCCGATGCTAATATATTCAGTCTCACAAGCCCTTTTGTCATTTTTCTTTTAAAAGGTTACAAACCCGGTTTTCAGTGCACTTAGATCCAAATGGTGGGAATTCAAGAAATATTCGGGGGAAGTCACGCTTTTCTGCAAATTATATGGAGCTGTTGCAGAAGTTATGTCACTAGAAAACAAAGAGACAATCGTCTGCATATTGAACTATTTTAGTTGGTCTAATTAGCGCATTTGAAATAACATTAACATACAAATTGAAGAGTACAGGTCCGAGAACAGCGCTTTGCGGTACTCCTTGTTTGAGTTCAATCCAGTCAGAAATTGTTTCTTCAACTTTTACACATTGTAACCTTTTTTCTAAAAAAAAACTTCTAATTAGATTCGGTGAAGATAATGAAAAGTTTAGGGTTTTTATTTTACTCAATAAGATTTCGTGGGATAATGAATCGAAGGCCTTCAAAAGATCAAAGAGAACAGCATGAACTATTTTATTATCTGCAATTTCATTCCTTATGGATTCAGTAAAGTAGAGAACTGCATCTTTTGTCGAGAAACCTTTTCTGTAACCTAATTGAGGAGGATTAAATAATTTGTAGTGATTTAGATGAAAACTTTTTTGTTTTTGTAAAAATTTTTTTGCATATATTGAAAAAGCTGTTGTAATTGATACAGGTCTAAAACTTTAGGATCACTTTTCTTAATTATGGGAGTCACAACAGCATTTTTCATATCATCAGGAAAAACTGTAATAAAGATTCAGTAGTTCAAGACAAAGTTCAAATGTGGCACAATGATTGATTTACCATCTATTATGGCCCATGAGGGAACCTTGCCGGCCCCTAGTGGCTTATTGCATTTCAGTTCTTTTATTATTTCGAAATAATCTTTTTTGAGATATTGGACGAAAGTTAAACTTTGGTATATTGATTAAATAAGTTGATACAAACGGTGAAATTGACTTAGAACAAAAGAAATCATCTAGATTTAAAAAATTAAAATTAAAATGGTCTTCAATGCCTTTTTCCAAAATAGTTTTTCATCGCAATAATTGATGATACACTTTCTGAGCATCTCATTTTATTAATGAAGTTCCAACGAGAATTCAGTGAGTTTAAATCATTAAAACACGACTTTGTATAGTCTGCTGTCTGCTTGTTTTGTTTTTATCATTTTACTCAAATTGTTTGTCGAAAGGTTATAAGCAGACCAACTACTTTGACATGGATTATTTTTAGATGACGATAGCAATTGTTGGCGTCTTACATTCGTGATAGAGCCATTGTTTTTCTAATATAAGGGAACCTCTTTTTTTAATAATATTTTTCTACGAGTGGTGCATGCTTCTCCAATGCAAAAGAAACCAAGTTTATAAACACTGTAAACATTAACAAAACAGAGTTACAGGAATAAATTTGATTCTATGGGGAGCACTGGCAATAGTCTGCAAAAATCATTCTTACTGTAATTACTGTAGTCAATTTAAACTAAGTTTGGTTTTTAACACTCTGAGCTATGTAGGTAATATGAGCTTTTGCAAAATGATCAGTTTTATACAGGGTACACTTTTTGGGCAATCTATTCACGAAGTATGCAGTCCAAATGTGTGCTTGCTGATTTACATACTCGCGTTGCTTCATCAGGAGTGGCTATGCTGAGTCCAGAAGGTACAGTTACTGTATCAATATTTTGTTTTTCATGATCATTTAAGTAGTTTATGTTAAGACCACGTAATCGTAATTAAGCTAGCTATTGACAATGAATTATCTATATTAAGAGGCAAACTTTCGAGTAATTTAGCTTGCATTGACTTATTGGGATTATAACTAATATTAATTGGCATTTCATCCTTAGAACTTTTCGAGAAATTGGTAGGACACTCAATCCACAAGGAGTCAAACTTTGATTTATCAAATAAATTCAAATCGTGTCGTTCGCGGAGTGCTGATAACCTTGGTACAAAAAGCATAACACCGCCTGACGTTTTCTTAACATTTTCCTCACTTCTATGACACTAGAGGAGTTCATGAGAGGTTGATAAATCATTCTTGAATTTGTTGTTATCGGTGTTGATATCGGTGTTGCTTCCTTGCTTTCTTAACATAAACGAACGTTAAATTTTGATATAAAACCTTAATCGATCGCTTTTTCAGCTCAGCTACTAAAATCCAAAATTAACAAATTTTATTCAGTTTCCAGCTCAATTTCCGGTCAATATAGTAGCAAGTACGAATTGACACAAGCAATTGGGCATCCGCACAAGAAATTAACGAAATCGAAAAAATTCGAAAATGAAATAATTTCAGAATAACAGTCGAAAAATACAACCACCAACATTAAAGACGCTTCAAGTATTTACCGAGCAGCACCTAAGCCGATAAATGGGTAGACGCGCGTGGAGCCGAAAAATAAAAAAAATAACAATTGTCATAGAAAACTTCGAGAAATTAAGTATTAAAACTTTTGAAGCGACACAAAATGAGGTAACTATATCGATTTCAAAAAATAAGCCGAAACCATTTAGGCCGCATAAAATATTTCAGCGAAAACAAAAAGTAGAATATACAACAGAGAAGCATTAATTTTTGAAAATTACATGAGTAAACCAAAATTACTTACACCTACGATGAAAAATGCTAACATCACAAGATCCCCGATGAGGCTGACAAACTAAGCTGAAAACATATGAGCAGACAAACTAAAGCGCAGAAAATCAAAAATTCAATTGCAAGTTTAAAAAAACAAGGCCCTACCGGGACTGGAACCCCAGTCGTTAGCGTACAAACGCATCCGCGTTGCTTCTATGCCAAGTAGGAAAAGGTCTGGAAGTTGCTAAGGTTCACTGAAAAGATAACTTCTCAATTTCTTGCACTTGTGTAAGAAAATATGCTAACTGAGAAAAGTCTAGTTGCCGATTACAAAAAAATTTACTCTCGCAAAAGTAATAAAAGTTCTGACGCAAAACAAAATCAATGCTGCTAAAGGTGATTACTCCTTATCAGCAAACTTCTAACAAACAAAAGTTTATCGGTACGTTTGAGCCCCATAATGCACAATCCTACAAACTTCTCTATTATGTTTCATTCAATCTCGATAGCTTGGATGTTGAACTGAAAAATATCATCTTCAAGTTATTTTTAGGCATGCTTAGACTGCAGCTTTTTGTAGAAATACCTGAGAAGAAACCCTTCATGCCAAAAAATTCTATGCAAATAAAATAACTTTGAGTCTCCCTTTCCCTCAGAACAAACACACGCAAACAAACTTTTTCCGAGCGTCAAACGACGCAATAAGAGACCACTACTTCGATATAAGAACATAGCCACCAGACAGTTGAAAAAGAATCAAAGAACGCACCCACGCAGAAGAAAATCTGACTCAATTTTGAAAGAACTTTCAAACTTAAAAGTGAAAAAGATATGGCATTGACCCTCTGTGAATTTCAAAACGAACAAGACTGACACTTTTTTGATAAAATTAACTAAATCTGAAAATTAACAACCTTTTCGCAATTAGAATTCGATCACATTTTTCGACTTTTACACTTTTACTGTTAGTTAGTGGAGTTTGCTTCCTTTCAACAAAAGAAATTCAGGGAGTTTTAAAACATCAAAAGTCAAACCGCGAAAAATAAACAAAAATATCATAGAGACTTAATTAAGAGTTTTCACTACGTTTACCCAATCTTAAAAACTAAAACCTATTAATCCGAAAAATACAAGAAAAATAATGCAATTTTATCAAATCGAGTTGGTAAAACTACAACTAACATAAAAATCTAATTTCGATGAGGCAGAAAATTTAACCTGTTCAAATAATGTGTTACAACAAAAAAAAACCAGCAGATGAATGAGTCCTGTGAACTAAGTTTTTTACGGGAAAAAAGTATAGTACCTGATTGCAACACCCTTGCTTTTTGCAAGAGTGAAAATTACACAGAGGCGAAGTTGCACTTCGCATACACAATCAAAAATATGACCGATAACGCTACTGGGAAAAACTGAATGAGTAAAATTGTGAGTCTACAAAAATTCTGAAGTGACGCACACCAATTATGACGCATTAGCAGTACTAGTCAATTTGAAAAAAAAAAGAAATTTATCAACTAACAGGCCTCAATTAATGGAGCAGAAATAATATGAAAAAAAGTAATTGTAGTGAAAATAAAATGAAATTTTTTCTAATTTGAGATTTTTTGTGACAATCATCCCCCAACGCCATATTAAATACAAAATGAAAAATTTCGCTTCTAGTAACTAATCAATTATGGTAAATAAGCTTCCTTCAACCCCGGCGCAGCTGCATCGCAAACAAGCAAGAAAACGTTATAAATAGCTCTAAAACGGTTAATCGCTGAAAAATGGAAATAAAAGAAAAAAATAATCCTTGAAAAAATAACTTCTGCAATGTCCTCGTTTCAAATCCCCAAACTTGATGTCAAGAGTCAAACGTTCTTGCATCTGCGCCAAGGTCAAATAAAAACCACAAGTAAACCAAATACAACAGATGCAATTTAAATGCTATGCAACAAAAGCGCCACAAAATGAGCACTTTTATTTGCATCTTAGGTTTGAAACTATAAAAAGATTCATAATATAACATTTGGCATGCTTGCTCGCTAATGTGAAAGTTGTTAAGTACTATAATTAAACGAAAACGTTGTAAAATATTTAGAATATTACTTTTAACTATGCTAGGAAAACAAAAGTATAACTTCAAACCATGTCAAGGCGACAATTGACTTGCAATTTACAATTTTTTGAACTGATATTTTGCAAAGATAACTGTGGCCGCAACATTCTGTACTATTAGCACAGCAATGGGCTTTGTAACGTTTCTTGTATACTGAAGTACTTGTGTTGTTTCTTGTTTACTGGAAGGAACTATTGTTGAGGATGAGCTTTTCCATTGCAGGTACCTCATTGAAACCTCGGAGGGGAACAAGTGTGATTTAAGGATTTTATCTCTCTGACACTGGAGGATTTTATCTCTCTGACACTCCATCCCAGGCATTCTCTGTGTATGTACTGGAGACAGTCTACGCATTTGATGGACCATCCTGTGTTTTTGACTTCCTTGTTGCAGAAGCCACATGGCCACTTCGGCCCCGGGTTGGGTTCTATATCTCCTGCCTCTAATAGGCGGCGACTCAGGTCGACAGGATCACCCAAGCGCCTTGCCAAAAACCCGCCCGACTGGCAATGAACGAATCGGGCGGGTTTTTGGCAAGGCGCTTGGGTGATCCTGTCGACCTGAGTCGCCGCCTATTAGAGGCAGGAGATATAGAACCCAACCCGGGGCCGAAGTGGCCATGTGGCTTCTGCAACAAGGAAGTCAAAAACACAGGATGGTCCATCAAATGCGTAGACTGTCTCCAGTACATACACAGAGAATGCCTGGGATGGAGTGTCAGAGAGATAAAATCCTACGATGGATACAGATGGCACTGCGGTTGCGACCACCTGAAATCAAACACCGCGGACCCCAACCCAATCAGACCACGAACTAAGGAAGGTCTAAAAATCATCCAGTTGAATGTAAATGGATGGCGCGGGAAAGGGGATGTGGTAAAAAAGCTAGCGTACGATACGCAAGCGGACATTCTAGTCCTTCAAGAAACGAAACTGACCGAGAAGGCCAAAGTTCCGAACAGCAGCGACTGGGTTGTATTTAGAAAGGACCGCACTGTCCACCAAACGGAAACTACCAACGAAAGGGCACAAGGAGGCGTAGCAATCGCTGTTAGGCCGGGCCTAGAATGTAAAGAAATCAGCCTAAGTATGCCTTTAACCGCAGCTCTAGAGACAGTCAGCATAGCTGTGAAAACTGGCAATTCGTGGCTGGAAATTCATAATGTGTACCGACCACCAGCAAAATCCGGACAATATGATCAAAGAGACTCAAAGCCATACCTGGACAAATGGCCATGCGGCAGTAACTCCATCATATGCGCGGATATAAATGCCCATGGAAGCTGGGACCGGAACAAAGTCGAGGACAAAATTGGCGAAGAAGTGGACGAATGGCTAATCAATAAGGACATGTGCCTGCTTAACAGCGGAGGAGCAACAAGAGTTGCGAAAAATGGATCAGGGACAGCACCCGACATTACAGTAGTGCACTCATCCAGAGCTAACCACTTTAACTGGACCACAATAGACTCGGTAGGGTCCGACCATTTGCCAATTCTGATATCCTCTTGCGACAAGGTCAGTAAAGTTCAAACCCGACCAAACCTTAACATGAAGAAAGCCGACTGGCCGGATTTCGAGAGGCTACTAGAACAATCTCTATCCCTACCGGAGGACTTCAAGTCCCTTGAAGCTTTGGAAAAATTATTTGCTAAAGCAATAATGAACGCAGCTAAAAGATCTATTCCGGTAACCACTCGAAAAGAATGCAAACCATGGTGGACCAAAGAGTGCGCTGTTGCGAAGAAAAGTATGAATAATATACAAAGACAGCTTAGGAAATCCCCTGGCGACGATCTTCTCATTTCGGCAGCCGAGGAAGCTTCTAAGGTGTTCAAGAAAACGATAGAGGTCAGTAAACGCGAGGCGTGGAGGAAATATGCAGCTGAACTCAGCCCGCGGGACCCGACCACAAAATTTTGGAACACCCTCAGGGCCATGGACGGCAGAAAAAAAGAGCGGCTCCCAAATACTCCTATTGATTACGGAGGTAAATCCATCACGGCCGACAGGGAGAAAGCAAAAGTTGCTTGTAAGACGTATGCTTCGGTTAGTAGAGTGACAGTCAAAAGGGAAGATTCGAAACAAGCATACTTGACCCTACGCGAAGCAATTAAGTTAAATTGGGACTCGGAAATCAACGAGTCATTTTCCATAGCCGAATTAGGAGAAGCATTAAGAAGTCTTAAGCCCAAAAGTGCGGGCTCCGATGGAGTGCATCCGCTAATGCTCAAGCACCTAGGGGAGAAGGGAAGGGAATATCTACTCTATTTGGTTAACAGAAGTTGGAGTGAAGGCAAAGTTCCGGCAAACTTGCGAACAGCTACAATTGTGCCGACACTCAAAAAGAAGAAGCCGGCAAACCTAATAAAGTCGTATAGGCCAGTTTCCCTCCTCTCTTGCATCGGCAAAACTATGGAAAAAATGGTCCTCACACGTTTGGAGGAGTGGGCGAAAGAAATCGAATTAGTGCCGCCTGAACAGGCAGGATTCCAGGCACACCGCTCAACTACTGATGTTATAGCAAACATTACACAAACGGCAATGGATAATCTACAGGTCAAAAAAAGAACGCTAATAGTTGCGATCGACTTTAAGGCCGCTTTCGATAAAGTATGGAGGCTTGGTCTCCTACGGGACCTCGCCGAGAGGGGCTTAGGAAGCGTAGCAATAAAATGGCTGAAATCATGGCTGTCGGTCGCCGAGCCATGGTCAGATGGAACGAAGAATTCAGTAAAACTATAGTTTTCTCCCAAGGTATGCCGCAAGGAAGCCCGCTCTCGCCCCTTCTATATTGCTTTGCAACAGCAAAACTCCCGGAAGCAATTAAGGGCAAGTCGCCATCAGTCATTGTTAACCAGTTCGCTGACGATTTAACTATACAAGTGGCCGCCGAAAGAATAGAGGAAGCGGCAAATCAAATCAAACCAGCGCTTGAATCAATAGAAACATGGGCTAAATCGAACTACGTGGAACTGGCAATGGACAAAACTGTAGGCTTAGTAGTAACAGTTGATCCGAAAGAAACCGGGTGTAAGAACACTCCCTATTTACATATGGGGGGTGAACCGATTAAATATGAAAACTCAACAGTAATCCTCGGAGTGGAAATTGACACCCAATTACGTTTCAACGCGCAAGCCAACACAGCCAAGAAGAAACTGAAACAAAGGCTACAAATAGTACGCTCATTGAGCGGAAAAAACTGGGGAATAAAAGCCAATGACTTGAGGCAACTCTACAAGAGCTATATCAGACCCGGTGGCGCGTATGCCTTTGAAACCTGGGGTATGTTCCTGTCGCCTTCAACGCGCGAAAAAATTGAAGTTTGCAATAATGCAGCGGCTAGGTGTATTGTGGGGGCGCCTGCAAGGGCCCCATCAGTCCAAACTCGAGCTGAGGCTCAGCTTAACACAATATACGAAGAGGGCATAGATAATGCAGCCAAGTTACTGGCCAAATGCTGCAACTTCAAACAAAAACATCCCCTTAACAGACTTGGAACAAACCAGTCACAAATAAGGTTAAAAGGAAGGTCGGACTGGCGATCGGAAGCGCAAAAGAGAATCAGCGAAAAGATCTTCGAAGACATCAGAGAAGATGTGAACAGACAAAAGGAGGAGCGTCGATATGAGTTATACTCGAAGTTGGTACCGGAAAACCACCCACACAGACGAATGACAGGTGGGAAACCACTTCAGGAAGGAGAAGGACGTTCGAGAGAAGCAGAAGTTAGTCTCCACCGTATTAGACTCAATAGAGCTCCATTTCTGCGGGAAACCCTCTTTAAACACGGGAAAATAGAGGAAGGGTCGTGCCCGCATTGCTTCAGCGAAACTGAAGACATCATACACTGGCTTACGAAATGCCCCAAATGGGATCAAGAAAGAAATGCGATTTTTGGTGGCCAACCACCCGCGTCAATTATCCAAACGAAACCCGAACAAGTAATCGAATTCATCCGTGCTACGGCGAGCAAGCCCCCCAATCATTGACGGGGACCACACACACACACACACACACACACAACAAGTGTGATTTAAAGAATTATTGGATATAATTCAATTTCCATAAATAGTCTCAATTGTCAAATTGTCTCAATGTTGACAATATTGGTGCCCTATTTTTGGCCATTCAGACTTAAATTTAAACATTCTTTGATTATTGAATAGCAACCGGCGATCCAAGTTCTGTTCCTTTATGATTTAGCTCGAGCCTGTCTAAGCAGGGTTCCGGTAAAAGAAAGGATAAAATTGAGATATATATAAAATAATAAATTAAACGTAAAATTTACCTTCTTCTGAATAACAGCTACCACGGAGTCATCGCCACGAACGGCTAGAGATGTTAGCCCTCCTTGGTCGACTGCTTTGAAGGCGTACTCGACTTGGTACAATTTACCCTCAGGTGAAAATATAGTTATATGACGATCAAACCCAGCAGAAGAACCAGCAGCCATCTCAATCTGAAAACGGATTCTAATGGTTAGTAGTAGTGATGGGGCTGTGCGGGGAGCATGGGGCCATTACCCCAGTCTGTTTACGGGTACTATAATGTCGTCTTATTTCTGCAAGTGTTCGTCAAGCAGTCACAGCCAACGGTGGGTATTCACAAGTACCAAAATGATAAATCAGTCCCATTTGTACCAAAATAAAAACCAATCGCGTTAGTACCACAAATATTCACTTTGCCAAAGACTACAAAGCCGACTATTTTAAGCTCTTGGTTTAAGGTCGCCGGTGGTCTAATTTTTGTAGAGTCCTACCCTCTGTTGGCAAGCTCGCAACACGTTGGCTCGACGCGGCGGCCACTATTTTGCTGTCTAGTTTTCTTGTTTTAACAGTAGAAAATTGTAATAATTCGTTGGCTCACAATTCGACCAATCAGAAATCGAGTTGAATAGTTTTGGTACAAGAGAGACCATTTTTTTTATTTTGGTACAAATTAACCTTGGTGGAAATGGGACTTCACCCAGCCAACTCTCCATATGCATTTGTTCATTTTCTCTAAATCGACAAATTTTCTCCAAGGTATGGTTTTCTTCGATGGTTTCGGAATTATTTCACTTTATATTTTGATGAAGATGTTACCTGCACTTGGAAAATGCATTGTGATTGTGTACAGTACAACTGCAGAAATTTAATAAGAAACTTATGAACTTGAAAATCATCTAAGAGGGTCGATGAACCCTCACGGACTCTCCCGTGGAATTCTTATAAATAATAATATACGCTATATCAGTTATTTTCAGTCCATCTTTTTGCAACATTCGCCCGGAAGTGTGACATTCGACCAGAATGTGAAAAATGCAATCTCTGCGGAATTCGAAATTTTAGCAGCGAGCCTTCCGAATTAGTGATTTTACAGGATTAACGACGTTATTTGAACGATGGGAAAAAACGTGAAGGTTGAAGGATTCGGGAATTGCTAATTTTTAAATTTTTGAAGTGATTACGTAACATTTCTGAGAAACGTCAGAAACGGCCATTTTGGCAAAAAGGTCGAAGAAAAACACAACAACATTAGTTGCGCAGACGATAACTACGAGAGTCGTGATCAAAAAACAACAGCAGATTGCAGGAATAGCAGAGAAGGTTCCGAGTTGCAACTATTGTGTAGCTACAATAGTTGCAAGGCCGTTGCAGACAGCGGTGAAGGGTGGAGGACAGCCTTCCGGATTAAGAAGAAATCAAGATTAACGAGCTTGATTCAGTGGATTCAAGAATCCGGAAGGGTTTCGGAACTGAAACTTTTATTCTTTTCTATAAACTTTTAGCTTCTTGTCATGTCCTGATTTGAATTTAATTAACAACTGGATTCATTTTGATAAGGATGAGAAGCTAGGAGTTGGGGGGAAAAGTTGATCCATTGTAACATTCGCCCGGAAGATACATATCGACGGATAACAAAACTAAGTCTTAAGACGACTGGCCAGCGTCTAAACAGAGCTTTGCATTTTTTTCACCGTCTCTACCAAGCCAGTACTTTTCGGTGGTCTTTCTTACATCGGGTCGACAAAAACGTTACTGTTCTCCGGCTTCGACCAGAACGCTCAAATTAACTGAATTACATGCAAAAATAGTGAGCTCATGGCTGGGTCTCTGTATCCCCAGACCACGAGGTCACTCCTAAAAACAGGGCTACTACTTATTATATTACTATTGTTTTTGTTCAGTAGATAAAAATCATCATCTCCATCGAAGATGGATCAACCCTTTCCCCCAACTCCTAGCACCTCATCCTTGTCAAAACTAATCAAAATACCAGTTAAATTCAAGTCAGGACATGACAGGATGCTAAAAGTTTATGTGAGTTAATAAAAGTTTCCGTCCCGAGACCCTTCCGGATTCTTGAATCCGCCGAATCAAGCTCCTTACTCTTCATTTCTTGCTAATCCGGAAGGCTGGTTCTCACCCTTCACCGTTGTTGGCAACGGCCTTGCAACTATTGTAGCAGCACAATAGTTGCAACTCGGAACGTTCTCTGCTATTCTGTAGTTCGTTGTCGTTTTCCAATCTCGATTTTCGTACTGTTCGCAATCGCAGATAAAAGTTGTTCTGTTTTTTACTCGCTTTTTTATTAAAATGGCCGTTTCAGCATTTCTCAGAAACGTGACGTCATCATTCGAATTTTTGAAAATTTAAAATACTAGAATATTCTAGCCCTCACCGTTTGGCTAAACGTTCCAATAACGTCGCTAATCCTTCGAAATCATCAACTCGGAAGGCTTACTGCTCAAAATTCGAATCCTGCATAAATTGCATTTTGGCCATTCTGGTCGAATGTCACACATCTTCGATGGAGATGATGATTTTTATCTACTGAACAAAAACAATAGTAATATAATAAATAGTAGTAGCCCTGTTTTTAGGAGTGACCTCGTGGTCTGGGGATACTGAGACCCAGCCATGAGCTCACTAGTTCTGCATGTACTTAAGTTAATTTGAGTGTTATGACCGAAGCCGAAAGCAGTAACGTTTTTGTCGACCCGATGTTAGAAAAGACCACCAAAAGTACTGGCTTGGAAGAGACGATGAAAAGCATATAAAGCTCTGTTTAGACACTAGCCAGTCGTCTTAGGACTTAGTTTTATTTTCCGTCGATATGTATCTTCCGGGCGAATGTTACATAGATGTTTTTATGGCGCTCCTGGGTGTTATTCTTTTTTAACGTCATGACCGGCAGAACCATTAACGAGCACTCCGCGCCGAGCGGATGCTCACATTAACGCCCTTAATAGGCCTAAACCGCCGGGGCGGAAGGGTAGTTCGGAACGCGGAAGCCTTCCGGATTACCGTGAATAGCTTTTTAACTTCGTTAAGACCGAAAATTCACGAACCAGGAAGGGTGGTGGGATCGGCCATTCCCTCGTTCCCTGAGAGGTTTGTGACCAAAAACACTTAAAGATATATATATAAAACCAAACAAAAAGTAGTATAGTACCCAAGAAAAACAGAAAACATAAAAAATAACCGAAAAAACCAAAAACAGTAAAAAAGTAAAAAATCAGTAGAAATCATCCCCCCAGACAAGATGTGATCCGACCCTCCCGTTTGTTGTTGATAGATATATTGTTGTTACAGGCATTTATATCAGTCAGGATTGTTACGATCATTTTTGTAGCCCGTTTGTGAGGCTTGTACTGTAGGGTTATTTGAGCATTTAAGCACGTTAATGATAAATTGCGCTCAATCCGGAAGGGTCAGCTGATTTGCGCTCAATTCGGAGGGGTCCTGGGAGAAAACTGATCCGGCAAGCAGTACAAGGAGCAACAAGAAGAGGATCAACGACAACAACAATCCACTGTTGGGTATCGTTACCAAGTTTTGTATCCCATTTGGTATAAAAATTAAAATAGTAATCTGTGGGGTGCTCGACAATGCTGCACTGTAGTGACCCTTCACCGAACTGCGAATATCCGAGTTAAGCACCTTAAAGCGGATATTAAACAAACCCGGAGGGGCATAGTATTACTAATATTATTACTTATATAGCCTATATTAATAGTCTTATATCGTTTTTCAGTGAAAAACAACAAAATTAGACCGGTTTTTTGGGGTCAAAATAGCGATATTTTGATCCCCCCACAAGTCGCGATTTTTGAGATATCGATAATTTTTGAAACGGAAAAAAGTAGTGTGTTACATCGTAATTGCACTACCATAATAGATAGAACCGGTTAAGTTTAGTTCGGAAGTGGTTGGAACTATTTTGGAACCAAAAACCGAATTTTCGTGATTTTTGAGAAACCGAAACACTAAAAATTCAGAAAATTTTTTGAAAGTTTTGAGTTACAACAGTAAAAAATAGTTGTTCGGACAACGTCCACTAGTGAGTCTTCAATTTTTAAAACCCGCTACCCGAAAGCCTTCCGGGTTGCAGAGAAATCGAACATAACGTGTTTGATTTGGTGGATTCATCAATCCGGAGGGGTACAGGTACCATAGTTTTTTTGCAAATTTTTTCAACTAAAGCGTTTTAGATCGGGTCTTTTGCATTGAACTAGAAGAGTATAGGCCTTCTGAGCTCGGATCAATAATTTTTAGGTCAAAAGGACCAGATTTGCAGAAAAAGTTAGGCGGAAACTATAAGAGAGAAATTTCTTGACTTTAGAAAAAAGACGTTTTGGTTAATAACTTTGGGCATATGGAGTTGATTTTGGTACCAATAGATCAGAAATTAGCTGAGCTTACTGATAGGGACAAAAGTTTTGCAAAAAAAGTAAGCGTGAAAATTTTTTGAGATTGTTTTTAGCAAATTCCTCAATTTGGAAGGGTACACCCTTCACGTTTTATAAAATCTCTTTTAGAAAAGCCTTTATACCCCTACCAAAAGGTAATAGCGGTTGAATAAAGTAACTTTAGGCTGTCCTAGACGAAAAGGGAAGGCTAAAGGCACAGTAAAACCTTAATCGAGCCGAAGTTAGGCGAGCAATAAGACCCTTCACCGTTAGTGTGAATTGTCGAATAAGAGGCTTAACTTCAATCCGGAGGGGTCTAGGAAAAGAGTACATACCCTTCCTAGTTAATTGAAAAAGCAAAATTGCATCAGAGAACGTATCCGGAGGGGTATAGGCTGAAAGAAGGAAATCTCCGAAAAGCTACTTTTACGAAACCGGAGGGCTCCCAATCCGGAGGGTTCAAAGATTTTTCAAGTTAGGAGGGGTCCGAATCCGGAGTTGTCCAGATCCGGAGGGGTCTAGTATTGAATAACTCAGAGGATCCCAATCCGGAGGGGTCTAGATCTTGTTAGTCCGGAAGGGTCCTATTTGTGCCAATCCGGAGGGGTATTATTTTATTAGAGGACTTAGGTAGACGGAAGAAAGACTAAAGTGAGAGGTATTAGGTTATTAGCACACAGGCTAGGTATCAGTGACTGCACTGGTAACTTGCCTTTCAATAAGAACCAGACCAAAACAAAACAGGTCCGAACTCGGATATTCGCGACACTAAGTCTATATTAAAAAGAAGCGTGATTCATTGGTGTGGATTGTAACATAATACGTTTTTGTGAAAAGTGACTGCCCTGAGGATTTTAGTAGGTCTAGCTCGGGCAGTCCGAAGGCAGATAGGTAACACAGTACTCGGTGGGTGCAATAGACGCCCACTTGAGAAAATTACTGCCTTCAAAGTTTTGTCTGTTTGGTGCAGCACCGAGCGGGGAAAGCTTTTTCTTTAAAAGACAACTTCGACTATTGTACTGCGACCGACTAAAAGTACATTACACATACGTTTTTTTCATAGAGGCATTAATATTCTGTCATTATATATTTTTTTTGTTTTTGATTTTAAATCAACGTAATTTGTGCTTGATTGGGTAGTGAGTACACTATCTTTTAAATTGACTGATAACATCATATTGTGCTAGTTTTCGAATCTTACGACCGATAATCGGTTAGTGTGAATAAATTTTTTACAAACTGTACTCTGATAACATACAGGGATTCGTGGTCACTATTTAATAGAATCTTGTGAAATTTATTGTGTTGCGTCATTATTATTGTTAATAAAACTGTAAGGTCACTAGCAATCGAGTTAAGTGTATAGGCATTGAGAAGTGACAAATAGAGAATGAGTCTAGACAAGTCAAGAATACCAAAAATAGGTAATAGCTCTAGGAAATTCATACCTGAGGAGCAAAGAAAAAAGATGACCGATCCTTTTGTGGATTGGATCAAACAGGCACGGACCGACAAAGGGGAGACGGTTTTAGGCAGAATGGTTGAAACGAGAAGTCAGAAGACCTCAGAAGAGCGTAAAGAACTGTTAGAAGTGGAGGTCAACACAGACCATGCCATGAACGACAACCAGGGAGTACATGGACTGGAAGGGAGAGGCAGAAGGCTGGCAAGTGAATCTACTCCGGTAGAACAAGGCCATGATTTTGCCACTTCCACCGGGACACTGGATCGAGAAGAGATGTCGGAACTGTCCGACATCTCAATTGAAATAGCGGCAACGAGAAGATCTCCGACAGACAACACTATGATGGCAGGCGGAACTGGGAAACAAACAACGTCATCATCGTTCTCAGAAAGAATGAAGAACACCTTCGGAAACATCTTTCCATTCACCATGGGAGGAGGTGCAGGAGACGAAAGTGAATCCCAGGAGGAAGAGGATGAAGAGGAGCGAGTGGACTTTGGATCTCAAGTCAGCCTCAATAGTTCGATCCAGGAGAATGAGGCATACGTCGGAAGAGAGACTGGAACCATGGACAAATTTGGTGTAGTGACAACGATAAGCAAAGAGGCAAACACACAGAGGCAAACAAACCGAATTTTCGTGATTTTTGAGAAACCGAAACACTAAAAATTCAGAAATTTTTTTGAAAGTTTTGAGTTACAACAGTAAAAATAGTTGTTCGGACAACGTCCACTAGTGATTCTTCAATTTTTAAAACCCGCTACCCGAAAGCCTTCCGGGTTGCAGAGAAATCGAACATAACGTGTTTGATTTGGTGGATTCATCAATCCGGAGGGGTACAGGTACCATAGTTTTTTGCAAACTTTTTCAACTAAAGCGTTTTAGATCGGGTCTTTTGCATTGAACTAGAAGAGTATAGGCCTTCTGAGCTCGGATCAATAATTTTTAGCTCAAAAGGACCAGATTTGCAGAAAAAGTTAGGCGGAACCTATAAGAGAGAAATTTCTTGACTTTAGAAAAAAGACGTTTTGGTTAATAACTTTGGGCATATGGAGTTGATTTTGGTACCAATAGATCAGAAATTAGCTGAGCTTACTGATAGGGACAAAAGTTTTGCAAAAAAAGTAAGCGTGAAAACTTTTTGAGATTGTTTTTAGCAAATTCCTCAATTTGGAAGGGTACACCCTTCACGTTTTATAAAATCTCTTTTAGAAAAGCCTTTATACCCCTACCAAAAGGTAATAGCGGTTGAATAAAGTAACTTTAGGCTGTCCTAGACAAAAAGGGAAGGCTAAAGGCACAGTAAAACCTTAATCGAGCCGAAGTTAGGCGAGCAATAAGACCCTTCACCGTTAGTGTGAATTGTCGAATAAGAGGCTTAACTTCAATCCGGAGGGGTCTAGGAAAAGAGTACATACCCTTCCTAGTTAATTGAAAAAGCAAAATTGCATCAGAGAACGTATCCGGAGGGGTATAGGCTGAAAGAAGGAAATCTCCGAAAAGCTACTTTTACGAAACCGGAGGGCTCCCAATCGGGAGGGTTCAAAGATTTTTCAAGTTAGGAGGGGTCCGAATCCGGAGGGGTCTTATAGTTGCTCAATTCGGAGGGGTCCAGATCCGGAGGGGTCTAGTATTGAATAACTCAGAGGGATCCCAATCCGGAGGGGTCTAGATCTTGTTAGTCCGGAAGGGTCCTATTTGTGCCAATCCGGAGGGGTTTTATTTTATTAGAGGACTTAGGTAGACGGAAGAAAGACTAAAGTGAGAGGTATTAGGTTATTAGCACACAGGCTAGGTATCAGTGACTGCACTGGTAACTTGCCTTTCAATAAGAACCAGACCAAAACAAAACAGGTCCGAACTCGGATATTCGCGACACTAAGTCTATATTAAAAAGAGCGTGATTCATTGGTGTGGATTGTAACATAATACGTTTTTGTGAAAAGTGACTGCCCTGAGGATTTTAGTAGGTCTAGCTCGGGCAGTCCGAAGGCAGATAGGTAACACAGTACTCGGTGGGTGCAATAGACGCCCACTTGAGAAAATTACTGCCTTCAAAGTTTTGTCTGTTTGGTGCAGCACCGAGCGGGGAAAGCTTTTTCTTTAAAAGACAACTTCGACTATTGTACTGCGACCGACTAAAAGTACATTACACATACGTTTTTTTTCATAGAGGCATTAATATTCTGTCATTATATATTTTTTTTGTTTTTGATTTTAAATCAACGTAAACTGTGCTTGATTGGGCAGTGAGTACACTATCTTTTAAATTGACTGATAACATCATATTGTGCTAGTTTTCGAATCTTACGACCGATAATCGGTTAGTGTGAATAAATTTTTTACAAACTGTACTCTGATAACATACAGGGATTCGTGGTCACTATTTAATAGAATCTTGTGAAATTTATTGCGTTGCGTCATTATTATTGTTAATAAAACTATAAGGTCACTAGCAATCGAGTTAAGTGTATAGGCATTGAGAAGTGACAAATAGAGAATGAGTCTAGACAAGTCAAGAATACCAAAAATAGGTAATAGCTCTAGGAAATTCATACCTGAGGAGCAAAGAAAAAAGATGACCGATCCTTTTGTGGATTGGATCAAACAGGCACGGACCGACAAAGGGGAGACGGTTTTAGGCAGAATGGTTGAAACGAGAAGTCAGAAGACCTCAGAAGAGCGTAAAGAACGGTTAGAAGTGGAGGTCAACACAGACCATGCCATGAACGACAACCAGGGAGTACATGGACTGGAAGGGAGAGGCAGAAGGCTGGCAAGTGAATCTACTCCGGTAGAACAAGGCCATGATTTTGCCACTTCCACCGGGACACTGGATCGAGAAGAGATGTCGGAACTGTCCGACATCTCAATTGAAATAGCGGCAACGAGAAGATCTCCGACAGACAACACTATGATGGCAGGCGGAACTGGGAAACAAACAACGTCATCATCGTTCTCAGAAAGAATGAAGAGCACCTTCGGAAACATCTTTCCATTCACCATGGGAGGAGGTGCAGGAAACGAAAGTGAATCCCAGGAGGAAGAGGATGAAGAGGAGCGAGTGGACTTTGGATCTCAAGTCAGCCTCAATAGTTCGATCCAGGAGAATGAGGCATACGTCGGAAGAGAGACTGGAACCATGGACAAATTTGGTGTAGTGACAACGATAAGCAAAGAGGCAAACACACCGGGCCAGTCAAAAGACTTCGCGATTATGACAAGTTCAGAGCCACAAACTGGAGAGAGTAGAACCAGAGGGCTAGGCAACGCGTTAGCGGATCCTGAAATAGATAAGGAAAAGACGTCGAGACAGAGAGTCAAGGCCCGGATCTCGACCAGCACGAAGCTACCTGGGACCGACAGGGTTGCACCGCCACTAGTAACGCCACTCGTGAATAACGGGGCAGCACTAGAAGAAGCCTTAAACAACATAGTGGACAGTTTAGGAGAACAAAATGAACAGATGTCAATAAGGATGAGTGAACTAGAAAGAGAAGTTCACATTGAAAGAGAAGGTCTGCGAGAAGAAATAAACCGCAATAGACAAGAAGTTGGCAGGAGCAAAAAACGCTTGAAAGAAAGAACGGACGAGCACATGGCAAAGAACTTGTCGCGAATGACAAGAAAGGCGGAACAGCGAGAGTTACGCTTAAGAGACGACATGGATAAGTTAAGAATTCAGCAAGAGCAGTCTCTTGGGACTCTTGACACAAAGATAGACGCGATGATGGAGAGGCGAACTCAGGCTATCATGGATAGGTTGGACGGGCTACTAAGCAGCAAGAGTGGACCGAAAGAAGGAGAACTGAACTCGGGAGGTCCCAGCAGGGAACCGAGGGTGAACTTCAATGAACATCAAAAGAGGAAGACGTATGGATCCACTGGAGGCAGGGGCAGTTCATCAGGCTATGCCACAAGGGGTAATGGAGCATGGGGCCCGAACAGTAGAGCAAGTTCAACGGGGAACAGACAAACCTCTAACGAACGACCAACGCAAGGCACTCATGCGACTGGGAGAAGTGATTCCGGAATCAGGGGGCATGCAAGCCCGAGGAGGAGTCATGTGGGCCAAGCGGGAAACACTCACGGCGATTCGGATTGCGAGGATGCACCGCATACAGAGCCTTTGACGAGGTGTGAAGACACTCAAGCTGGACACTCAAGGGATGCTACGGCAATGGCCACAGCATTTGAACCCCTAAACAGGTCTTTGGAGACATTCCTGACAAGGTTATCCAGAACCAATGAACGCAGTGAGAAGTCCAGAAGAGTCTTTAGGAAACCAAGATGCTATAAAGACGAATCTGATGGCTGTGTTGATACCTGGATGGAGGTAATGAAGCTGCATTTCGAGGAAGAGGACTTGTCGGAGAGACAGGATTGCAGTGCGCTCACCAGCAACTTGGAAGGGACAGCCCTGAACTGTGTCAGGGCCAAGAAGCAATATCAACGTGACACTGCTAAGAAAATCTTCGAAATCTTGTTAAACCGTTTCGGATCAGGGGTGCAGGGGCACCAGGCGATGATGCGCTTCGAGAAACGGAGGCAACGAGAAGATGAAACGATAGACAAGTTTCTCGATGATTTGGAAATGCTGAGAAGACGCAGCCAACCCGATGAGTCAAACCGAAGGATGAACCTGGCCGTAGCCTCAAAATTCATCGATGGTGTGAAGAATGATGAACTTCGTACGATGCTAGCAACGCATTACACACCACTAACAACCAATGCGCCAACACCGGAGGAGTTGAGGCTCAAGTCAAAAGAGTATCTTTTGTTGAAACCTCCTTCGAGATCTGGATACTACAAGAACAATTATGGCAATTTTAACAACGGACCAGCAAACCAAGGGAACAATTGGTACAAACTGAGGGATGATATGGACAAGAGACGCTCTTGTGCCAATTGCAGTTCAACGGACCATCATGTGTCCGCATGCCCAGCTTACAAACAAGGCATGAAAGCAATAGGCTTTAGCCTCGAGGACGAAGATGCGTCAGAATTGGACCATGAGGATTTCATGAGAGGAGTAATTGCAAAATTCGGACCGAGGTGTTTCTTTTGCAACTTGGAAGGTCATTTTAAATCAGATTGTCCGCAAATCTGGGATGCAGTGGCAGACATCAAGCATCCAAGACATGAAGAAGCTTTGTCAGGAGTGAAAGCCAGCAAGGCTAGACTTTTGAGAGAAGCGGAGGCACGCAGAAAGGATAAACCTCAAGAGCTGGCGGCAAAGAAAATGCAAGCGGTAACAGAGGAGACGTGAGCCGGAACCAGCAACTGCGGCTGATGACTTCAAGATCGATTATAGGGCAGCCGCGAGGGATGCTCTAAATAGAGTAAAGCAGGAATTGGTGACGAAAGAGATCGAACAAAAGGTGAAACTTGAACTGGAAAATGAGAAACTTCAGGAGCAACTGAATACCTTCGAAGCAACGGAGTTCGAAGAAACGAAAGCACCAAGCAGTTTGAACGTGAAACTTAAAGTGATCTCCGGTCAGAGGTTCGGCATGGTGCCGCAAGGAAACAAGATACAGTCAATAATCTCAGTGGCTGGACACCAGGTAATAAGAAATCTGAGTGAACCATCCGAGTTCACTTTGATGCATTTGGACACATATGCAGATTATCTGAGACAGGTGGAACCACGCACCGAGTCGAGAGCCGTGCGAGCACTACTAACGACGGGTGGCCCTCGCATGAAGAAACTTCATGGACGCTACCTAGAGGTCTATGGGCCGTATCAAGTAATGCTGAACGTGGATGGAATCAGTATCTACACCAGGACCTATGTAACAACAGATGATGACCAAATGGGGCAGATATATTTGGGTGAGGAGGAACTCAAAGTCCGCAGGATAGGCCATGACGCCATGATGGAACAAGACTCAGTACACATTGGGTATGAAGCAGATGTGACTGCACATCTGCTCGACACCAACGGAACAAAACTCGGAGTCACAGGGCTTCTGGACACACGAGCGGTAGTGAGTGTGATGCCGATAAAAACCTGGGAAAGAATGGGCTTCACGCGGGAAGATCTAATTCCAACGAATCTCCGACTGGCCGCCGCCAATCGAGGAGCTATCTACGTGGCCGGAAGAACACCAATAACGGTCCTCCACATGGGAGGACGGGATCTTTGGATGAGCTTCCTGGTGGTAGAGAATCTGGGCGACGCCGACCAATTCATCTTGGGCCGGTTTTTTGTCAGGAATTTTGACGTGATGATTGACTTGAACAACGGTCTGATACGGATTAGAAACCCAGACCGAAAGTATGTTAAGAGACCAATTAATAGGATAATAACAGACGAAAACAAGGTACCAATTTTTTTGGATAGAAAAGTAAAACTACAACCAGGACAAGCTGTGGTAGCAATTTTAAGAATGAGAAATTTGAATTCGTTAAGTGATAGTAAACAGGTTTGCTTAGTACCGAATCCAAATAGTCAGAGTTCGGTGATTTTAGGCCGGAGCTTCTCGGTAACGCGAAACGGACTGTGTGTCAGTGTGTTGTTGAACCACGGTTTCAATCCAGCGTGGAAAGAAGCTTGGCTACGCTTTGCCGATGAGGACCGACTATGAGGAGACACAAAACTTGAAGAAATATAGTGTGAAAGACTGTCCTTATCATGCCAATAAAGATAAAATTTTAAAGAGGATTAATGAATTAAAATCTATTCATAAAATGTTTTCAATGAAATCCGAAACGGACGACGGCTTATCAAGCTGCTCGAATTTTCCGGAACACCCCTCGTCATATGAACTAGAATCTGACAAACCGGTTTTGCCAGAGATAGAACATTTAAAAGGGAAAATAGGTGAGGGAGATTTCAAAAAATTACGAGACCTCCTAAATCGGAACGCAGATGTATTTTCAAAACATAAGGCGGATATCGGTTGCTGTAATTTCGTCGAACACGAAATCGAACTAGAAGAGGGCGCCGTTCCCCATAGGGAAGGCGCAAGACGAATGACGCCACACAAATCAGAAGCGTGCCGAGCGGAAATAGAAATGTTGCTTGAATACGACATGATAGAACCCTCGAAATTGCCATGGGCTTGCGGGGTAGTAATAGCGAAAAAGAAAGGGGGCAGCTTAGATTTTGTTGCGACTTTCGTTACTTGAACGCGGTAACGATAAAAGATGCGTACCCGATACCGCGAATAGACGAGGGCCTCTCTAAGCTTGGTGATGCCAAGTTCTTCACAACATTGGACTTGGGTTCTGCCTTCTGGCAGGTCCCTCTGCGGAAGAAGGATAGAGAGAAAACCGGATTCGCGTGCGAATTGGGATTGTACCAGTGGAAAAGGATGCCCTTCGGCTTGTGCAATGCAACGGCCACTTTTCAAAGACTGATGGCTCAGGCTTTGACCAGAGTGACCAAGAAGTACGGGAATCTCGTGATGTAATACGTGGATGACGTAGTCATAGCGACACCAACCCTGGAAGACCACATTGATAGGCTCGATGAGGTCTTTGGATGTATGAAAAGAGCAGGCTTGAAGTGCAAACCATCGAAATGCGAAATCCTTAGGGATTCGATTAAGTACCTGGGAAGGATGGTGGACAGGCATGGTGTGAGGCCGGACCCGGAAGCAGTGGAAGCAGTGTTGACATGGAAGGCTCCCAGAACGGACACACAGCTCCTGAGCTTCCTAGGGTTTGCCAATTATTACCGTGAGTTCATAAAAGGATATGCGGAAAAGGTGTATCCAATGCAAAAGCTGATGCGCAACAAAGGGAAAAAGTTCGAATGGAACGATGAAGCACAGGTTGCCTTCGAGAACACAAAGCGGGAACTATGCGAAGCGCCAGTGCTAGGCATGCCTACAGAAAAAGGCATATATGTTCTTGACACAGACGCATCGGTAGTAGCCATCTCAGGAATATTGCATCAGGAGCAAGAATGGAATGGAATAACTGTTCTCCCTCCCATTGCATACGGCAGCAAGGTCTTGAGTGACACTGAGATGAAATATGGCGCACCAAAAGCAGAAATGTTTGCAGTAGTCACTTTCGTGGAAAAGTACCGTGCATAATTGGGGAGCGCTTCCTTTAAGTTACGCGTGGACAACAGAGCGTTATACTGGTTAAAGACCTACTCGATGGATCAGAGTTACATTGGTAGATGGATAGTGAGATTGGATGGCTACCACATGATAATCGAGCACAGGATGCGTGACAAACACCAGAATGCTGATAGCCTCAGCAAGAAAACTGAGTTCTATGAAAGATTGGAGCAGAAGCAAGCCAATCAGGCAGAAATAAAGGAGGGATTCTCGTTTCTGGACAAAGAAACTTATGAAGCGCTTCCCCTAAAGAGATGGTTGGATAAGTCTGGACATCCAATTCCAGGGCATCCTGAGTAACCTGTGTAGAAAGCAGCCGAGATAAAGATCCTATCCAAGGAGGACCCGGTCCCCTTGGATCTGTTGCTGCGCTCAAACCTGGTCCAATAAGAACTCTCTCGCATGAACATAAACAGCCTCTCATTATTGGATAAAACGGTGCAGGTCACACCGCAAGTGATGCGGATGCTGGGTGGATTGTTAGAAAGAGAAGTGACCAGAGATGACCCCGAGTGGACAGCAGCAGTGGCATCGCTAACAGTTAGGAAGAAGGTGAAGATCATGCCGTCCATACGACAACACAAAGAGAACGAGAGGGATTGTAGGACAATAGTTCAGCAACTAGTATCCTCAATACCACACGAGGTCTTAATCAGTACTTCTTACGGATGGAAAGAACAGGGAAGCAGTACGCGAAGGAAAACCGTTACCTTTGTGGACCAAGATAGAGAAGGTGAGAAGGTAGAACAAAACCTGGAGCAAGATTGTTTGTCCGGGGAGACGAATTATGAGAAGAGTCAGCGAGCACAAGATCAACACCCGGGACAAGAAAGTTTGTCCGGGGAGTCTGAGATAGATGAAAAAGTTCCTGATGAGAGACAGGACCTGGGGAACAAGGTTTTGTTCGGAGAGTTCAGATGGATGCGAAGCAGGCACAGACATGATCTGGAGGAGCGTGCAGACTCCATCACAACCTCTTCAACAGATGACAATTCCCGAAACTCAGGAATTGACACTACTCAGACAGGAACTCGAGCTCGGGATCAGAACTGTCCGAACTAGCGATCCACACACTACTAGTGGAAACTCGGGCAAGGGATCTGGACAGAGAGGTGTACCAGGATCCTGACAGTGATCGCTACCTTATACCAAGCGAAAGAGTCTTTGACAACGCAGCGGAAGATTTGGAGACAATAGCGGTATCGAAACGTTCGATAAGTCTGTTGCCACAAAAAGAGGTAGTCAGGACTGATCTTCAGCCATTCGAGCAAGAAACACAGCCGCTCGCGAAGATTTGGTGCGTAAAAATGGAAGAAGACACACACCAGCCCAATGAGCTGAATACCTGATGAGGGTCATGAAGACGTACTTGAAGGCGAGATACAGACTCTCGGATCTGCTAAGGGCGCAGAGAAATGGTCGCATGACAAGCAACCTGAAAAGGTGGATCGAGAATGGTGCTCCGGATAAAAGGGACCTCGAGGAAGACAGTTATCGTATCCTGAGACAGTACTTCATGCAGAAAGAAGGGAGGTTATACTTGAACAAAGACGGGATTGTGGCTTGCAAAAGAAGAGAAGAAGACAGAGTCCTATACAAGTATACCGCGATAGTGTTGCCGCAACTCTATCAGACAGAACTATTATTCAGGTCGCATGATCAGATGGGCCATCAAAGTGTACCAAAGGATCCTGAAGCGCTTTGAGTGGCCTGGAATGAAAAAGGCATGTGAGAAGTGGGTAACAGCGTGCCTGTCATGCCAACAGGTCAAGGATCCGAGGAAATTGCGATTTCCTTTACAATCGATCGAGTCGTCTGAATTTAACGAGGTAGTGCAGATAGATCACCGAAAGATATGCATGACAGATAGTGGTTATAATCAGGTATTGGTCATGAAAGATCATTTCACAAAGTATGCAGAGACCGTGCCCTGCATAACTGCCGCGGCGGAAGAGACATGCGACCACCTGATCAATACGTGGATAGCGAGACATGGTTGTCCGATGACGTTTCAATCGGATAATGGAACAGCTTTCGTAGGAGAGCTCACGAAAGAACTTATGAGACGCTCACAGGTTGCTCAGGCTCATTCCACGGCATACCACCCCCAGACGAATGGCTTAGTGGAAAGACAGAATAGTACGTTAGTGTCGATGCTGAGAGTATATTGTTCCAGGTACATGACCGATTGGGACAGATACCTTCCATAGGTGATGGGAGCCTATAATAGCACGCAACACTCCACCACCGGAGTCAGTCCACACATGATGCTAACTGGACACGAAAAGTCTTTACCCTTAACTTTTTTCTACTCAGAATATGAGGGAAAGAAAACGTCTCCACAGGTTTACGTGAGGGATGTGATCAGACGTCAACAGGAGTTGAACGATTCGTGTAGACGAAATACTCAGCAAGCACAGGCAAGGCAGAGGAAAAAATTTGACAAGAAAGCAGCTGGTGCAAAAGCTTACTCGGTCGGAGACTACGTATGGGTATTTCAGGACGTTATACCACCGAAAGGGACGAAAAAGCTCCTAAAAAGTGGAGGGGACGCTTCATGATTACAGAGGTGCACCAGGAGGGACGCTTTTATAGACTGAGTACTGGCCGAGCCGCCCACTACGAGAACATTAAGCCACACAATCCATCGACAGAAGACTGGTGCATACCTGCAGACATGGAAGAAGGGGATTATCTAATGATGGATCCTGCTTGTGAGGTCAACGAGAAGGGCACCAGGGAGAAGAACGATGGAAAGGAAGTCGTGGAGGAAGGAACGGATACACCGCTAGACCTGGATCCAAACGAGGTGATCGAAGCGGACGATGAAACCTTACCCTACGCAGAGGAGGATTGGCAGGATCCCGAACAGATAGAAGTTCCCAAGAACTTGGAACCGGATCTTCCGTTCACAATACAGACTCGTCAGAAGGACGGGACAAGACCCAGAAAGAAATACAATCCTTACGGTGACGACTTTGTAGTGGATAGGATAGATCTGAAGAAGATAGTGGAAGAAGTAGTGGGTCTAGAAGAAATAACTGTGTCACAAGACTTTGACATAGTCGATGATCACGATGATGAGTGGGTCGACGACCGGTCGAAACCTGAGGTAGGATTCGATGACGAGCAACAGCAGTCATATGAACAAGACTTGACGAACCTGCGTGTCTTAGAATGGCTGAACGAAATGACGTCGGACCCACAGGAGACCAGTGTCACGATTCAAGAAGTAGATCGTGATAGCATGAAATACATCAAGACCGAAAGAGATGATCCTTCCTGGGCTGCCCAGGAAGGACAACTACTCATTCCAGACATCACAACAGACATGAGTTTTAGGACAGCGTTAGCGGCAGATTTTTAGAGAGAATAGAAAAACGTGGAATTCCTTTGGAAGCAACGACCAGGAGTAGGGGCGTAGCAGCCTTACCTCCGGCGGCGTCACAGATACCGGGAAAATATCTATGCTTCTTGGTAACGAGGGCGACGGAGAAGCAGCACGTGGACCCAGAAAACCTAGTCTTGTCCTTGACGAGGTTGAGAGATTTCCGCGTGGAAATGGACGTGAAGGAGCTCTCGCTTCCAGTGTACTATCCGAACAGAGGACGACTGCATCCTCGGGAATTGTACGCGCTTGTACACGTGATATTCTCTGATACTAATATACAAGTATATCTACATAAGAAATATTGCCTAAGTATAGGCTGAGTGACGTGCAAGAGGAAGTTAGGCTAAAGACTAAGTTGTGTGTAGTGTGTGATATGTGTGTTATGTTATGTTATGTGTTATGTTATGTGTTATGTTATTAAGCTCTTGGGTAACAAGGAGTTAGTGACCATGAACAACTGAATGACGATATTAGGAATAGATCCAAAGTTTGGACTGTCCAATCTTAGGTCGAATTCCAAAATTTTAGAGACCGATTGATTTTAATAAATTTTAGGATAAAAATTTTCTTATCTGACTGTTTTTAAATAAATTTTAACGAGAGATTAAGGTGAAAACTGACAAGTGTGATATTCGTGACTTCTTTTCTAGATCCTGATTGATGATTTAATTGCTCACTTGAGTCAAAACTTTGAAATCAAATCAAATCAAATCGAATCTGTAGAACAGTATGGAGAATTTCAACTTGGATGAATTGATGGACCTGGCAGAGGCATACGTAGGACCGATGATAGATGCGATCTATCGTCGGCTGATGGATCGAGACTTCGCTCTGGAGGACCGAGAAGTAGTCATGTTGCTGACCACCCTGATCAACATCTTGGGGCATGACAACCGTGGGGACCGCCCCACGGAAGTCCTGTTGATGGCAGCATATGGAGAGAGGGGAGTACTAGACCGCCCGAACATGAGAGTGATGAGGTGGAGAAACGGGGCTCTCCCAGGGAGTGACTTGGCGAATGAGCCTGGATTGGGAAGTTTTAGGACTTACCAGCCAGGTGAAATGCCTATGCCCTCCAAGCCCAAACCTGGGCTGACGAGAATGCATCAGGAGATGAACAGCGAGGCTGCCTCGTCCTGTTCACCACTGAGAGCAGCTGTGCCACCAAAGAGGGCGAAAGCAGAAGAGAAGATTCAGACGAACCAAACCATGCAAGATCTGGATGGGATAAAAGACGAACTGGAAATGACAAAAAAGGAGCTGGACGAGGTGACTAAGACCATGCTCATTGCGGAGGACGACAGAGACTTGTGGAAAAGATGTTCGAAGACTGCAACAAAAAGCAGGGTCAAGAAATTGAGCGCTTGAGGCAGGACTACAAGGAGCGATCGGAACGGATGGCGTTGACAACGGCCGTGGAGAAAGTGATACCTGCAAGGAGTATTCCTCGTGGGCAGTCCCCAATGGAGCTCTTGACGCCTCGAGAAATGAGTCAGACAACGGAGACACGGCTCCCAGTAGAGACAAATCGAGTAACGATCCCGGATCCTATTGACACCTTGGGTGACCCCGTCGTGGAACAAACGGCGAGGAAGCTGATAGAGGCAGCTGGACGACTGGTCGCCAACAAGAATGCGCCAGGTTCCGGGGTGACTGCACCCTATGGAACGATCGACGACACGGGTAGAGTACGACTCTCCCAGACCGTGATCAGACAGGGAATAAGCGACGTGACGCCACTAATGGGGAGCTCTAAGGCCCCAGAAAGAAGAATACAGAAGATGCCAGCGAAGAAATTGTCTCGTGAAATATACATACAAAAGAACAATCAATTGAGATATAACTTCACGGGAGTTCGAGAGACAGATCCGAGATTTTGCTTCAATCGAGCGACTTCGAACCCGGCAGTAAACTTACAACAACCGCCACTGGGGACATCACATCTGATACTGGGAGACAGCTTGGTCAGAGTACTATCGAATTTGAGGACCTCTTGGGTCACCACAGTGATGGCCTTCGGAGGAGCGACTATAGCCCAGTTATACCGGATCCTCCAGGGAGGATCCCCAGTGTGATGATCCAGATTGGAACGAACAACATCTCGAGAAGTTCGGATGAAGAGGAAGCACTATGGGAATCAATGATGGTGTGCTTGTTTACTACCCTCTGGCAGAAATTCAATTGCGCGGTACTGACCGTTTGCACTGTGCCTATGAATGCAAGAAGCTTGACAGCAGCAGGGAGAAGGCAAAACGAAGGAGTGGTCAGGTGGAACAACATTTTGAGGAATCTCGCAAGTCGGAATGCCGGAAGGATGATCCTCATGGACATCGAACATGAGTTGAGAGCGATGGATCAGGCCAGGCTGACCACAAACGGCTTCCACTTCGATAGTATAGAAGGACAAGCTTGGCTGAACAGAGTCTTCCAGGAGCGATTGGATGAGTTAGAAGCAGAACTCTTTGATACAGGAGTGCTGAAGGAAGAAGGAACATCGAATGACGCGGTGATTACCACCTTTGTGCCTCCTAGCCTGGAAACACGCTTGGGGACGGTCCCGGCCGTCACGAATTATAGACAACAGAGCTCCAGCGAACCAGGTCAAAGGACAGACGTTCAGGATCGATTGGGAGAAGCGCCGATGAGGAGGACCATCCATCCTAGGAGAAGAATAGGACCTCTCAACCCAATCGAGGAGACAGTAAGCACGTCTAGATTGGACACGAGATCGGAGACGACAAGTACCAGTAGAGAGGAGAGACGCCCGGGCAGAGCTCGTTGATGTGGTCAAGACCCATACCATCTCCCTGGCATGTATACAGAGACGAACTAATGAAGCTGGATCTCCAGAGGGTGAGCTTCATCGAAGATGCAAGGAGGATGCTGAATGGAGCGAGGCTATCCGTCAGCAGACTGTACTCGACAACCGGCGTAGACTGGTTGATAGCCGCTAGCATAAACTTCAGTTCCACGACGGCCTTGAGATTTGCTGATCTAGAGGGACTGCCCTCTAATAACACAATGGGACCAGTGAACGCGACACCATTGCAGGATGTGAGATTGAATCATAATGAAGGGAACCGAGAAGAGAGACCTGGAAGATTTCTGGTGACAAGGGTACCAATCGGACAGCAAGTGAAGATGTTCAGGCAAGTGAGCTCACCACCAGGTCATGTAAAGGAAAGAATATACCCGAAACTAGTGAATCAAGATGGTGATGTCCAAAGATACGGCGGGTTGAAAGCGATCAAGAACGATGAGACCATTTTCGCCGCCTATGACAAAGCAGAAATGAGGAAGGCCAAGATCATGATAGTAGCGAATTCAGAGTTCGTGTATACCTCCAAGTCTCTGTTTTGGCCGGACGTCATAATGTTGGCAGCGGTCGATCTGGACCTACTGCAATCGGTATCTCTGGCTATAGGGGTACAAAGACTGACGGACATGAACCCAATTACGATCGTGTTTGCTGGCATCAATGACCATCTACACAGTAGAGGTTTTCTGAGCAGACTTAGAGATCCTACAACGGCAGAGAATGCTGTGTGGCCAGCGGTAAAGGATATCCTTGAGTCGATGGGTGAAGTGGTGGATGCGACGAAGGAGGGGTCGTTCACCAAGGTGGCACCGAGAGTAGTATTCGCGTTGTCTCCGGGGTATGCATATCTCCCGGATGGACTAAAATTCGTGTATGCGATCGTGACATTACTTTCGGAGGGAAATATGATATGATCATATCGGCCCCAAATCGCATGATAGAGATGGAGAACCTGAGGCCGCTCAGGGCTGAACTACCTGCAGTGTGGTCAGATATCTCGAACGCGATGAGAGGATTCAAGGACCATGCGCTGCACATGTTGGTGTTGGACGAGGTGCTGGGGTTGGAACTGTCTAATTTCAGTCGACAGCTCAAACTGAAACCGGGAATAGACGACGACCATCGAGTGGTCGTAGCGATGTCCAACGACTTGTGGTTCCGAGCAATGGAAGTGACAGGTGAAAACACGAGAAGGAAAAATTCACTAGAGACTAGAGCTCATTTGGAGGCGATGGTTTTGAGAACCAAGCCGGAAGCCAACCAGTGGCTACACCTAAATCCTCGAGTATCGGCATTGGGTGCAGATGCTTTTGAGCAAGGCCCTGTGATGATCACGAAAATCCAGGCCTACTTGTTAAAGGAGGTGAACCTGGCGGAAAATGCAAAAGAAAAGACCTCTGAATTTGTAAACAGAATGTGTCAGATTACCCTGGAAACCTTCTGGACCCAGGAAGTGAAGGGACAGCAATGCTTTGAACGGAAGGACAGCATGCTGGAAGGGTTGGGAGCCGGTTGGACCGCGTCCTTCTTGGCAAAAGTCTACCCAAAATTCTCTCATTACTTGATAAAAGAATTCCTCCAAGCAGTAGTGGAAGTGTCAATAGTGGAACTACTAGCCTTGTTCGTGACGTTTGGAGCAGAGAGTTTCGTGAAAGGACCGGCGATGCTGCTCACCGAAGGAATCCAGAACCTGCGGTTAGATGGGCTTCTAACACTGATTGCGATTACCCACGGAAACTTGGGAGGACTAATGAAATTGACACGTTGTCCAGAGCAGATGAGAGAGAGAGTGAGGAATTTAGATATGAAGAAATCCACGGACTCGTGGAATAAGATAAAAGACCTGAGACATACTCTTATCCAATATCTCTTACAATAAAATCGCTTTGGAACGGGAGAAGATGAAAATATCGAAAGTGAAGAAGATGTTAGACGACATGTTGGAGGCATGCCCCTATTAACTGATCTGAGCTTGGCTATGAGAACCAATCCCTTAGCATTGATCAGAGGAGCTACGGAGTTTGTGACAGTGATCTATGGACCAGCAGTCACATTTGCGTTCCCTGACGTTAAGGTGGAAGCTTATAGGAGGTCGGTGCTGCACCTGAACCTCATATCAGCAGTGGACGGTAGTGTACTGAACTGGTGTGAGCAGCACACATTGCGGGAGCTCATGAGTGAAGACCTGTTATTTGCGAAAATATCAGAGCCAGAGATGACAGTCATCAATTTTGACGATCACTTCCGTGATCGCATGGGAGAAGTAGAAAGTGGACACATCGAGATGTTTCCGAAGCTTTGGAATCTGAGACCCTATGATAAAACGAACTGTGAGATAACCAGAGTGCCTCGTCTCACAGCAGCATATCACAAGGTGAGAGAAGAGACGAAGGATTGGGGTGATTACGAGAAGCTGCCGGAAGAAATCCCCGAATTCCCTCTGATAAGAAGGATGTTGCTCGGAGCAGTCTCCGTGGTACAAACTCCTAGGTTGAGAGCATTCAAAACCAATGAAAGGAGAGTAGGGAATTTCGTGGCAACGATAGATACATACTTTGTGGGAAGAAATGCCGCCGTGTTACAATACACACAATTTGCCTATACGGATCAAGCGACGAGAAGGCGAATAAGCAACGCCGCGACTCCCAAGCCTGGAAGATTTGACGAGGAATGGGCGGGATTTGGCTTAGCGCCTATGAAGATGAGAGGCAGGACCGAACTGCCTGAGGCCTCCTTGATCCTGACTAGTGTGAAACCGGAGTTGACGGGTGTAGGAACGTTGCGGACGAGAATCTTCCTAGCACCCTTCGGTTGTGAGGAAATCAAAGTGGTCCATGGAGAAGAGGAAGATAGATCGGCCGGTACATTGATCATACCGAAGTTTCCGGAGGGAATCGACAATGATAAACAAGGACCCTCGAGCTCAAAGAAAAATATGTCAGAAGGAGATGACGGACAGGGAGGAAGCCGTCAAACCGAAGAACCCATGCAACAAGATGCAAATCAAGCTGGTGGGGAAGACGACAGGGCATCGACAGGAGGAGTATCCAGCCTTGATTTCAATATCTTCAGTGATCTTGAGAACAACGCCGATACGTTGGAGACGATTGAGCCAGCGAATGAAGGCATTTCGACACTTGAGCCTCCGTCAGCCTTTATGGAAATGAAACGGAATTTGCTGGAGAGCAGCTCTCCTGGCATTTCAAGATATAACGAACAAAGAATCCTCATGGAATCACCTAGAAGGAGAAGAATAGAGGAGTACCCTGCTCAGTACCTGCTCAGCCAGAGTACCTTTCTTGGGAACGTTGCCCGAAGAAGAGTGGGAAGTACATCACCGATACCATGAGAATAGGACGGGATGTAGATTGGACAGAGTGGCGTTCATGGAAGAAGTCTGGACAGTGGTTCAGAGCTATGGGACCCAGTCCATTTTGAAAACAGGTCTCAACCGACCGTTGATGCGGGAAGTCCTTGATAAACTTGATGAGTGTGAAGGTAGATTGAGTGAGTTGTTGATTGACTCAGCCACTGATGAAAGTGAAGCGAACTCTCCCATCAAGATGACACCGCAGGACGATAAAGGAGAGGTGGTGTATCTGTCAAGAACCAGGAAAGGAACGATGCGATCGAAATTGGTGATTGATAAGATCAACGAGATGAAAATGAAGTTAGGCAGCAGAGTGATGCCGAGGAGAGTAGGAAAGACGAAGGTGGATTCGGAGATATCGATAAAAGCTGTCAATTCAGCAAAAAGGAAACGAGTCAAAGAGGTCATGGATTTGGGACAAGGTGATTATCAATTGCCTGGCACGGATAAGATGTTGTTTGATATAGCGATGGTGCCACCCATTCTCATGGCGGGAATAAAGTCAACGGGTTACAAATCCAAAAGGAGTGACCGCACTCTGACTGGAGCAACCTTAGAAATGGAAATACTTAGCCAATGTGGAGAAAGCTCGATGAAAGACTTTAATCATCTCCCGTGATCCACGGAAAGGGAAGTGTCGCAGGACAACTAGTACCAGTGGAATATAACCGATTGACAGTGTCGGAGACTGTGTCAATAGATGAACCCGCCGGTGGATACATGGAGATGTTGGAGTACCGAAACTCGGCTAGAGGGTATGTGATGGCTCTGGAAGACAAGAGTGCCATGGAGGGTTATCTGGAGACAATGCTGCAAGGCACCACCCTCAAGCAGAAAGCGTACTGGACTTTAGCGTCGTCTGACATACAAGCAGAAACGATAGAGCAGTTGGTGAGCCTTCCATGGAAAGCAGTAGTATTAAGGTATTTCGAAGAAGAAATGAGGACTACGCCAAGAATACATGCTCTCGTGGCAGTGCCTTTCGTAAGAACAGAGTTACAACTCAGGTTCGCCTGGTGCATGATGGGACTGACTCGCGATGAATATGATTCAGAAGAAAGGAAGAGGTCAAAAGAGGAGAAGGTTTTCCTTATGACGAACCTGAGGGATCTGATAGTCCAAGAGGGAGCAGCAGTAGCGTGTGCAAAGCGGAGAGACGCTCTCTGTTTCATTCGATTCCTGATAGAGCAGATTTCAGTACCTGCATTAAACACCTGTGTTAAAATGTTGAGGGAAGGCGAGGAGCGAGCAAAAGCCTTATTCTTGCTAGCACTGCTGGATATGCAGCAAAGTGAACCGATGAGGGTGAACATGAAAGAACCTGAGGAATTGGAACCCATGAAAAAGATAGACGAAATCAGGAGATTCTCAAACAAGGAGCTGAGACTCACTAAAGAATCTATGGGGGCACTGCCGAAATCCAGTGAATAATGTGGACCGATCAAGAAGAAGTCGTACAGCTACGTATCCGGAATCATAGGGATAGCGTACAACCCTTTCCTGAGTGAAGACATACGTGATTGCTTCTTCGATTACGAGCAGGCAGTGTTGCTAAGATTCTGGACGTCGAGAATTGTAACGATTAAGAGCGCTACCAATCCTCAGATCAAATTGGGACTGGTCTTGGAAGAAGAAGTGACTGCACCTTCCTTACCAAAATCCGACAAAAGAGTGGAGTTTGGGTTGGGATTCTCAAATGAATTACTGAGAACGAGCTTGATGGTAGTGTGGGAATTTATGAGGCCATCATGGTGTCCTAGGCCCAATGCTGACTCGATATTACGGGCGACACAAGACGTGCAGAGGGAACTGAACGCAGATTGTAACCTGCGTGACCTTAACATCATATATAACGTGATGACAACGGCCTCTAGGAGCAACGGTGAAGATAAAGTGGAGTTGCCTGGCTGGGGACCAGAAGACTGGGTCAAACCTGGTAGCTGTCTGGCGGAAGTCTGTGGACTGGATGGTCACGTTTGTGGAGGTCTGGACTGTGTGGAGACCCTAGAGAGACAACACAAGCAATTGACGGTATTGTTTGGGATTGTCCTGATGAAAGCAAGAACGGAAATGGAACTGATAGCGGATTGCCATGGAGGAACTGAGGTGAATCTAGTGACTGCACTAGGATTCCACAGCATGTTTAGTTCTTTAGAGTCACTATTGAATCTAGAACAGAGACATGAGATGGTCACTGCCATCAGTGTAGAAGTATTCCCAGGAGTTCTGCAGACTGAGCAGAAATACATAGGAAAATGGAGCGAAGCAATCGAGACGGAAATGAACATTAGACACAGTGAGACTTATTGTAGACCATCAGGAGCACAATATTTGGTGGGTTCAACATTGGCTCCAATGTGCAAGAGCAGATACCCTGTACATTTCGTAGCTGTGGACGTGAAGAGTACAAGAACGATTGTGGATCAAGCCTTCTCAGTGCCGAAGTGTGTGAGATCGGCGAGAATGTCCGAGAAGTCATACGAGTTGCTTTGTAAGATGTTCTCAGCAGTTCCAGAGACAACCAAAGAAGAATTGGAGTCAATATTAGGAAAGAAGTTCATGGGATATGTGAGCAGGAACTTCAGTGACTTCGAGAGACAGAAACAGAGAGGATCAACTGTTACAGATTACAATACAGTAGACGAGAATGATGAAGTCCACCGAGTGATGATGGAAGTGGAACCATTACTGGAAGCTTCGGGAAAACGTAATTGGAGGAGCATCATGTTGACACATGACGAGTTTCCCTGCCACTGCTTGCTGCAGACCTGGTGGTATCCCAAGCGTAGTAATCTGGTGTTGATCTGGGACTCTGGAGAGCTGCTCTCCATGGGTTTACCAGACTCATCACAGCCCATAACAATAGTGATAGTGGGAGTTATGATGGCGATACGATGGCTGGAAGCTCATTTGAAAGAAAACAATAGACAGGAGGCACTGACGAGAGAACAGTTGCGGAAATTGGATTGTCCGAAAGATTTAGATCTTTTTGAGACAATGTGCAAGATTCTAAACATTCCGATGGAAAAGTAGAAGATATGGGCAGGAAAACGATTGATGCCATTGTTCAGAGCTAACATGACTGCATGGTTGTACGAATATGCTAAGAAGCATATGTCGAAGCACGGCAGAGTATACAGTGAATATCAGCTGGAAATTGGAGCAGGAGCTTTCAAGCGAGCTCTTGTGACTCATCGGAATGCAGTAACCACCGCTGTAAAAAAAATTTCCAGGACAAGTGAACGTAGTGGAAAGGAGAAGGAAGAGATGTTGAAGGAAGTTTTGGAGAGAAACGTGACGTTGTGTCTCCACAACAGCTTCTGCCGAAACAGAGAATCTAACGTGGATCCCCTACCTTGTTGCAAACAGAGGGTAGAAGAGCAGAAGTGTTGGAGGACTGCTTCCAACAGCGTCAGAATAGCTAATGATGTGTTGCAAGACACAGAAACTGAAAGTGCGGAGTCAGTATCGCAGGAGGAAGAGATGGAACATTGACGAATGGTCGAAAGAACAAGATGCAAAAAGAGACAAAATTAGAAGAATTTTGAAGTTTTAGAACTTCTAAACAACAAAAAAAGAAGAAAACAAAGGAGTGACGAATTAATTTATGTGTGTGAAAAAACTCAAGTGAGAAACTAAGCAACCAAGTTGTAATTGAAACCTGAAACATTTAGTTGAGTTTTGAACCTTAAAGAATTTATTGCATTTTTAAATTTGCATTTTGATTTTTAGTTAAGTGGCTTTAGAGACACTTACTTATTATGTATTTAGAAAGGCTTGAGTAAAGAGTATATTTAAATATTCCAGCCTGCATGACTGTTTTTAATCAACTAGGAGAACTGATCACTTTGTGGTGATATGAAAGGCTTGGGTAATCTCTCGAAGAGGGAGATTGTTTCATTGTTCTTTCTAACCACAGAGTTTCTTAGTTTTAATATTCAGTACATTAACAAGCAAGATTTCCGAAGGGAAGTAGCATAGTAGGATAATTTTAGTTTGTTGGTTGGCAGGACTGTCCTGCAAACCAACACCTTTTAAAAATCTAGGAGAGAAGTTTTTAGTCAGGACATTGACATTGGAAGTCGGAAAAGATGTTTTTATCTTAGGTAATATCCTCAATGTGCAGATTAGTGAAAAACTTGAGTGCTATAGTGATGTAGTATGCTGCCATTTATATTCTGCAGTGAGTCGATATGACGTGGATTAAGTAATTTCGTGCATTTTGTGTATTCTGTTCGATGACACTGTATCTATTTTACGAACATTGCGAGATTCAATGAGGACCTTGACTGGACTGTCCGGGGAGTATGTGACATTCGACCAGAATGGATCAAAATGCAGATTCGGCATATTCGAGTTTTTAGCAGCGAACCTTCCAAATTAAAGGTTTTAAGCAATTAACAACGTTATTGGGACGATTAGAAAAACGGCGAAGGTCAAGATATTCTGGTATTTTGAAATTTTAAAAATTCGAAGTATGACGTCATATTTCTGAGAAACGTCAGAAACGGCCATTTTGGCAGAAAACTGGAAGAAAAACACAACAACAATAGTGACGATAGCGATAACAACGAAAATTGTGATTGAGAAACAACAACAGATTGCAGGAATAGCAGAGACCATTCCGAGTTGCAACTATTGTGTCGCTACAATAGTTGCTAGGCCGTTGCAAACAACGGTGAAGGGTGGAAAACCAGCCTTCCGGAAGGAGAATAAGGGCCTTATTTCCCCGGATTCAGGAATCCGGAGGGGCTCGGGACTGGAACTTTTACTAACTTATATAAACTTTTAGCTTCCCTATTATGTCCTGAGTTGAATTTAATTAACATCTGAATTCATTCTACTAAGATGAGAAGCTAGGAGTTGGGGGAAAGGGTTGATCCATCTTCGATGGAGATGATGATTTTTATCTACTGAACAAAAACAATAATAATTCAATAAGTAGTAGTAGCCCTGATTTTAGGAGTGACCTCGTGGTCTGGGGATACTGAGACCCAGCCATGAGCTCACTATTTCTGCATGCAATCTAGTTAATTTGAGTGTTTTGACCGAAGCCGAAATCAGTAACGTTTTCGTCGACCCGATGTTAGAAAGAACACCGAAAGTACTGGCTTGGTAGAGACGGTTAAAAGCATTTAAAGCTCTGTTTAGACGTTGGCCAGTCGTCTTAGGACTTAGTTTTATTTTCCGTCGATATGTATCTTTGTAACATTCGCCCAGAAGATACATATCGACGGAAAATAAAACTAAGTCCTAAGACGACTGGTTAACGTCTAAACATAGCTTTATATGCTTTTCACCGTCTCTACCAAGCCAGTACTTTTGGTGGTCTTTTCTAACATCGGGTCGACAAAAACGTTACTGCTTTCGGCTTCGGTCAAAACACTCAAATTAACTTAATTACATGCAGAAATAGTGAGCTCATGGCTGGGTCTCAGTATCCCCAGACCACGAGGTCACTCCTAAAAACAGGCTACTACTATTTATTATATTACTATTGTTTTTGTTCAGTAGATAAAAATCATCATCTTCATCGAAGATGGATCAACCCTTTCCCCCAGCTCCTAGCTTCTCATCCTTATCAAAATGAATCCAGTTGATAATTAAATTCAAATCAGGACATGACAAGAAGCTAAAATTTTATATAAAAGAATAAAAGTTTCAGTTCCGAAACCCTTCCGGATTCTTGAATCCACTGAATCAAGCTCGTTAATCTTGATTTCTTCTTAATCCGGAAGGCTGTCCTCCACCCTTCACCGCTGTCTGCAACGGCCTTGCAACTATTGTAGCGACACAATAGTTGCAACTCGGATCTTTTTCTGCTATTCCTGCAATCTGCTGTTGTTTTTTGATCACGACTCTCGTAGTTATCGTCTGCGCAACTAATGTTGTTGTGTTTTTCTTCGACCGTTTTGCCAAAATGGCCGTTTCTGACGTTTCTCAGAGAAGTTACGTAATCACTTCGAAAATTTAAAAATTAGCAATTCCCGAATCCTTCAACCTTCACGTTTTTTCCCATCGTTCAAATAACGTCGTTAATCCTTTAAAATCACTAATTCGGAAGGCTCGCTGCTAAATTTTCGAATTCCGCAGAGATTGCATTTTTCACATTCTGGTCGAATGTCACATACTCTCCGGACAATCCGGTCAATGTCCTCATTGAATCATGCAATGTTCGTAAAATGGATACAGTGTCATCGAACAGAATTTACAAAATGCACGAAAGTACTTTTATCCACGTCACATCGACTCACTGCAGAATTTAAATGGCATCATACTACATCACTATTGCCTTCAAATTCTTCCATTAATCTGCACATTGAGGATATGACCTAAGATAAAACATATTTTCTGACTTCCAGTGTCAATGTCCCGATTAAAACTTTTTCTCTTAGATTTAAAAGGTGCTGGCTTGCAGGACAGTCCTGCCAACCAACAAGCTAAAATTTTCCTACTATGCTATTCCCTTGCTTGTTATTGTCCTGAATATTAAAACTAAGAAACTCTGTGGTTAGCAAGAACAATGAAACAATCTCCCTCTTCGAGAGATTACTCAAGCCTTCCATGTCACCACAAAGTGATCAGTTCTCCTAGCTGATTAAAAACAGGCATGCAGGCTGGAATATTTAAATATACTCCTTCACTTAAGCCTTTCTAAATAAATAGTAAGTGAGTGTCTGTAAAGCCACTCAACTAAAATCAAAATGCAAATTTATAAGTGCAACAATTTCAAAACTCAACTAAATGTTTCAGTTTTCAATTACAACTTGGTTGCTTGGTTTCTCACTTGAATTTTTTCACACACATAAAACAATTCTGAGTTTTAACTTTTTCTTCATTACTCCTTTGTTTTCTTCTTTTTTCGTCGTTTAGAAGTTCTAAAACTTCTAAATTCTTCTAATTTTCGTCTCTTTTTCCATCTTGCTTTTCGGTCATTCGTCAATGCTCCATTTCTTCCTCCTGTGATACTGACTCTGCACTCTCAGTCTCCGTATCTTGTAACACGTCGTTAGCAATCCTGACGCTGCAGGAAGCCGTCCTCCAACACTTCTGCTCTTCTACCCTCTGTTTACAACAAGGTAGGGGATCCACGTTAGAATCTCTGTTCCTGCAGATGCTGTTGTGGAGACACAACGTCACGTTTCTCTCCAAATCTTCCTTTAACATCTCTGCCTTCTCCTTTCCACTACGTTCACTCGTCCTGGAAATTCTTTTCACAGCGGTGGTCACTGCATTCCGATGAGTCACGAGAGCTCGCTTAAAAGCTCCTGCTCCAATGTCCAGCTGATATTCACTGTACACTCTGCCATGCTTCGACATATGCTTCTTCGCATACTCGTACAACCATGCAGTCATATTAGCTCTGAACCATGGCATCAATCGTTTCCTTGCCCATATCTTCTTAACTTCCATCGGAATGTTTAGAATTTTGCACATTGTCTCAAAAAGATCTAAATCTTTTAGACAATCTAATTTCCGCAACTGTTCTCTCGTCGGTGCCTCCTGTCTGTTATTTTCTCTCACATTAGCTTCCAGCCATCGTATCGCCATCATAACTCCCACTATCACTATTGTTATGGGCTGTGATGAATCTGGTAAACCCATGGAGAGCAGCTCTCCAGAGTCCCAGATCAACATCAGATTACTACGCTTGGGATACCACCAGGTCTGCAGCAAGCAGTGGCAAGGAAACTCGTCATGCGTCAACATGATGCTGCTCCAATTACGTTTTCCCGAAGCTTCCAGCAATGGTTCCACTTCCATTATCACTCGGTGGACTTCATCATTCTCATCTACTGCATTGTAATCTGTGACAGTTGATCCTCTCTGTTTCTGTCTCTCGAAGTCACTGAAGTTCCTGCTCACATATCCCATGAACTTCTTTGCTAATATTGACTCCAATTCTTGTTTGGTTGTCTCTGGAACTGCTGAGAACATCTTACAAAGCAACTCGTATGACTTCTCGGACATTCTCGCCAGTCTCACACACTTCGGCACTGAGAAGGCTTGATCCACAATCGTTCTTGTACTCTTCACGTCCACAGCTACGAAATGGAGCCAATGTTGAACCCACCAAATATCGTTCTCCTGATGGTCTACAATAAGTCTCACTGTGTCTAATGTTCATTTCCGTCTCGATTACTTCCCTCCATTTTCCTATGTATTTCTGCTCAGTCTGCAGAACTCCTGGGAAAACTTCTACACTGATGGCTGTGACCATCTCATGTTTCTGTTCTAGATTCAATAGTGACTCTAAAGAACCAAACATGCTGTAGAATCCTAGTGCAGTCACTAGATTCACATCGGTTCCTCCATGGCAATCTGCTATCAGTTCCGTTTCTGTTCTTGCTTTCATCACTACGTTTCCAAACAATGCCGTCAATTACTTGTGTTGTTTTTCCAGGGTCTTCACACAGTCCATACCTCCACAAACGTGACCCTCCAGTCCACAGACTTCCGCCAGACAGCTACCAGGTTTGACCCAGTCTTCTGGTCCCCAGCCAGGCAACTCCACTTTATCTTCTCCGTTGCTCTTAGAGGCCGTTATCATCACATTATATATGATGTTGAGGTCACGCAGGTTACAGTCTGCATTCAGTTCCCTCTGTACGTCTTGTGTTGCCCGTAATATTGAGCCAGCGTTGGGACTAGGACACCATGATGGCCTCATCATTTCCCACACTGCCATCAAGCTCGTTCTCAGTAATTCATCTGAGAATCCCAACCCAAACTCGACTCTTTTGTCGGATTTTGGTACTGAAGGTGCAGTCACCTCTTCTTCCAAGACCAGTCCCAATTTGGCCTGTGTATTGTTAACGCTGTTAATCGTTACAATTCTGGACGTCCAGAATCTTAGCAACACCGCCTGCTCATAATCGAAGAAGCAATCGCGTATGTCTTCACTCAGGAAAGGATTGTACGCTATCCCTATGATCCCGGATACGTAGCTATACGATTTCTTCTTGATCGGTCCACAGTATTCACTGGATCTCGGCAATGCTCCCATAGATTCTTTAGAGAGTCTCAGCTCCTTGTTTGAGAATCTCCTGATTTCGTCTATCTTTTTCATGGGTTCCAATTCCTCAGGTTCTTTCATGTTCACCCTCATCGGTTTACTTTGCTGCATATCCAGCAGTGCTAGCAAGAATAAGGCTTTTGCTCGCTCCTCGCCTTCCCTCAACATTTTAACACAGGTGTTTAATGCAGGTACTGAAATCTGCTCTATCAGGAATCGAATGAAACAGAGAGCGTCTCTCCGCTTTGCACACGCTACTGTTGCTCCCTCTTGGACTATCAGATCCCTCAGGTTCGTCATAAGGAAAACCTTCTCCTCTTTTGACCTCTTCCTTTCTTCTGAATCATATTCATCGCGAGTCAGTCCCATCATGCACCAGGCGAACCTGAGTTGTAACTCTGTTCTTACGAAAGGCACTGCCACGAGAGCATGTGTTCTTGGCGTAGTCCTCATTTCTTCTTCGAAATACCTTAATACTACTGCTTTCCATGGAAGGCTCACCAACTGCTCTATCGTTTCTGCTTGTATGTCAGACGACGCTAAAGTCCCGTACGCCTTCTGCTTGAGGGTGGTGCCTTGCAACATCGTTTCCAGATAACCCTCCATGGTTTTTTCGTCTTCCAGGGCCATTACATACCCTCTATCCGAATTTCGGTATTCTAACATCTCCATGTATCCACCGGTGGGTTCATCTATCGACACAGTCTCCGACACTGTTAGTCGGTTATAATCCACTGGTGTTAGCTGTCCTGCGACACTTCCCTTTCCATGATTCATGGGAGACGGCTTGAAGTCTTTCATTGTGCTCTCTCCACATTGGCAGAGTATTTCCATTTCTAAGGTTGCTCCAGTCAGAGTGCGGTCACTCCTTTTGGATTTATAACCTGTCGACTTTATCCCGCCATGAGAATGGGTGGCACCATCGCTATATCAGTTAGCATTTTATCTGTGCCAGGCAGTTGATAATCACCTTGCCCCAAATCCATGATATCCTCCATTCGTTTCCTTTTCGCTGAGTTACCAGCTTTCATCGATATTTCTGAATCCACCTTCGTCTTTCTAACTCTCCTCGGCATCACTCTGCTGCCTAACTTCATTTTCATCGCATTGATTTTATCAATCACCAATTTTGATCGCATCGTCCCTCTCCTGGTTCTTGACAGATACACCACCTCTCCTTTATCGTCCTGCGGTATCATCTTGATGGGAGAATTCGCTTCACTTTCATCAGTGGCCGAGTCGATCAATAACTCACTCAGTCTCCCTTCACAATCATCAAGCTTGTCAAGTACTTCTCTCATCAAGGGTTGGTTGAGACCCGTTTTCAGAATGGACTGGGTCCCATAGCTCTGAACTACGGTCCAGACCTCTTCCATAAACGCCACTCTGTCCAGTTTGCATCCCGTCCTACTCTCGTGGTCTCGATGATGTACTTCCCATTCTTCTTCGGGCAGCGTTCCCAAGAAAGGTACTCTGGCTGAGGCCTCTATTCTTCTCCTCCGAGGTGATTCCATGAGGATTCTCTGGTCGTTATTTCTTGAATTGCCAGGAGAGCTGCTCTCCGGCAAATTCCGTTTCATTTCCATAAAGGCTGACGGAGGCTCCAGTGTCGAGATGCCTTCATCCGCTGGCTCAGTCGTTTCCAACGTGTCTGCATTATTCTCAAGATCACTGAAGATATTGAAATCCAGGCTGGATACTCCTCCTGTCGATGCCCTGTCGTCTTCCCCACCAGCTTGATCTTGTTGCATGGGTTCTTCGGTTTGACGGCTTCCACCCTGTCCGTCATCTCCTTCTGACTTATCCTTGTTCGAGCTCGATGGTCCTTTTTCATCATTGTCGGCTTCTTCCGGGAATCTCGGTATGAGCAGTGTACCGGTCGACTTATCTTCCTCTTCTCCATGGACCACTTTGATTTCTTCGCAGCCGAAGGGTGCTAGGAAGGTTCTCCTCTGCAGTATGCCTCCCACTTTCATCTCCTGTTTTACACTAGTCAGGATTAATGAGGCTTCAGGCAGTTCGGTCCTGCCTCTCATCCTCATCGGAGCTAAGCCTAATCCCTTCCATTCCTCATCAAATCTTCCAGGCTTGGGAGTCGCGGCGTTGCTCATTCGCCTTCTCGTCGCTTGATCCCTGTATGCAAATCGTGTGTACTGTAACACGGCGGCATTTCTCCCTACAAAGTATGGATCCATCGTTCCCACGAAATTCCCTACTCTCCTTTCATTGGTTTCGAATGCTCTCAACCTAGGAGTTTGTACCACGGAGACTGCTCCGAGCAACATCCTTCTTATCAGAGGGAATTCAGGGATTGCCTCCGGCAGCTTCTTGTAATCGCCCCAGTCCTTCGTCTCTTCTCTCACTTTGTGATATGCTGCAGTGAGACGAGGCACTCTGGTTATTTCACCATTCGTTTTATCATAGGGTCTCAGATTCCAAAGCTTTGGAAACACCTCGATGTGTCCTCTTTCTACTTCTCCCATGCGATCACGGAAGTGATCTTCAAAATTGATGACTGTCATCTCTGGCTCCGATATTTTCGCAAATATCAGATATTCTCTCATGAGCTCACGCAATGTGTGCTGCTCACACCAGTTCAGTGTACTACCGTCCACTGCCGATATGAGGTTCAGGTGCAGCACCGACCTCCTATATGCTTCCACTTTAACGTCAGGGAACGCAAAGGTGACTGCTGGTCCATAGATCACTGTCACGAACTCCTTGACTCCTCTGATCAGCGCCAAGGGATCGGTTCTCATAGCCAAGCTCAGATCGGTTAACAGCGGCATGCCTCCAACATGTCGTCTAACATCCTCCTCTCTCTCAATCGTCTCGTCTTCTCCCGTTCCAAAGCGATTTTGTTGTAAGAGATATTGGATCAGAGTGTGTCTCAGGTCTCTTATCTTGTTCCACGAGTCCGTGGATTTCTTCATATCCAAGTTCCTTGCTCTCTCTTTCATCTGCTCTGGACAACGTGCCAGTTTCATCAGTCCTCCCAAGTTTCCATGGGTAATTGCAATCAATGTCAGAAGTCCGTCTAGCCGCAGGTTCTGGATTCCATCGGTTAGCAGTATCGCCGGTCCTTTCACGAAACTCTCCGCTCCGAATGTCACGAACAAGGCTATTAGTTCCACTATCGATACTTCCACTACTGCTTCGAGGAATTCTTTTATCAAGTAGTGCGAGACTTTCGGGTAAACTTTTGCCAAGAAGGACGCGGTCCATCCGGCTCCCAACCCTTCTAGCATGCTGTCTGTCCTTTCAAAGCCCTCCTGTCCCTTCACTTCCCGGGTCCAGAAGGTTTCCAGAGTAATCTGACACATTCTGTTCACAAATTCAGCAGTCTTTTTTCCGGCATTTTCCGCCAGGTTCACCTCCTTCAACAAGTAGGCATGTATCTTTGTGATCATCACGGGGCCTTGCTCAAAAGCATCTGCAGCCAATGCCGCTACTCTAGGGTTCAGGTGTAGCCACTGGTTGGCCTCCGGCTTGGTTCTCAGAACCATCGCCTCCAAGTGAGCTCTCGTCTCTTGTGATTTTTTCCTTCTTGTGTCTTCACCTGCCACTTCCATCGCTCGGAACCATAAGTCGTTGGACATTGCCGCGATCGCTCGATGGTCGTCGTCTATTCCCGGTTTCAGTTTGAGTTGTCGACTGAAATGGGACAGTTCCACCCCAGCACCTCGTGTAGCGCATGGTCCTTGAGTCCTCTCATCGCGTTTGAGATATCTGACCACACTGCAGGCAGTTCAGCCTTAAGTGGCCTCAGGTTCTCCATCTCTATCATGCGATTCGGGGCTGATATGATCACATCACAATTTCCTTCCGAAAGTAAGGCCACTATCGCATACACAAATTTTAGTCCATCCGGGAGATGTGCATATCCCGGAGACAACGCGAATACTACTCTCAGTGTGACTTTATTGAATGACCCCTCCTTCGTCGCATCCACCACTTCACCCATCGACTCAAGGATGTCTTTTATCGCTGGCCATACAGCGTTCTCTGCTGTTGTAGGATCTCTGAGTCTGCTCAGAAAACCCCTACTGTGTAGATGGTCATTGATGCCAGCAAACACAATCGTAATTGGGTTCATGTTCGTCTGCCTTTGCACCCCTATAGCCAAAGATATCGATTGCAGTAGGTCCAGGTCAACCGCTGCCAACATTATGACGTCTGGCCAAAACAAAGACTTGGAGGTGTACACGAACTCTGAATTCGCTACTACCATAATCTTGGCCTTCCTCATCTCTGCTTTGTCATAGGCGGCGAAGATGGTCCCATCTTTCTTTATCGCTGTCAATCCGCCATATCTTTGGGCATCACCATCTTGGTTCACTAGTTTTGGGTATACTCTTTCCTTCACATGACCAGGGGGTGTCGTCAGCTGCCTGAATATCTTCACGTGTTGTCCAATCGGCGCTCTCGTCGTTAGGAATCTTCCTGGTCTCTCTTCACGATTCCCCTCATAGTGATTCAGTCTCACATCTTGCAACGGTCTCGCATTCACTGGTCCCCTCGTGTTGTTAGAGGGCAGTCCCTCCAAGTCAGCAAATCTCAAGGCCGTCGTGGAGCTGAAATTTATGCTAGCGGCTATCAACCAGTCTACGCCGGTTATCGAGTACAATCTGCTGACGGATAGCGTCGCTCCATTCAGCATCCTCCTTGCATCTTCGATGAAGCTTACTCTCTGGAGATCCAGCTTCATTAGTTCGTCTTTGTATATATGCCAGGGAGACGGTATGGGTCTTGACCACATCAACGAGCCTCTGTTCGGACGTCTCTCCTCTCGACTGGTACTTGTCGTCTCCGAACTAGTGTCCGATCTAGACGTGCTGGCTGTCTCTTCGATTGGGTTGACAGGTCCTATTCTTCTCCTAGGATGGATGGTCCTCCTCATCGGCGCTTCTCCCAATCGATCCTGTACGTCTGTCCTTTGACCTGGTTCGCTGGAGCTTTGTGGCCTGTAGTTCGTGACGGCCGTGACCGTGCCCAAGCGTGTTTCCAGGCTAGGAGGCACAAAGGTAGTAATCACCGCGTCACTCACTGTTCCCTCTTCCTTCAGCACTCCTGTGTCAAAGATTTCTGCTTCCAGCTCGTCCAACCGCTCTTGGAAGACTCGATTCAACCAAGCTTGTCCTTCGATACTGTCGAAGTGGATGCCGTCCGTGGTCAGTCTGGCCTGATCCATAGCTCTCAACTCATGTTCGATGTCCATGAGGATCATTCTTCCGGCGTTTCGACTTGCGAGGTTCCTCAGGATGTTATTCCACCTGACGACTCCCTCGTTATGCCTTCTTCCTGATGCTGTCAGGCTTCTCGCGTTCATTGGCACAGTGCAAACGGTCAGTACCGCGCAATTGAATTTCTGCCAGAGGGTCGTAAACAAACACACCATCATTGACTCCCATAATGCTTCCTGCTCGTCTGAACCTCTGGAGATGTCATTCGTCCCAACTAAGATCATCACATTGGGGATCCTCCCTGGATTCATCAGTTCCACCATCCGATATAATTGGGCTATCGTCGCACCTCCAAAGGCCATCACCGTGGTGACCCACGAGGTCCTCAAATTCGACAGCACTCTGACCAAGCTGTCTCCCAGTATCAGATGAGATGTCCCGAGTGGTGGTTGCTGCAGGTTTACTGCCGGGCTCCAAGTAGCTCGATTGAAGCAGGCCCTCGGATCTGTCTCCGGAACTCCCGTGAAATTATATTTCAATTGATTATTCTTTTGCACGTCTATTATGCGAGACACTTTCTTCGCTGGCATTTTCCGTACCCTCCTCTCCGGGGCCCTCGAGCTCCCCATGAGTGGTGTCACGTCACTTATCCCCTGTCTGATCACGGTCTGGGAGAGTCGTACTCTGCCCGTGTCGTCAATCGTTCCATAGGGTGCAGTCACCCCGGAACCTGGCGCATTCTTGTTGGCGACCAGTCGTCCAGCTGTCTCTATCAGCTTCCTCACTGTCTGTTCCACGACGGGGTCACCCAAGGTGTCACTAGGATCCGGGATCGTTACTCGATTTGTCTCTACTGGGAGCCGTGTCTCCGTTGTTTGACTCATTTCTCGAGGCGTCAAGAGCTCCATCGGGGACTGCCCACGAGGAATATCCCTTGCAGGTATCACTTTATCCACGGCCGTTGTCAACGCCATCTGCTCCGATCGCTCTTTGTATTCCTGCCTTAAGCGCTCAATCTCTTGACCCTGCTTTTTGTTGCAGTCTTCAAACAACTTTCTCCACATGTCCCGATCTTCCTCCATCTGGAGCATGCTTCTGGTCATCTCGTCCAGCTCCTTCTTTGTACTCTTCAGTTCATCGTTCATCTCATCCAGATCTTGCATGGTTTGGTTCGTCTGAACTTTCTGTCCTACTTTCGCCCTTTTTGGTGGCACAGCTGCTCTCAGTGGTGAACCAGACGAGGTCGCCTCGCTGTTCATCTCCCAATGCATTCTCGTCAGCCCAGGTTTGGGCTTGGAGGGCATTGGCATCTCACCTGGTTGGTAAGTCCTAGAACTTCCCAATCCAGGCTCATTCGCCAAGTCACTCCCTGAGAGAGCCCTGTTTCTCCACCTCATCACTCTCATGTTCGGGCGGTCTAGTACTCCTCTTTCCCCACGGTTGTCGTGCCCCAAGATGTTGATCAGGGCGGTCAGCAACATGACAACCTCTGGGTCCTCCAGAGCGAAGTCTCGATCAATCAGCCGACGATAGATCGCATCTATCATCGGTCCTACATATGCCTCTGCCAGGTCCATCAATTCACCCAAGTTGAAGTTATCCATTCTATTCTTTCAAGTTTGATTTGATTCGATTCGATTCCAAGGTTTTGACTCAAGTGAGTAATTAAATGATCAATCAGGATCTAGAAAAGAAGTCACAAATATCACACTTGTCAGTTTCACATAACATATATTGTTAAAATTTGCTTAAAAACAGTTCAGATAAAAAGATATTTATACTAAAATTTATTAAAATCAATTGCTCTCTAAAATTTTGGAATTCGACCTAAGATTGGACAGTCCAAACTTTGGATCTATTCCTAAGATCGTCATTTAGTTGTTCATGGTCACTAACCCCTACTTACCCATGATCTTAATAACCTAACACATAACATACATATCACATATTACATACAACTTAGTCTTTGGCCTAACACCCTCTCGCACATCACTCAGCCTATACTTAAGTAATATTTCTTATGTAGATATACTTGTATATTCGTATCAGAGAATATCACGTGTACAAGCGCGTACAATTCCCGAGGATGCAGTCTTCCTCTGTTTGGATCGTACACTGGAAGCGAGAGTTCCTTCACGTCCATTTCCACAAGGAAGTCCCTCAGCCTCGTCAAGGACAAAACTATGTTCTCTGGGTCCGCGTGCTGCTTCTCCGTCGCCCTCGTTACCAAGAAGCATAGGTATTTTCCCGGTATCTGCGACGCCGCCGGGGGTAAGGCTGCTACGCCCCCTATCCCTGGTCTTTGCTTCCAAAGGAATTCCACATTTTTGTATTCTCTCTTAAAATCTGCCGCTAGCGCTGTCCTAAAACTCATGTTTGCTGTGATTGCTATCGCACATGTTCTGTTTGTGAGTATGAAATCACTGTCTGTTAGTATTATGTTACTTGAATATTCATTTGGTAAGTTAAAATATGACTCAACTACCCTGCCTATGTCAGGTTTCTTAGGCTCTTCGCCTGTTTCTGCTTCTAAGTCTCCTGTCTCTCTTGCTTTTCTCATTTTTTTTATTATCAAGTTTTCAGTGTGGGTAAGTCCTACCCCCACTCCCCGGACAAAAATATCCATCGACGTCCCCGTCGATCGCATACCGGGTATCAAGTCGAGGTTAGAAGCTGGAATGAGTAGTCGTCCTTCCTGGGCAGCCCAGGAAGGATCATCTCGTTCGGTCTTGATGTATTTCATGCTTTCACGATCTACGTCTTGAATCGTGACGCTGGTCTCCTCAGGATCCGAGGTCGTTTCATTCAGCCATTCTAAGACACGCAGGTTCGTCAAGTCTTGTTCACATGACTGCTGTTGCTCGTCGTCGAATTCTACCTCGGGTTTCGACCAGTCGTCAACCCACTCATCGTCGTGATCATCGACTATGTCAATGTCTTGTGACACAGTTATTTCCTCTAGAACCACTACTTCCTCCACTATCCTCTTTAGATCTATCCTATCCACTACAAAGTCGTCACCGTAAGGATTGTATTTCTTTCTTGGTCTCATCCCGTCCTTCTGACGAGTCTGTATCGTGAACGGAAGATCCGGTTCCAAGTTCTTGGGAACCTCTATCTGTTCGGGATCCTGCCAATCTTCCTCTGCGTAGGGTAAGGTTTCATCGTCCGCTTCGATCTGTTCGTTCGGATCCAGGTTCAGCGGTGTATCCGTACTTTCCTCTACGACTTCGTTTCCATCGTTCATCTCCCTGGTGCCTTTTTCATTGACCTCACAAGCAGGATCCATCATTAGATAATCCCCTTCTTCCATGTCTGCAGGTATACACCAGTCTTCTGTCGATGGATTGTGTGGCTTTATGTTCTCGTAGTGGGCGGCTCGGCCAGTACTCAGTCTATAAAAGCGTCCCTCCTGGTGCACCTCTGTAATCATGAAGGGTCCCCTCCACTTTTTTAGGAGCTTTTTCGTCCCTTTCGGTGGTATAACGTTCTGGAATACCCATACGTAGTCTCCCACCGAGTAAGCCTTTGCACCAGCTGCTTTCTTGTCGAATCTTTTCCTCTGCCTTGCCTGTGCCTGCTGAGTATTTTGTCTACACAAATCGTTCAACTCCTGTTGGCGTCTGATCACATCCCTCACGTAGACCTGTGGGGACGTTTTCTTTCCCTCATGCTCTGGGTAGAAGAAGGTTAATGGTAATGACTTTTCGTGTCCAGTTAGCATCATGTGTGGACTGACTCCGGTGGTTGAGTGTTGCGTGCTGTTGTTTGCTCCCATCACCTGTGGAAGGTATCTGTACCAATCGGTCATGTACCTGGAACAATATACTCCCAGCATCGACACTAACATCCTATTCTGTCTTTCCACTAAACCGTTCGTCTGAGGGTGGTATGTCGTGGAGTGAGCTTGAGCGACCTGTGAGCGTCTCATAAGCTCTTTCGTAAGCTCTCCTACGAAAGCTGTTCCATTATCCGATTGAAACGTCATCGGACAACCATGTCTTGCTATCCACGTGTTGATCAGGTGGTCGCATGTCTCTTCCGCCGAGGCTGTTATGCAGGGCACGGCCTCTGCATACTTCGTAAAATGATCTATCATGACCAGCACCTGATTATAACCATTGTCTGTCCTGCATATCTTTTGATGATCTATTTGCACCACCTCGTTGAACTCAGACGACTCGATCGATTGTAAAGGAAATCGCAACTTCCTTGGATCCTTGACCTGTTGGCATGACAGACATGCTGTTACCCATTTCTCGCATGCCTTTTTCATCCCAGGCCACTCAAAGCGCTTCAGGATCCTCTGATATACTTTGTCGATCCCCTGATGGCCCATTTGATCATGTGACCTGAATAATAGTTCTGTCTGATAGAGTTGCGGTAACACTATCGCGTTATACTTGTATAGGACTCTGTCTTCCTCCCTTCTTTTGCAAGCCACAATCCCGACCTTGTTCAAATATAACCTCCCCTCCTTCTGCATGAAGTATTGTATCAGGATGCGATAACTATCTTCCTCGAGGTCCCCTTTATCCGGCGAACCATTCTCGATCCACCTTTTCAGGTTGCTTGTCATGCGATCATTTCTCTGCGCCCTTAGAAGGTCCGAGAGTCGGTATCTCGCCTTTAAGTACGTCTTCATGACCCTCATCTGACTATTCAGCTCGTTGGGCTGGTGTGTGTCTTCTTCCATCTTAACGCACCAAATCTTCACCGACGGCTGTGTTTCTTGTTTAAACGGCTGAAGATCAGTCCTGACTACCTCTTTCTGCGGCAACAGGCTTACCGAACGTTTCGATACCGCTATCGTCTCCAAGTCATCCGCTGCGTTGTCAAAGACTCTTTCGCTTGGTATTAGGTAGCGATCACTGTCAGGATCCTGGTTCACCTCTCTGTCCAGGTCCCTTGCCCGAGTTTCCACTAGTAGCGTGTGTATCGCTAGTTCTGACAGTTCTGATCCCGAACTCGAGTTCCTGTCTGAATAGGTGTCCATTCCTGAGTTTCGGGAATCATCATCCGTCGAAGATGTTGTGCTGGAGACTGCACGCTCCTCCAGATCATGTCTGTGCCTTCTTCGCATCCATCTGAACTCCCCGGACAAAACCTTGTTCTCTAGGTCCTGTTTCTCATCAGGAATTTTCTCGTCTATCTCAGACTCCCCGGACAAATTTTCTTGTCCCGGGTGTTGATCTTGTGATCGCTGGTTCTTTTCATCAATCGTCTCCCCGGTCTTGCAGCAGATTTTGTTCTACCTTTTTACCTTCCTTATCCTGGTCCACAAAGGTGACGGTTTTCTTTCGCTTGCTGCTCCCCTGTTCTCTCTGTCCGTAGGAAGTACTAGTTAAAATCTCTTGGGGTATTGAGGATACTAGTTGCTGAACTATTGTCCTACAATCCCTCTCGTTCTCTTCGTGCTGTCGTCTGGACGGCATGATCTTCACCTTCTCACTAACTGTTAGCGATGCCACTGCTGCTGTCCACTCGGGGTCATCTCTGGTCACTTCACTTTCTAACAATACACCCAGCATCCGCATCACTTGCACCGTTTTATCCAATAATGAGAGGCTGTTTATGTTCATGCGAGAGAGTTCTTGCTGGAGCAGGTTCGAGCGCAGCAACAGATCCAAGGGGACTGGGTCCTCCTTGGATAGGATCTTTATCTCGGCTGCTTTCTCTACAGGTAACTCAGGGTGCCCTGGAATTGGATGTCCAGACTTATCCAACCATCTCGTTAAGGGAAGCGCTTCATAAGTTTCTTTGTCCAGAAACGAGAATCCCTCCTTTTTTTCCGCCTGATTGGCCTGCTTCTGTTCCAATCTTTCATAGAACTCAGTTTTCTTGCTGAGGCTATCAGCATTCTGGTGTTTGTCACGCATCCTGTGCTCGATTATCATGTGGTAGCCATCCAATCTCACTATCCATCTACCAATGTAACTCTGATCCATCGAGTAGGTCTTTAACCAGTATAACGCTCTGTTGTCCACGCGTAACTTAAAGGAAGCGCTCCCCAATTATGCACGGTACTTTTCCACGAAAGTGACTACTGCAAATATTTCTGCTTTTGGTGCGCCATATTTCATCTCAGTGTCACTCAAGACCTTGCTGCCGTATGCAATGGGACGGAGAACCGTTCTTCCATTCCATTCTTGCTCCTGATGCAATACTCCTGAGATGGCTACTACCGATGCGTCTGTGTCAAGAACATATTTGCCTTTTTCTGTAGGCATGCCTAGCACTGGCGCTTCGCACAGTTCCCGCTTTATGTTCTCGAAGGCAACCTGTGCTTCATCGTTCCATTCGAACTTTTTCCCTTTGTTGCGCATCAGCTTTTGCATTGGATACACCATTTCCGCATATCCTTTTATGAACTCACGGTAATAATTGGAAAACCCTAGGAAGCTCAGGAGCTGTGTGTCCGTTCTGTCAACACCCGCCTTCCATGTCAACACTGCTTCCACTGCTTCCGGGTCCGGCCTCACACCATGCCTGTCCACCATCCTTCCCAGGTACTTAATCGAATCCCTAAGGATTTCGCATTTCGATGGTTTGCACTTCAAGCCTGCTCTTTTCATACATCCAAAGACCTCATCGAGCCTATCAATGTGGTCTTCCAGGGTTGGTGTCGCTATGACTACGTCATCCACGTATTACATCACGAGATTCCCGTACTTCTTGGTCACTCTGGTCAAAGCCTGAGCCATCAGTCTTTGAAAAGTGGCCGTTGCATTGCACAAGCCGAAGGGCATCCTCTTCCACTGGTACAATCCCAATTCGCACGCGAATCCGGTTTTCTCTCTATCCTTCTTCCGCAGAGGGACCTGCCAGAAGGCAGAACCCAAGTCCAATGTGGTGAAGAACTTGGCATCACCAAGCTTAGAGAGGCTCTCGTCTATTCGCGGTATCGGGTACGCATCTTTTATCGTTACCGCGTTCAATTAGCGAAAGTCGCAACAAAATCTTAGCTGCCTCCTTTCTTTTTCGCCATTACCACTCCGCAAGCCCACGGCGATTTCGAGGGTTCTATCATGTCGTAGTCGAGCAGCATTTCAATTTCTGCTCGGCACGCTTCCGATTTGTGTGGCGTCATTCGCCTCGCGCCTTCTCTGTGCGGAACGGCACCTTCTTCCAGTTCAATTTCGTGTTCGACGAAGTTACATCAACCGATATCCGCTTTATGTTTTTAAAATACATCTGCGTTCCGATTTAAAAAGTCCCGCAATTTTTCGAAATCTCCCTCACCTATTTTCCCTTTTAAATGTTCTATCTCTGGCAAAACCGGTTTATCAGATTCTAGTTCGTATGACGAGGGGCGTTCCGGAAAATTCAAGCAGCTCGATAAGCCGTCGTCTGTTTCGGATTTCACTGAAAACAATTTATGAATAGATTTAAATTCATTAATCCTCTTTAAAATTTTATCTTTGTTGGCATGATAAGGACAGTCTTTCACACTATGTTTCTTCAAGTTTTGTGTCTCCTCATAGTCGGTCCTCATCGGCAAAGCGTAACCAAGCTTCTTTCCACGCTGGATTGAAACCGTGGTGTCCAGTGTGTTCAATAACACACTGACACACAGTCCGTTTTGCGTTACCGAGAAGCTCCGGCCTAAAACCACCGAACTCTGACTATTTGGATTCGGTACTAAGCAAACCTGTTTACTATCACTTAACGAATTCAATTTTCTCATTCTAAAAATTGCCACCACAGCTTGTCCTGGCTGTAGTTTTACTGTTCTATCTAAAAAAATTGGCACCTTGTTTTCGTCTGTTTTTATCCTATTAATTGGTTTCTTAACATACTTCCGGTCCGGGTTTCTAATCCGTATCAGACCGTTGTTCAATTCAATCATCACGTCAAATTCCTGACAAAATCTCTGCCCAAGATGAATTAATCGGCGTCGTCCAAATTTTCTACCACCAGGAAGCTCATCCAAAGATCCCGTCCTCCCATGTGGAGGACCCTTATTGGTGTTCTTCCGGCTACGTAGATCGCTACTCGATTGGCGGCGGCCAGTCGGAGATTCGTTGGAATTAGATCTTCCCTCGCGAAGCCCATTCTTTCCCAAGTTTTTATTGGCATCACACTCACTACCGCTCCTGTGTCCAGAAGCCCTGTGACTCCGATTTTCGTTCCGTTGGTGTCGAGCAGATGTGCGGTCAGATCTGCTTCATACCCAATGTGTACTGCATCTTGTTCCATCATGGCGTCATGGCCGATCCTGCGGACTTTGAGTTCCTCTTCACCCAATTAGATCTGCCCCATCTGGTCACTGTCTGTTGTTACATGAGTCCTAGTGTAGATACTGATCCCATCCACGTTCAGCATCACTTGATACGGCCCATAGACCTCCAGGTAGCGTCCATGAAGTTTCATCATGCGAGGGCCACCCGTTGTTAGTAGTGCTCGCACAGCTCTCGACTCAATGCGTGGCTCCACCTGCCTCAGATAATCTGCATATGTGTCCAAATGCATCAAAGTGAACTCGGATGGTTCACTCAGAGTTCTGATTACCTGATGTCCAGCCACTGAGATTATCGACTGTATCTTGCTTCCTTGTGGCACCATGCCGAACCTCTGACCGGAGATCACATTAAGTTTCATGCTCAAACTGCTTGGTGCTTTAGTCTCCTCGACCTCCGTTGCTTCGAATGTATTCAGTTGCTCCTGTAGTTTCTCATTCTCCAGTTCGAGTTTCACTTTTTGTTCGATCTCTTTCGTCGCCAGTTCCTGCTGCACTCTATTTAGAGCATCCCTTGCGGCTGCCCTATAATCAATCTTGAAGTCATCGGCCGCAGTCACTGGTTCCAGTTCACTTGTCTCTTCTGTTACCGCTTGCATTTTCTTCGTCGCCAGCTCTTAAGGTTTGTCTTTTCTGCGTGCCTCCGCTTCACTCAACAGGCGAGCCTTGCTGGCTTTCACTCCTGACAAAGCTTCTTCATGCCTTGGATGCTTGATGTCTGCCACTGCATCCCAGAATTGCGGACAATCTGATTTAAAATGACCTTCCAAGTTGCAAAAGAAACACCTCGGGCCGAATTTCGCAATCACTCCTCTCATGAAATCCTCATGGTCCAATTCTGACGAATCTTCGTCCTCGAGGCTAAAGCCTATTGCTTTCATGCCTTGTTTGTAAGTTGGGCATGCTGACACATGATGGTCCGTTGAACTGCAATTGGCACAAGAGCGTCTCTTGTCCATATCATCCCTCGGTTTCTACCAGTTGTTCCCTTGGTTTGCTGGCCCATTGTTAAAATTGCCATAATTGTTCTTATAATAACCAGATCTCGAAGGAGGTTTCAATAAAAGATATTCCTTTGACTTGAGCCTCAACTCTTCTGGTGTTGGCGCATTGGTTGATAGTGGTGTGTAATGCGTTGCCAGCATTGTCCGAAGTTCATCATTCTTCACACCATCGATGAATTTTGAGGCTACTGCCAGGTTCATCCTTCGGTTTGACTCATCCGGTTGGCTGCGTCTTCTCAGCATTTCTAAGTCATCCAGAAACTTGTCTATCGTTTCATCCTCTCGTTGCCTCCGTTTCTCGAAGCGCATCATCGCTTGGTGCCCCTGCAGCCCTGATCCGAAACGGTTTAACAAGATTTCGAAGATTTTCTCAGCTGTGTCACGCTGATATTGCTTCTTGGCCATGACACAGTTCAGGGCTGTCCCTTCCAAGTTACTGGTGAGCGCACTGCATTCCTGTCTTTCCGACAAGTCCTCTTCCTCGAAATGCAGTTTCATTACCTCTATCCAGGTACTAATACAGCCATCAGATTCGTCTTTATAGCATCTTGGTTTCTTAAAGACTCTTCTGGACGTCTCACTGCGTTCATTGGTTCTGGATAACCTTGTAAGGAATGTCTCTAAAGACCTGTTTAGGGGTTCAAAGGCTGTGGCCATTGCCGTAGCATCTCTCGAGTGCCCCGCTTGAGTTTCATCACATCTTGTCGAAGGCTCTGTATTCGGTGCATCCCTGCAATCCGAATCGCCGTGAGTGTTTCCCCCTTGGCCCACATGACTCCTCCCTGGGCTCGCATGTCTCCTGTTACCGGAATCACTTCTCCCAGTCGCATGCGTGCCTTGCGTTGGTCGTTCGTTAGAGGTCTGTCTGTTCCCCGATGAACTTGCTCTACTGTTCGGGCCCCATGTTCTATTATCCCTTGTGGCATAGCCTGATGAACTGCACTTACCTCTAGTGGATCCATATGTCCTCCTCCTTTGATAGTCATTGAAGTTCACCTTCGGCTCCTGTCGGGACCTCCCGAGTTCGGTTCCCCTTCTTTCGGTCCACTCCTGCTGCCTAGTAGCCCGTCCAACCTATCCATGATAGCCTGAGTTCGCCTCTCCATCATCGCGTCTATCTTTGTGTCAAGAGTCCCAAGAGACTGCTCTTGCTGAATTCTTAATTTCTCCATGTCGTCTCTTAAGCGTAACACTCTCTGTTCCGCTTCTCTTGTCATTCTCGACAAGTTCTTCGCTATGTGCTCGTCCGTTCTTTCTTTCAAGCGTTTTTCGCTCTTACCAACTTCTTGTCTATTGCGGTTTATTTCTTCCCGCAGACTTTCCCTTTCAATGTGAACTGCTCTCTCTAGTTCACTCATTCTTATGGACATCTGTTCATTTTGTTCTCCTATATTGCCCACTATGTTGTTCAAGGCTTCTTCTAGTGCTGCCCCGTTATCCACGAGTGGCGTCACTAGTGGTGGTGTAACCCTGTCGGTCCCAGGTAGCTTCGTGCTGGTCGAGGTTCGGGCCTTGACTCTCTGCCTCGACGTCTTTTCATTATCCACTTCGGGATCCGCCAATGCGTTGCCTAGCCCTTTGGTTCTGCTCTCCCCAGTTTGCGGCTCTGAATTTGTCATAATCGCGAAGCCTCTCGACTGGCCTGGTGTGTTTACCTCTTTGCTTATCGTTCTCACCACACCAAATTTGTCCATGGTTCCAGTCTCTCTTTCGACGTATGCCTCATTCTCCGGGGTCGAACTATTGAGGCTGACTTGAGATCCAAAATCCACTTGCTCTTCTTCGTCCTCCTCCTCCTCCTCCTCCTGGGATTCAGCTTCATTTCCTGTGCCCACTCCCATGGTGAATGGAAAGATGTTTCCTAAGGTGTTCCTCATTCTTTCTGAGAACAATGAGGACGTTGTTTGTTTCTCAGTCCCGCCTGCCATCATGGTGTTGTCTGTTGGAGATCTCCTAGTTGCCACTATTTCAGTTGAAGTGTCGGACAGTTCCGACATCTCCTCTCGATCCAATGTCCCGGTGGAAGTGGCAAAATCATGGCTCTGTTCTACCGGAGTAGATTCACTCGCCAGCCTTCTGCCTCTCCTTTCCGATCCATGTACTTACTCGTTGTCATTCAGGGCCTGGTCCATATTGACCTCCATTTCTAACATTTCTTTTCTCTCTTCTGAGGTCTTCTGACTCCTTGTTTCAACCATTCTGCCTGAAACCGTCTCCCCTTCGTCGGTCCGGGCTCGTTTGATCCGATCCACAAAAGGGTCGGTCATTGCTCTTCTTTGCTTTTTGAGTATGAATTTCCTAGAGCTATTACCTCGTTTAGGTATTCTTGACTTGTCTAGACTCATTTTCAATTTATCACTTCTTAATGCCTATACACTCAATTCGATTGCTGGTGACCTTCTAGTTTGACTATCGATAAAAAATACCACAATACAATAAATTCTAAAAATTTCTGTTAAATAGTGACGACGAATCCTTGTATGTTATCACGTAACAGCGTATTCACAACTTATTCACAATAATCGAGTATTAGTCGTAAGATTTGAGAAGTAGCACAGTATGATGATATCAGTCAATTTAAAAGATAGTGTATTCACTACCCAATTAAGCACAAATTGTTGATTTAAAACCAGATATAACAAAATAAGAATAATCTTATGAAAAACGTATGTGTCTTGTACTTTTAGTCGGTCGCAGTACAATAGTCGAACTTGTTTTATAAAGAAAGAGCTTTCCCTGCTTGGTACTGCACCAAACAGACAAAACTTGAAGGCAGTATTTTTCTCAAGTGGGCGTCTATTGCACCCACCGAGTCCTATCTGCCTTCGGACTGCCCGAGCTAGACCTACTAAGATCCTCAGGGCAGTCACTTTTCACAAAAACGTATTGGGTTTCAATCCACACCAATGAATTGCGCTCTTTTTAATTTAGGCTTGGTGTCGCGAATATCCGAGTTCGGACTTATTTTGTTTCGGTCTGGTTTTTATTGAAAGGCAAGTTACCAGTGCAGTCACTGATTCCTAGCCTGTCTGCTGATAACCTTATACCTCTCACTGTACTCTTTCTTCTGTTTACCTAAGTCCTTTAATAAAATAATACCCCTCCGGATTGGCAAAAATAGGACCCTTCCGGACTAGCAAAATTTAGACCCCTCCGGATTGGGACCCCTCTGAGTTAGTAAATATAAGACCCCTCCGGATTGGGACCCCTCCGGTTTTGTGAAAACAAGACCCCTCCGGATTGGGACCCCTCCGAATTTGAGAGAAAAAAAAAGATTTTGGACCCCTCCGGATTGGGAGCCCTCTTGTTTTGTAAAAGTAGCTTTTCGGAGATTTCTTTCTTTTAACCTATACCCCTCCGGATACGTTCTCCGATGCTATTTTGCTTTTTCAATTAACTAGGAAGGGTATGTGATCCTTTCCTAGACCCTTCCGGATTGAAGTTAAGCCTCTTATTTGACAATTCACGCTGACGGTGAAGGGTCTTATTGATAGCCTAACTTCGGCTCGATTAAGGTTTTCTTGTGCCTTTAGCCTTCCCTTTTCGTCTAGAACAGCCTAAAGTTACTTTATTCAACCGCTATTACGTTTTGGTAGGGGTGTAAGGGCTTTCCTAAAAAAACGTGAAGGGTCTACCCTCCCAAATTGGTGAGTTTGCTAAAAACAATCTCAAAAAAATTTCACGCTCACTTTTTCGAAAAACTTTTGGCCCTATCAGTAAGCTCAGCTAATTTCTGATCTATTGGTACCAAGATCAACTGGATATGCCCAGTAGTTCCAAAGTTATTAACCAAAACGTCTTTTTTCTAAAGTCAAGAAATTTCTCTCTTATAGGTTCCGCCTAACTTTTTCCGCAATTCTGTTCTTTTCGACCTAAAATTATTGATCCGAGCTCAGAAGGCCTATACTCTTCTAATTCAATGCAAAAGACCCGATCTAAAACGCTTTAGTTGAAAAATGTTTTGAAAAACTATGCTACCTAGACCCCTCCGGATTGATGAATCCACCAAATCAAACACTTTAAATTCGATTTCTCTGCAACCCGGAGGGCTTTCAGGTAGCGGGTTTTGAAACTTGTAGAATCACTAGTGGACGTTGTCCGTACAACTATTTTTACTGTTGTAACTCAAAAATTTCAAAAAATTTTCTGAATTTTTAGTGTTTCGGTTTCTCAAAAATCACGAAAATTCGGTTTTTGGTTCCAAAATAGTTCCAACCACTTCCGAACTAAACTTAACCGGTTTTATCTATTATAGTAGTGCAATTACGATGTAACACACTACTTTAGCGCTTTTTTCCGTTTCAAAAATTATCGATATCTCAAAAATCGCGACTTGTGGGGGGATCAAAATATCGCTATTTTGACCCCAAAAAACCGGTCTGTTTTTGTTGTTTTTCACTGAAATTTTTTTTCACTCAAAACACTCAAATTAACTAGATTACATGCAGAAATAGTGAGCTCATGGCTGGGTCTCAGTATCCCCAGACCACGAGGTCACTCCTAAAATCAGGGCTACTACTACTTATTGAATTATTATTGTTTTTGTTCAGTAGATAAAAATCATCATCTCCATCGAAGATGGATCAACCCTTTCCCCCAACTCCTAGCTTCTCATCTAAGTAGAATGAATTCAGATGTTAATTAAATTCAACTCAGGACATAATAGGGAAGGTAAAAGTTTATATAAGTTAGTAAAAGTTCCAGTCCCGAGACCCCTCCGGATTCCTGAATCCGGGGAAATAAGGCCCTTATTCTCCTTCCGGAAGGCTGATTTTCCACCCTTCACCGTTGTTTGCAACGGCCTAGCAACTATTGTAGCGACACAATAGTTGCAACTCGGAATGGTCTCTGCTATTCCTGCAATCTGTTGTTGTTTCTCAATCACAATTTTCGTTGTTATCGCTATCGTCACTATCGTTGTTGCGTTTTTCTTCCAGTTTTCTGCCAAAATGGCCGTTTCTGACGTTTCTCAGAAATATGACGTCATACTTCGAATTTTTAAAATTTCAAAATACCAGAATATCTTGACCTTCACCGTTTTTCTAATCGTCCCAATAACGTTGTTAATTGCTTAAAACCGTCAATTCGGAAGGTTCGCTGCTAAAAACTCGAATATGCCGAATCTGCATTTTGATCCATTCTGGTCGAATGTCACATTTTGCCGCAGATCAGATTTTTCCAACCTATTTTCCGTGGTCTCTGTAGCTGAAAGACAGCACAGCGCGAGGAGTTTGTGCGGTTTTATCCTCGGAAAAGCCTGGATCAACTCACAAATTTTTTATTCTGATAACGGCTCCAAAGAACATGAGATTAATTTATATCCGAACAAAATATCAAACCCCTTTATCAAGCATATACTGTTACTTGTAAAATTAACTAAAGAATAAAACTTAACAAACGAAACCTTTTTTCCTGGCTATGAACTAAATTAAAAACTATTTTTAAAAAAGTAAGTCGTTCTGATACATAAAATCATTGATATCACTAACTGTAATTTTGATGATAGTGATAGGTGTGCCAGTCGGTCATAATTGGAAGTTTGACCTTGAGCTGAATTTTGATCTGGATTTTTAGGAGAAGTAATTTTTGAAAAGTTCGAATTGAGCCACAACATTCTCGCGACAACTGAAAATACGAGAAAATAACAATCAGAACAATCTATTAATCATCGCGGGAAAGTTGCAGAAATATACTAGAGTAAAATTGCTATTCGCAATTTTATTGGAATTATACGACGAGAGTCGAGCTATCTTGTTCCTGATAGGAAGACAAAATTGCAGGAAGAGAGAGAGAAACACGATCAATTGTATCTGACTGAACCTTGAGTGGAAAGGTGGACAGCTGAAGCTGCCCAATGGTCCAAATAGAAAACTTCTTTCTTGAGCTGATCTTACTTATTTAAAACTTCCTGAGTCAAACATAATTACCAAATCAATTCTAGAGTTGTTTTACAATTTAGTTACTCAATTCTAGAGATCATGTCGGTATGTAAGTACCCTAATTAAATTTCTTGAGCGTGTTTTATATTGTTATGTTGAGTTAGGGAGAGGTTTTAGGTTGATCCATCTGATATGGATCAAAGGTCCACTGTCCAATAAAAATAACGGTATACGTAAGGTTCTGACCCTGTTTTTAACGTCGTTCGTGTGTGTTGGGTATTTTGAGACCTAAGCATAGCGGCGTTCTTATTTCTAGAGTGGGGGCGATATTTTGATAGTAGCCTTCAAGCTGTAACACGGTTTGCAACCCATGTCGAAAATGAAACGATTTGTCTCCGACCGCTTGAGGTAGAAAAACACAAGAGATAGTGTCCCTTACTCTTGAGCCAATGGTTATAGGGCCTATTTTTCTTAACCTCATATGTGACTTAAGTAGGCGACTGTTACTTAGTAATTTTATGGCGCCCCTGGGTGTTTTCACGACACCAAGACTACGGGATCAAACCCACTTGAAACAGCTCCGGGCTACATGCCCATTCTAGAGTACCGGTGGTACGGTTCAACGGGAACGTGCCCACCTTCTGGTTGTACAGTGATAGCTTTTTAAGAAAACTCGAGAAGAATTCCGCTGCACTTTCCGAAACGAGGCCTAGCTAACCGAATAATGGGGGCCACTGGACAAAAAACGAATTAAAGACAAAAAACGAAAAAAAAACGAATAGGAACAAAAATAGAAAAATTTAAAAAGGACAGTGGCTTTGGTTTTCAGATTAGGTGGATCAAACCTTTATACTAACCAAAAAAGTATACGCATACTCTTATCAATGAGACCGATCGTCTCGATCATTTCAGCAACCTTAAACAAGTGCCCGAGTATGGGGCGTTGAAAGGGTTTTGAGATAGCCTTGCAGCCTCAGGCAAGTGGGAAAGTGATTCTCAGGACTGGGACCTGAGAGACAGAGGACACGCGACTGGGAAAGGACTACTAGTATCGTGATCAAAGCAGCACAGCAGTGAGAAAGGGACCATAGAGGTATTCTGCTTGGTCAAACGGGTATCGTTAAAATCCGTTTTTTATACTTTAGGAGATAAGTGTAAAAAATGATTAAGCGAGTCCCCATTGTTTTGAGGAAACGTTGTTGCTTGACCAGAGCTTGGAAACAGGTTCTACGGATTTCTCTCGAGAGGTTTAGCACCCATCGCGCCTAGGGTAATTTTCGGTTTAAGTGCAAACTTTTCATGAAACGATACGGTCCGAGAAACAACTTGAAATATTTCAAAGTTTTATAGTTTAAAAGCTTGCTTAGAAAAACAAATTTTTTGGGGAACTTATTTGGTCTACTAAAAGAAAAAGTTCACAAAATTTCATAGCTTGAATAGCTTGCGTAGAAAACTTTATTTTTTTTTCACAAACCGATTCGGTTCATGAAATAACTCGAGTTATTTCAAAGTTTCTAGCCTTAGATGCTTGCTTAGAAAAACTTCCTTGTTTCGCGAAATGATTCAATCTAGGAAATATCTTGAAATGTTTCAATATTTCATAGCTTTAAACCTTGCTGAGAAAAATTTAAACTTCTTGCGAACCGATTCAGTCTATGAAATAATTGCAAATTATTTCATCGTTTCTTAGCTTGAAAAGCTTGCTTAAAAAACTGAAAAGTTTCGCAAACCGATTTGGTCCAACAAATAACTTGAAATCTTTCAAAAATTCATAGCTTTAAAAGCTTGCTCATGAAAACTTGCTAATGAAAATATTCGAAAGTCTAGACCATCCCAGACTTTCGAATATTCGATGGTTGCTCTCAATTTTATATGTTAAATGAAACTCCAAATGTGCCATGGACGCAATGTTTAACTGAACACAATGCTTAAGAAATATTAGGAGACAATGTTTAAAAGGCTATCGAGCGTAACGTTTAAGAATCATTCAGAGCAACCAGCCTTCAAGGCTAGACATTACCTGCCTAATTTTGTCCAAAATTTCATTTAATTTCTGTCTGGAACTGGGACTGTGAAAAGTTGAGCCGGGAACGAATCTGTTAAAATTAGCAACCTCCAGTTGCTACCAAAGAATCTTTTTGCGAACCGATTCAGTCTATGAAATCAATGTAAATAGCTTTGCTTAGAACAACTTGAACTTTTCGCGAACCAATTCAGTCTATAAAAAAAAACTTGTAATAACTCAAAATTTCCCTTGTTTGAAAGTGTGCTTAGAAGAACAAACTTTTCATGAAATGATTCCGTTTATGAAATAACTTGAGAACATTCAAAGTTTCATATATTTAAAAGCTTGCTTAGAAAAACTTTAAATTTTTGCGATCAGAGTTAGTCCACGAAATCACTTGCAATTAATCAAAGTTTTATTTATTGAACAGCTTGCTTAGAAAACTTGAAGTTTTTTGCGATCCGATTCGGTCCAAGAATTAACTTGTAATGATTCAAAGTTTCATAATTTTAAAAGCTTGCTAAGAAAAATTGAAATTTTTTGCGAACAAATGGGGTCAGGCTCCCAGAAACAACTTGAAATATTTCAAAGTTTTATAGTTTAAAAGCTTGCTTAGAAAAACAATTTTTTCGGGAACTGATTTGGTCTACTAAAAGAAAAAGTTCACAAAATTTCATAGCTTGAATAGCTTGCGTAGAAAACTTTATTTTTTTTTCACAAACTGATTCGGTTCATGAAATAACTCGAATTATTTCAAAGTTTCTAGCCTTAGAGGCTTGCTTAGAAAAACTTCAATGTTTCGCAAACTTATTCAATCTAGGAAATATCTTGAAATGTTTCAATATTTCATAGCTTTAAACCTTGCTGAGAAAAATTTAAACTTCTTGCAAACCTATTCAGTCTATGAAATAATTGCAATTATTTCATCGTTTCTTAGCTTAAAAAGCTTGCTTAGAAAACTGAACATTTCGCAAAACGATTTGGTCCAACAAATAACTTGAAATTCGTTCCCGGCTCAACTTTTCACAGTCCCAGTTCCAGACAGAAATTAAATGAAATTTTGGACAAAATTAGGCAGATACTGTCTAGCCTTGAAGACTGGTTGCTCTGAATGATTCTTAAACGTTACGCTCGATAGCCTTTTAAACATTGTCTCCTAATATTTCTTAAGCATTGTGTTCAGTTAAACATTGCGTCCATGGCACATTTGGTGTTTCATTTAATATATAAAATTTAGAGCAACCATCGATTATTCGAAAGTCTGGGATGTTCTCGACTTTCGAATATTTTCTTGAGCAAGTTTTCATGAGCAAGCTTTTAAAGCTATGAATTTTTGAAAGATTTCAAGTTATTTGTTGGACCAAATCGTTTTGCGAAATTTTCAGTTTTTTAAGCAAGCTTTTCAAGCTAAGAAACGATGAAATGTTTGCAATTATTTCATAGACTGAATCGGTTCGCAAGAAGTTTAAACTTTTCTCCGCAAGGTTTAAAGCTATGAAATATTGAAACATTTCAAGATATTTCCTAGATTGAATCAGTTCGCGAAACAATGAAGTTTTTCTAAGCAAGCCTCTAAGGCTAGAAACTTTGAAATAACTCGAAATATTTCATGAACCGAATCAGTTTGTGAAAAAAAATAAAGTTTTTCTAAGCAAGCTTTTAAATCTATGAAACTTTGAATGTTCTCAAGTTATTTCATAGACGGAATCATTTCATGAAAAGTTTGTTCTTCTAAGCGCACTTTCAAACTAAGGAAATTTTGAGTTATTACAGGTTTTTTTATAGACTGAATTGGTTCGCGAAAAGTTCAAGTTGTTCTAAGCAAAGTTTTTTCCATTTCTTTCATAGACTGAATCGGTTTGCAAAAAGGTTCTTTGGTAGCAATTGGAGGTTGCTGTTTTTAAAAGATTCGTTCCCGGCTCAACTTTTGACAGTCCCAGTTCCAGACAGAAGTTAAATGAACTTTTGGACAAAATTAGGCAGGTACTGTCTAGCCTTGAAGGCTGGTTGCTCTGAATGATTCTTAAACGTTACGCTCGATAGCCTTTTAAACATTGTCTCCTAATATTTCTTAAGCATTGTGTTCAGTTAAACATTGCGTCCATTGCACATTTGGAGTTTCATTTAATATATAAAATTTAGAGCAACCATCGAATATTCGAAAGTCTGGAATGTTCTACAATCTTTTTACAAAAAAAGTCCGGAACTCTAAAATAACGATGAACTCGATTCAGCTGCAAGGCTATACGGTACTTGCGCACTCTTTGTCCAAAATTTTGCTTTAACGGATTTTTATTTCGGTTTGAAACGAATCAACTAAAAACAGCCAGCAACCACCAGGCTTAGAAAACGAACTTTAAGCATACAGATTCGCGGTATAAATTTGAAATACTTAAAAGTTTCGAAGCATGAATAGCTTGCTAAGAAAAACCTAGTTTTTTTAAATTATGCCTAACTGACTCTTTTTTTTACAAAAATGAAAACGATGTATATACAAACATTTTGAAAACATTGATTTTGCGTGCTGCGTGCAAGTTGCTTTTATTTTCTTGCGCCTTACGATCAGCAGCTTTATCCGCTTAATTGATTATCTGCTAGATATTAGCACAAACTTAAAAAAATCACTGAGTATACAAAAAACAGCAAACATCATACCCTTGCAAATGGAATGCCAATCTTGAAAAAATGATGTACTTTTTCGCAAGATATCTAGAAAAGTTTAGACTCTGAGATTATTGGGGCAGCGAAGGAGGAAAATAAAACTGAATAGGGGTATAACATTTTGGGTTATAAAGTTAACCTAATCAAAAGCAAATCAAGTATATTAAAAGCTACATTTTTGATTTTATCGGCGAAAAAAATACTTAACCGTTGATCAAAAAAAAAACATTTAGTTTTTTCTATAAACGGCTGCTTTCTGGTAGCATCAAAAAATCAAACATTTTTGATCAGCCGCAAAACTCAACTATTTTATATTTAGTATTTAACTACTTTTAACATCAAAAAGCCATATCAACGCTTTAAAAGGGCCACTAAATCTTAAAAATCAATAAATGATCGTGAGAGTAGGACATTCCACCAGCACCCGACAAATGAGCTAGCAAATGCTTGTTAAATTGCAATTTGAACTCAACTTATCACTATCAGCTTTGAATTTCTGCTTCAAAAATTTAAACACGACAAACAAAACACTATTGTGTTTTTTGAAGGTTTTGTTGCTGCATCAATTTTTGATTTTGTCAAATTTTTTGTAAATGTCAACATAGTTGATTAAATTTAATTAATGACTACCGTGTTTGAAGAAACAATTTTTCGGATTTATCGGACTTTCTTAAGGTTGCAGCATCGTTCTGGAAGTGTTTAACTTCATCAAAAAGCCGGAAATTGTTTCTGGAAGTGAAACAAGATGCAAAACACTGTAATTTTTAAAATCATTTCTTTGATTTAGTCGCGTTTGATTTTATTCAGAAAGTTTGACTCAAAAAAATTTTTGGGTTTTTTTTGTAACCTTTTTTCTCAGCTGGTGCAATCAGCAAAGGTTTTATTATCATACCGAGAAATAACAGGGTTCAATTTATTTTACTACAATTTTCTCAGCTGATTTAATCAGCAAAACATTTGAAAACTCGAGCTAGAAACTAATCTCTATCTTTACCAAAACAAATTGTGATTGTTATTAGTGTGCAATTACTTATCAAATTTTTTAGCTGAACAAATTTTTGATCCGTTGAAAACAAATAGTGAAAAAAACATTGTTAAGTCAATTTTGTTTTATCTGGATGACAACCGAGACAGTTTTTTTTGACTCAGCACCAGACCGAACATATAAATCACCGAGGTTTCTTTAGCAGTTGTCTCTAAACAGTTAATTCAGGCCATCAGCTAAAAAAAGCTCAACTAATTTGTAATTAGTAGTTAACCACTTGTCATAGCAAAAAGGAATAGCAACGTTCTAAAAAGGCCAATAAATCTTAAAAAGGCAATAATTGATAGCGAGAGTAGAACATTGCACCAGCAACCCACAAATGAGCTAAAAAATCTTTGTAAAATTGAAATTCGAATTCATCTTATAACTATCGGATTTGATTTTGTTCTACAGAATACTTATACAGGATAAACAAAATAGTATTGTGCTTTTTTGAAGGTTTTTGTTGCTGCATCAAAATTTAATTTTGACAAAAACTTCGGAAGTGGCAAAATAGTTGAGTAAATTTAATTGATGTCTACCGTGTTCGAAGAAACAATTTTTCGGATTTTTTGGAATTTCTTCGGGTTGCAGCATCGTTCTGGAAGTGTTCAACTTCATCAAAGCCGGAAATTGTTTCTGGAAGTGAAACGCGATACAATACACTGCATTTTTTAAAGTCAATTATTTGATTTAGTCGTTTTTTGTAACCTTTTTTCTCAGCTGGTGCAATCAGCAAACGGTTTTTATCATATAGAGAAATAACAGGGTTCATTTTAAATTACTATTTTTTTTCTCAGCTGATTTAATAAGCAAAACATTTGAAAACTCCAGCTATAAACTAATCTCTAGCTTAAAAAAACAAATTGAGTTTTGATCCGTTGAAAAACAAATGGTGAAAAAATTATTGTTAAATCAATTTTGTTTTATCTGCATGACAACCGAGACCTTTTTTTATGACTCAGCACCAGACCGAATATATAAATCACCGAGGTTTATTGAGCAGATGTCACTGAACAGTTATTTCAGACCATCAGCTGAAAATACCTGGAGAAAATTTAGTGATTGAGTTAGGCAGATTGGTGATAGAATAGAAACACAATTATGAAAAAAAAAGAGAATAAAACGCTTTTTGAAAGTCAACGTAAACACAACAAAAAAACCTTTGTGAGTTTCTAAGAACCTTGAGAAGCAAAAACTGCGCTTAAAAAAAGTACACAAGGGACTTTTCTAATAATTCGAGTATAGATTGTATTACTCGTAGATATCCAAGGAATTAACAGTTCGTACGCTAAAATGAAAACAATTTTTTTGTCAAGCAAATAATAAATGAAAACCACGTTATACGGTGTATCATATTACTTGAACATTTAATCAGGGTTTTGCACAGTCTGCATTCTCACAGTGTTTTATCAGGAAGGTTTTTTTTGAACTTTTGAAGAAAAGCCTTTGTGGGTTTCATATGCAGACTAGCATGCAGAAGCTCGAAAAAAGAAATGAAAAATAGCTTTTCAGCAGCGTTTTGAAAAAAGTTAACTTGAACCTTGGAACGCAAACGTTGATCGCGAGCGTCATGTCAAAAAAGTACAAGTCAAAACGGAAGAAAAAGCATTGAAGCACTAAATTTTTTCTCACACCATCTCGTTTGGTTTGATTGGGTTTGATTTTATTCAGCAAAAATTGGTCTGAAAGAAAACAATGTTTTGAATTTTTCTAGAATGCTTCTATCTCGACTGGTTATAGATGCCGTAAGCTCATATTATAAAAGCTTATACGCTAGTTCTTTCTTAAAATACAGTTGAAGTTTTTCAAGCACTACTTTTATGCATTAAAATATCGGAAAAAGATAAAGTTGAAAAACTACAGACTTTGTCTATCAGATACAGAAAAACCTGAAAGCTTAGTACCTGCTATTCCTTGTTTTGCTGCAATCTTTTTTTGTTAAGTTTTCAGGCTTAGAAAATTGCCAATGTTGTCAAAGGGGTTACACTATTTTTAGGGAATGTTTAACTAATCATCTCTTATGCTCAACGCTCGCTCAGAATTTTTCCAAACTGAATTAAACAAGTTAATTGTCCCAAAAAAAATATATACCACGAAACAAAAAGCATAATACTTACTTGTGGGCACTTAGAATAGTGGTAAGGCGTTCACTCCAATCCCCTGCCATGTAAATGATAGTGTGTAAGGACGAGCTCTCACTTGACCTCTAGCTTCAGGCCTACGACAGCTTGACCGTCTACGGCTACAATAGTGATATCACGTGCAAATTCTAGACACAAAAAAACAACGTCTTGAGTAGCAAAAAAAGCTTTCCTCATCAAAATAACTCAGTCTGGAATGTGGGGAAATAAGAGAAATGGATTATGCTTATACAGGAAAAACTGACTGAGTAAAAATGCTTGCGCGGTAACTTTTTGTTCAGACTAATATTGGCTATAAAATTATTCGTTTGTGACGGAAATTTCTTATACCATCTGAAACCTATTGACAACCTGAGCTCAAATTGATAAGTTGAGCTCTTTATTAGAATTTTTGAGTTGATCGGCCAAAATTTTTGCTAAAGGTGGGAGATTCGTTACTAAGTAGAGAATTCTCATATGACTTACCCGTTGATTCATTTCTTCATAAAGGGAGGCTCAGTAGCGTGTTGAAGAGGGGGGGGGGGGGGAACCGCCTTCCCTCAATTCTGGTTGCCAAATTTTTCCAAAGGGTCCCCTCTTTGCTATAACTTTATGACATCCGATTTTCGCTGAACAACCTCAAAATTTTTCTATGGGCGCCTTTAGCGCCAAAATGACTTATTTTGAAGAGGGAGCGCGCGCCAAAAAAAACGCAGTTTTTTGGTCAAAAATTTCCAAAAAGTGCCCAAAAACACATAAATTTCCAAAAAATGCGCAAAAGGGCCTAAAATTTTGGCAAAGTTTTCAAAACTTTTCAAAAAACCACCCCCTTCCCCCCTAGAAAAATTTCTGCTCACGCCACAGGGAACAATCGTTACTAGGTACCCTAAACGGAGCCATTTTTCAAAAACTGTTGAAACATTAATATTTTGTTCAAATAGTTACTGATAGTTGACATCAGGTGGTAAAAAATTCAAATATCTGGTATAACATTTTTACAGCTTATTTATTAAAACAACAAGAGCATTGACCACATTGCGAACATATTTATGGTTAAATTTATATTCAAAATCTGTCTGCATGTACTTTGATCAATTTTGAACAGATTAAATGCTACTACTTATACTGTATATTAGTTTGCTCTGCGTGTTTTTGCGTTTTTAGCTGCAGTTAAGCATTGAAAAGCAAGATAATTGACAAGTTTTTCAAAAATTAGCTTTAATTATGTCTCAGTTTGCTTACGGTGCATTGAGTCCAACCTACCAAAACTCCTCTACTGCTATTGAAAACGAAATCAGAGGTATTTTGGGGAAGTATGGACTCCTCAGAAACAACCAGAGGAATGAAAGCCAGCCTAATTTTGGAACAAGGCTGCCATTTGGCGCTTTGCAGCCGAGTACCCTCGCGTTGCCCTTGAACTCCACTGAGCATAGTCATGAAGATTTTCATCTAAGCGCGTCATTTAACTTTAACCCAAGAGGTCTAAGAATGACGAGTTATCCACATGAAACTGAGAAAAGTCCAGGATTCTCTGAAAGTGAAAACATCATGTCCCAAATGGGCCGTCAACTGCCACTGCAAATTCCAACGAGATTCGAAAACTTATCATTTTGGCCTGAAACAATCGACGAACGCGACGAAAATGATGAAAATTTTGACGCACTCGAAGACTGTGAATCTCAGAAAGAGTCCGAACCGCTGAGACCTCTACGCGTCGACGTATCAAGCCAGAAAGATCCCAACTTCGAGACGGTGAATAATAAGTCGCCTTCGGATTCTTATGAACACAATTACGAGCACTTTTCGTCCATTGATAGATCACTTAAGAGTCAGCCAAAAGATGAATTCAAAAATGATCCAGGTAAAGTTCAGAGTAACAAAACGGTTGATGTTTATTGTGGTTTGGTTGACGAAATTGATCAAATGATGCAAGATTTCGATCAGGGTAAAAACATTCTAAGCTGGCCCAACGAAACAAATTCAGGATATAACAAAAAACGACATCTCGAGCAGTTTTTTGACCAACCGGATTTTAAAATTCCGTCCCAAATCAAAAGAAACGCTCTTAAATTGCCTCCGACACCTCGGAAGTCACAAAACACGGCCACTGAAAAAGACAATGTCGAGTATCAAAACTTACTAGTTCAAACCGATTTAAATATACGAGAAATCGCACGTCTGGATAATAAAATAGCCGAGCTAGAAAATAGGAACAGCAACCTTGAAGCGACGGTGGAGGACCTGGAAAAACTCGAGAGGAGGCTGAGAGAAGAAAACCAGAGGCTGGCAGAGGGGAGGGGGGAGGAGAATGAAAGGGAAGTTGAAGCGATCAGAAGTGACTTTGAGCTGAAATTGGAATCTATGAAGTTGAACTGTGACAAGGTTAGTGTGCGATCATTTAGAGTATTTTGGATTCTAAGAAATTTTTTCTCCAAAACAAATTTTGAGATCAAATTTCAATTTTTAAACAAACTATTCTAGTCTTGAAATAGAAATATGAAGTTTTTTTTTCAGGTTTAGTTACATGAAAATGAGAACAACGATGGGTTAAATTAAGTTGATAGTTGAACAAAAATCATCTCGAGGACAGTAAAAAAAATTATGGAGGTTTCACTTGAACAGAGCTGTCCTTATGTTTTGGGTCTGACCTAAGTAAAAAAAACCGAGAATTTTAATTTTTCTAATTATGCTCCCTTTTTCGAAAATAATAAAAAATCGTTTTTACCGATTAGTTTGTTACTGAAAAAAATCTTCAAATCTTTTTCATCAGGAAGTTAAACAATCGATTTGTGTTCAATTTCAGGAGCATAAACATCGCATTTCGGAGCTGGAACACCTTGTGAACAATCTAGGCGACGAGAACCTCTCCCTCCGGGAACATCTTTCACGGTTGGCAGGGGAACTCGAAACCGTTCGGGAAAGTGTGAAAAATGACAGAGCAGCCAGCGAACGACAATTGGGAGAAGAGCGGGCTAAGAAAGAGGAGAGTGAGCGGGAGAGGGAGAGATTGAGGGGAGAAGTCGAGAGGATAGAGAAAGAACGGGAGGGGGAGAGGGTTGCGGCGGCTGAACGCGAGAAACAGAAGGAGGAGGAAGAGGAGAGGAAGAAAAAAGCATCCAGGGTTCACTTCGATGCCACGAAAGAAGGTAATCACGTGACACTTTTACGGATTTGAGAAACAGTTGTGTAGATTGTAGAACTTTTTTTGACATTTATTCGTCAAAAAATTTTTAAAAAAAGAGTCTGACCATTTCAGTTGGAGAGCGTTTTTTTTGAGCGAGAGGGGTTGATTTATAAGCTTCGTTAGACTAGACTTTATTTAGGTCAACCAAATTTATATTCCCAGCTGCCCTGGTACACTGATTTGGTTGAAATTTCGGTATGACATTTCAACTTAACGAAAATTCCATAAGATATTCACAAAAAATGTCCGATAGATCACGCTATTTCAACTATTTCGCTTAGGAATTGCAAATAAAGTTCTGGAAAATTGCTTAAACTATACAAAAATACACGTGAAAAATCGAGAAAAAAATCAAGCTTAACATCGCAACACTAAGTGACGTATTATCTTTTGTTATTTGCAACTACTCTGGTGCCGTGAAGTCACCTGAAGATTGGCCTTCAAGGCCGAACATAAATGCTCCATCAATATCTTAGGATGTTTAAAAAGGTTTACAAACTGGATATGAATACCAAAAATATATGAATATATATATATCAGGGGCGGATTTAGGGGGGGGGGCACGGGGGGGGGGGTGGCAAAAAGTGCCCAAAAACTTCTTCAAACAATTTAATCATAAGAATCCAAAAAGTTGACACGAAAAAATTTCCTTTTAGATGGAGAACATACGGAGACATTTGAGAACGAAGGCGAAGTGACTCGAGACAGCGAAGGGGTTGACGGCTGGTACTCCCAGATTAAGGGGCCCCGAAAGTACAAGGGATTACCAGAGAAAGAACAGAGGTCAAACACACAGTTTGTAAGTACACACAATTTGAATCAAGCGACTTCATCTTTAAGTTGCAAGGGGTAGAACTCCTGTGAGGTGAAAATATAAGGGGTAAAAGTAGTAAGAGACCAGCCATTAGTTTCAATGATATCAAATTTCATTCAATTTGCGGGCGTCCTTCAATTAGATATCATCTAAAATTTCAATGCAGAAAAAATTCTACTGCTCAGAAATGACAAAAAATAGTCTTTTAGTGATTTAGAAAATCTCAGAAGACAATTTAGTCAAACTTGATTGTGCATTGCGATAACTATTAATTATTTATCAATTGGTTTGAGGACTACAACTGCTTTTCCTAGTTCCTTTTTAATTTGAGCGGTTTTTTGCAGTGTTTCTTTTTTCAGCAACCCCTTCCAAGTGCCAAAAACAAAAGCGGGATAAATCTAGCCTCCAATCAGAAGCCAAAAGGTAACATCTGAAACGATAAATTTCTTTTCATACTATTCCCTCTGAAGTCTGACTATCCGAGTGTTTGCCTAGTTAACGAACTGATGCCAAGCCTCGAACAAAAACAACGACTGCAAGAGGAACCCAGCAACATTGCTGATTTTGATTCGGACTTTCACTTTCCGGGCGATGAGTCGACAAAGACGCCATGCGGCAGCATCGACGACGAATTGGGACATTTGAATGAGGGTAAGACGAAGGAAGAGCGGCTAAGGAAAAAACACGAGAAGCAGTTGGCGGATCTGGAGGAATATTACGAGTCAGAATTGCAGCAGCTGCAAAGTCAAAAAGACAGCCCTCAAATGACACAACAGTTAGTTGCTAATGTTACAAATTTTTAAAATTTAAAAATTTGCCAAAAAACAGTGAAGAATTTGAAAAAACTTCGGAAGTTGACAGACGTTTTTAGCGAGATAAAATTGGCGTCGTTCTCTCGGCAACGGATTTCTATTGAAGTTTTTTTTTAAATAATATATAATAAAATTTTGATTAATTTTTAAATTGGTTGACGAGTTTTTAGAATTCTGCGGGAGAAAGACGAGCAAATAGCAATGCTGACGAGAAATCAAGTATGAAATTTTATTTTTGAAACTTTTATTTCAAAATTTTCACAGTCAATATCGTTTTTATTTTTAGGAGCAATTGAATTTGGCCAATGCCCGAGTGCATCAGCTAAGCATGGAGCTTGCAAAGTACCAAAGCGTCGCCTCACCACACACCCCCATTCTCCAAACCCCTCCTCCCCCTGTCCAAATGATGGTGGGAGGAAACAGTGGTATGGGCGGAGGAGTCCCGACAGATCTGATGAAGTATTCACACCTGTCGTTGGCGGAACTGAAACAACTACACCAAGACATACAAGTTAAACTGCAGACGGTTAGATTTTATTCGATAAAAATGATGATTTAAGGGCAAGTTTTAACCTAACTTTATCACAAAAAAGTTAAATTGAGGTTACTATTATAATCACAACAAATAATAGTAGCAAAAAGCTCTTAAAATTTTGCGAGAACAAAATTGACGAAAAAAAAACACCTGGAGACTTGTCAAAATTTGCTAGAGTATTATTTTTTTGTTTCAGCTGCGAAATAAGCTGCAGCATTTGCCCCCGGGAGGACATCTTACCCCCCAAAACAAACGAGAGAGGGTAAGTGAGATTACTTAATTTTCTAAGAGTTTAAAACGCAATAGTTGGAAGAAAACGAAATTTCGGGTCAACTTTAGCCAATTTTCAGGTCTGGTGTCAATAGTAGATCCCAGAAACATTAAGTTAATATCAGTCGACGCCTGAAGCTGTTTAGGAGATCGGTGTTAAAATGTTTGCTAAATTTGGAAATATGAGCCAATTAAAATCGAGCACATAACATGTAGCGCTAAGCAGTTTTCATCCAATTTTTTGGATGTCAAATCTTGACTTGATTAGTTTGAGGAGCTCGGTGTTAACTGGTCCAACATTTCAATTCGAGTCTCGCAATCTTTTCGAAAGTTTAAAGTGAAACACTCTGTTTTCAGCTGATAAGGAACTGCATAACTGTTGAATGAGTTTAAAATACTAATTTGTTTTGATTTTGGTTGGATGGACCATTTTTACCGCCTGACTTGAAACTTGTTTCTCATTTCCAGCTGATGAAATTGAGAAGAAAATAGAAAGCTCCTTGAATGTTCAGGATAACAAAGTATTAATCAGTATTTTGATTTTAATTCATTGTGCACGTTTAAACACATTGTGTTATCTGCTCTTAATTTTAATTCGGTTTTTAAGTTAGCTACTTAATTGGTTGCTCAGCCCAAAGAGCTAAATCTGGCGCAAAATACATTATTATTTTTTTGTATCGAAATGAAATTTTTAAAGGTCAATTTATACTCTTTTTCTTTTCAGCGGGAGTGGGCTGAAAAGGTTGAAGAGTTGGAACCAGAACTGAAATTTATCACGAAGCTACTCCGCAAATTGGAGAAACAGCGATAAATTCTATAAAGACAAGGTCACTATTTACTGTGTAACTATTTACAGAATGCTCCGACCATAGTTTTAGAAAAGAAAATTGAAAGCGGTTTTGACTGTTCTTTAAGTCAAAAACTCAAGGTCAAAACTTTTCCCAAAACTATCGTAATTGAGCATTTCTGTGCTTAGATGTTGTCAAATTTTTTTATCGTCAAAAAGTCTTATGCTAAAATTAACAGTTAAAAGCATCTGATGGCTAAAACTAACCGTTAAATGTTAAAATTGGTCGGAGCAATAATTTCTCAGCCAAATTTTTAAGTATTAGATGATGATAAAATACGCTATTGAATGATGACGAAATAGCTGTAAGCCAAACATTGCCAAGCTTACTAATGCTCACTTATGTTTCGATAAATTAAAATTTTTGTCTTCTGCTTTCTATGGTTCAAATATCGAAAACTCAAGCTAAGCACGAGAATGAGTTTAGTTCAAAAAGTATTAGGACAATTAATCATGTTATGGATGATGTAAATATTCGAGCTCATTCAAGTTTTTCCGCAGAACAAATAACCAGGGGCGGATTTAGGGAAGGGCGGAAGCCCCCCTCAGGGATTCGACCCCCTGCCAACCGAAGGGGTCCCCCCTTTGGTACTTTTTAAGAAATCCATTTATGGCCGACCGACCCTAAAATTTTTCTAAAGGCGCCTTAGGCGCCCAGAGATATCAACTTTGAGGGGGAGTGCGCTCCAAAAAACGCAATTTTTTTGTCAAAATTTTCCAAAAAAAGCCCAAACACGGCTTTTTTGACCTGTTTTTTGAAAAAGTTGCATGCAGCGCAGAAAATTTGGCCAAAACAGGGTCTTTTTTTTCGGAAAATCAATTTGGTCGACCTAAAAAAAATAGGTCATCAAAATTTTCGAAAATTTTTTGAAAAAAAGCCCCCCTCCCCCCCTCGAGAAAGTCCTAGATCCGCCCCAGCAAATAACTAAGTCTCAAGTGAAAACAAAACTTAAGTGAAAGCAAAAAAAAAGTTCTTTGATGTGTGTTGTCAGGAATTATTTATCATTGTTAAACATAGAGGGCGGATAATTTTAAGTGTAAAAATATTTTCGAAAGAATTTAAAAAAAAATCCGTACAAGCGGCAAAAAGAAAAAGTTAGAGGCCAAAGAAGCTTTCTGCACAACCTGCAAAACTAGGTAAGATGAAAAGCTCGCCAACCGCTGAATGTTAAAAGGGAAACAAATTGCAATGCTTAATAATGGTAAGGTTTACGCTAGAAAAGGCATTTTTCGAACTATGAAAATTTCTTTGTGTTCCAATTCCATAAAGTTTTCATGCTCCGCGTGTCCAAATTTGCCAGAGATAACCCAAGCTGGGACAAAAACATTTTGAAAGAAAAAGCAAATTTGAAGAGTTATTATCGTAGTTTTGAAAGATTTTACAAATTTCTCTCTCTCCCAAAACACTGCAAAATGGAAGATTGGTGATAAATATTTTGCAACAAGAGGTAATATAATCTCCAGATACTTTTTAATGCAATGAGAAAAATCGTAATTTCTATCTGAAATTGTTACAAAAGGAAAATCTTTATTGAACTTTTAATAATTTAGGCACTGCTGGTTTCAGAAAAAAAGAACAATCAAAATCGGCAGAAAAGGTCATTTTACTGAAATAATCTGTGCATCAAAACTAGGTATACTTTTCCGAGCTGTTGTTCTTTATCTTGGTTTGGCCGTCGGTCGGTCCGATTAACCTGTCTTTTTTGGTGTTTCTGTGAGTTGGTGTCCTGCCGTGTGATCAGCTATCTCTTCAGTTTTTGGAGGTGGGAAACTACCAAATCAAAAAAAGAAGTGTTCCAGTACACTCGGCATATTTTCGACATCCACTAATAGCGACATGCACTAATTTTTCTCTATCTTTACACAGCAACAATAACCAGACACTTTATCCGATAATGCCAATAGATACCAGTTTTGAGGGGGAGTGCGCGCCAAAAAAACGCGATTTTATTGTCAAAATTTTCCAAAAAATGCCCAAAAACGGCTTTTTTGACCTGTTTTTTCAAAAAAATTCCTGCGGCGCAGAAAATTTGGCCAAAACAGGGTCTTTTTTTCGGAAAATCAATTTGGTCGACCTAAAAAAATAGGTCGTCAAAACTTTTGAAATGTTTTTGAAAATTCGAACACCCTTCCCCCCCCCCCCCCTCTCGAGAAAATCCTAGATCCGCCCCAGCAAATAACTAAGTCTCAAGTGAAAACAAAAATTAATTGAAAGCAAAAAAAAGTTCTTTGATGTGTGTTGTCAAGAATTATTTATCATTGTTAAACATAGAGGACGGATAAATTTAAGTGTAAAAATATTTTCGAAAGAATTGAAAAAAAAATCCGTACAAGCGCCAAAAATAAAAAGTTAGAGGCCAAAAAAGCTTTCTGCACACCTTCAAAACTAGGTAAGACGAAAAGCTTGCCAACAGCTGAATGTTAAAAAGGAAACAATTTGCAATGCTTAATACTGGTAAGGTTTACGCTAGAAAAAGTTATTACTCGAACTATGAAAACTTCTTTGTGTTCCAATTCCATAAAGTTTTCATGCTCCGCGTGTCCAACTTTGCAGTAGATAACCCAAGCTGGGACAAAAACATTTTGAAAGAAAAAGCAATTTTGAAGGGTTATAGTTGTAGTTTTGAAAGATACTACAAAATTCTCTCTCTCAAAACATTCTCTCTCTCTCAAAATGGAAGATTGGTGATAAATATTTTGCAACAAGAGGTAATATAATCTCCAGATACTTTTTATTGCAATGGGAAAAATTGTAATTTCTATCTGAAATTATTATACAAGGATAATCCCGATTGAACTAATAATTTAGGCACTTCTGGTTTCAGAAAACGAACAATCAAAATCGGCAGAAAAGGTCTTTTTACTGAAATAATCTGTGCATCAAAACGGGGTATACTTTTCCGAGCTGTAGTTCTTTATCTTGGTTTGGCGGTCGGTCGGTCCGATTAACCTGTCTTTTTTGGTGTTTCTGCAAGTTGGTGTCCTGCCGTGTGATCAGCTATCTCTTCAGTTTTTGGAGGTGGGAAACTACCAAATCAAAAAAAGAAGTGTTCCAGTACACGCGGCATATTTTCGGCATCCACTAATAATGACAATGCACTTATTTTTCTCTATCTTTACACAGCAAAAAATAACCAGACAGTTTATTCGATAACGGTATCTGCTGTGGAGCACAAGTTTAACATGAATGACTATTTGATTCCTTCGAGAGCCCCGAAAAGAAGGCCCAGCTGAATAAGATATGGTTGTATTACTATAACTAGGATTTAATAAAGAAGCAGAGTTCTTGGGTTTTGTTTCTGAGCTAGCTGAAACATTTTGAACTCTGCGGCTGGGTCATTGCTTGATTAATTGAAAAAATCTATCAATCCCCTAAACGTTATCTATCTCTAGTAAAGTCCTGAAAATAGGACAACAAGAGGATGTCTTTAATTGCAATTTGCGGTGTCAATCGTGAGCGTACATACCCTGTCACGTCAAGTTTGTTATCGTACGTGATCGACCAATTGCATTCTTGGCCCCTTGTACTTAACTTCTTGTAGATATTTGGTCAATAGTGAGACAACTTGAAGGGTTCAGCAGTAGGACTATCCATAACTGAAGATTTTCTTCTCGTTTTGTCGAGTGGCATTCTGGTTTACCGACAATGGGATATTATGAGGTCTCGCATGGTCATTCAAATTTTCTATTGGTAAACTTACAGATAGTTGACGACTCAACTCAAAAAAGGCTCCGCGCGCTTGCGTTTTTTTTGTGCTCACGCTACAGAAACTAACGGGATTCATGTTTGTTTTGTGATTGAAAAGACCGAGGTTTGCGCCCACAAAGCCAATGCCGAATCCAAATGGGATTCACCGGGCTATCTTCTTGCATTTTGTCTTCGATATCTAAAACCCTCTATTTATCAAAATTGAACATTTTTCTGATGAGATAGCAAGGTGCTTCAGCGATACATCTCTAAAAGAACTTCCCGTATTTGTCGCCAATCGGATTTTAAAACATCCCATTTTGAACATATTTGTTGAGAGACTTTTTCGCCAACGGCGATAATCCGGCGGATTTTGGATACCGAAACGTGTCATTAACAGCATTCGTAATCAAAGCCCAGATGATGAAAATGTTTTCACCACCGTTAATTTTTTCGGCAATTTTACACTTTCTGGAAAACCATTTATTGCTTACCTCAGATTTTTTTGTACTGGCTGCAGTTTTTCACAGCCAGTGAAACGTTTTTCTCATTCAGTTGCAGCAAAAACAAGTCCAACTGAAATGGTCTGCAGTTGGTATGGTTTTTGCATAAGTAATCACTCCCAAAAAGGAGAATTTCTTCAACTAATCAAAAAGATTAGTAAAATAGCTGGATTGCGACCTTTTAACCTCTCTTGTCTTGGCGCTAATTAATATTCTCCGTTCTGTCGGCCGTATCAAAGTTTTGTCAGAAACAGAATTGAAGCAAAGCATTTGGTAACCTAGATGAATGTCAGTCACTCTTACTGTTGTTTGTCCTACAATTTTAAAACCAAAATCAGAATCAGAGCATTGCCTACTTACAACTGGTGACTCCATTACTATTTGTTGGTCAAAAGTTGCACTGGATATTCCATACTAAAGAAAAAATGTGTTATTTGCCGTACTCAGAAAAAAGACTTTCAGTAAAAATGAGGATGTCCGATCTCTCTGATCAATTGTTTCTGATACACCATTGGTCTGTCATGGGACTGAATACTCCGCGATTGCCATTACAACTTTCTGTTTAGCAAATTCTATATTGTCACATTGACTGACGGATTATCTTTGTAAGCAAGCGTTTTGTAAATAAAGCATTCTCTCCACTCGAGCTTGAATTCAAGACTGGCGATCTATTATGACGAGTAACCTAATCAAAGAGCCCAAGGGGTTACTGCCCGTACACTTGCATCGTCTCGCTCAATTGCGCAAAAAAAATAACACCGAGTCCGCCGTTTTCTAACAAAACCGCTCCGGATTTTCTCCGTCGGGAGTTGGAGGATATTGACTTGCAACGCTAAAATATTTAGAATTCAAATCAGATGAGCTAGTTTAAATATTTTATAATAATATACAGTGTTGGATCTAGGATTTTCTCGGGGGGAGGGGGGGGGAGGATTTAAAAATTTTAGTGCACCCCACGCTCATTGCTTATAGCTTTTTTGTTAAAGACAGTGAATGGCTGGGACAAGTATGAACTATAGCCTAGTAGTCGGTACTTGTTGTCCTTTTTTGGTTTAAACTAGTCAAAACCTTGACCAAGCTTGACCGCGAATTTATTTAGTGTCTAGCGTCTGCTGCTACCTTGAGTGATTTGCGGCAAAAAAAAGTTTATGTTGTTGAATAAATCAATACGTTGTTTGCCGTTAGAAGAGGCAATAGTTGTCTGTGCTGTCTTTTTTTGTTGTCTTTTTTCCCTTGAAAGACTACAAGGTCTTTTTTGTTGTCTTTTTTCCCTTGAAAGACTACAAGGTCTTTTTTGTTGTCTTTTTTCCCTTGAAAGACTACAAGGTCTTTTTTGTTGTCTTTTTTCCCTTGAAAGACTACAAGGTCTTTTTTGTTGTCTTTTTTCCCTTGAAAGACTACAAGGTCTTTTTTGTTGTCTTTTTTCCCTTGAAAGACTACAAGGTCTTTTTTGTTGTCTTTTTTCCCTTGAAAGACTACAAGGTCTTTTTTGTTGTCTTTTTTCCCTTGAAAGACTACAAGGTCTTTTTTGTTGTCTTTTTTCCCTTGAAAGACTACAAGGTCTTTTTTGTTGTCTTTTTTCCCTTGAAAGACTACAAGGTCTTTTTTGTTGTCTTTTTTCCCTTGAAAGACTACAAGGTCTTTTTTGTTGTCTTTTTTCCCTTGAAAGACTACAAGGTCTTTTTTGTTGTCTTTTTTCCCTTGAAAGACTACAAGGTCTTTTTTGTTGTCTTTTTTCCCTTGAAAGACTACAAGGTCTTTTTTGTTGTCTTTTTTCCCTTGAAAGACTACAAGGTCTTTTTTGTTGTCTTTTTTCCCTTGAAAGACTACAAGGTCTTTTTTGTTGTCTTTTTTCCCTTGAAAGACTACAAGGTCTTTTTTGTAGTCTTTTTTCCCTTGAAAGACTACAAGGTCTTTTTTGTTGTCTTTTTTCCCTTGAAAGACTACAAGGTCTTTTTTGTTGTCTTTTTTCCCTTGAAAGACTACAAGGTCTTTTTTGTTGTCTTTTTTCCCTTGAAAGACTACAAGGTCTTTTTTGTTGTCTTTTTTCCCTTGAAAGACTACAAGGTCTTTTTTGTTGTATTTTTTCCCTTGAAAGACTACAAGGTCTTTTTTGTTGTCTTTTTTCCCTTGAAAGACTACAAGGTCTTTTTTGTTGTCTTTTTTCCCTTGAAAGACTACAAGGTCTTTTTTGTTGTCTTTTTTCCCTTAATTTTCTTCAAGGAATTTCTTCAGTCAAAGCATTGAATTCAAAATTATTTTAAAGACTATTTTGCATCAATTTTATAAGATATCAAAAGCCACGTACTGGCTTTGTGTATTTCATATATGAACTATTGACAAACACAAAAGGGTTAAAGCTAGTGGATCCATTCTCAAATTCTTCCAAGGATCTCAAATGATGCCAGACATTTATACAGTCCCAAGCTGCCGGCTGGTAATCCCAGTAAAATTTATTCACAAAAAAGTGCAGCCCATAAGCTTCGTGTACCAAAGCTGGAAGGTCGTTGATACCCATCACGCAAATGTCCCTCGATGTCATACCACTGGGACAATGCTCGACTTTGTCCCTCCACACTTTGTAGCGGGGGAAATTCTGATTGGTGTAGAGATTTGTTTCGGGTTCAACGAGCATTCCTCCTGGAAAAAGAGTTCGTGGGTTGTACTGCAGTATTGCGAAGAAAGACTCCTCGAGAAAATTGTAACGATGAAGGGCTTTGTAGAGAAGTTTGGGTAATGCACTGTCTGCTATGATGAACTCGACTGCTTTTCTATTTAGAAGAAAATGTGTCGAGCTTTTGTACTTGGACAGATTGAAGGGCAGAGTCTCAGGGTATCTCTCTGGCTTTATTTGGGTGAAGCCTCCTGAAATATTTTACCACCCAATCCTTCATTGCATTTTTTTTTGATGGCAACTAAAATATAACACTGCGGAGAAACGAAAAAAAAATGTTCGGAGTAGTTCTACCCCTGACGGCCCAAAGGGTCTCCTTTTTGGTGCTATGATTAGACATCCATTTTTGGCTGACCGACCCCATTTTTTTTCTAAAGATGGCTTAGGTGCCAACAAATACAAATACTAATTTTGAGAGAGGTATCGTGCCAAAAAAACGCGATTTTTTGGTCGAAACCTTTCAAAAAAGTGCCTGAAACGCCGTGTTTTGGCCTTTTTTTCAAAAGGAAAAGTTTTATCGGTTCTTATTTACCACCTAAAACCAAATTTTTCCATTTAGTTTTAACACAGATTTTAAAAATACCATTTTAATTTCAAATTTCAGTTTTAATTTCAAATATCAAATTTGATTTCAATTTTTCGAGCAATTTTTTGTCACCCACAATTAACCCGCATTGGAGTTCCATGAATAAAAATACATCATAAATTGTTTTTATTGTCAGTGTCCACAAAAGTGAAAAAAAAATCGATTATAATGGAGGAAAATAGGATTTTGTTGCCTCGAAAAATAGTAATATTATGTTCCATTTTTGATTGATTATAATCGATATGTTTCCACTTTGGTGAGAACTGGCAAGGAAATTCAATTATAATCGATTTTTATTCATGGAACACCAATGCGGGTTAGTTGTTGGTGACAAAAAACTGCTCGAAAAATTGAAATCAAATTTGATATTTGAAATAAAAACTGAAATTGAAACTAAAATATTATTTTTAAAATCTTTGTTGAAATTAAATGGAAAATTCTAGCTTCAGGTGGTAAATAATAGCCGATGAATTATTTTCCTTTTGAAAAAAAAACAGGCCAAAAGGAAAAGGTTTCAGGCATTTTTGAAAGGTTTTGAACAAAAAGTCGCGTTTTTTTTTGGCGCGATACCCTCTCAAAATTAGTATTTATTGGCACCTATGGCGCCTTCAGAAAAAAATAGGGGTGAGTCAGCCAAAAATGGATGTCTTCACATAGTACCAAATTATATTTTATTGATAATTTTTTTTATTGTTTTTTGTACAGATTGTATATTTACTTGATACAGTAGTGGATTTAGGAGGTGTGGTGGGGGCGACGCTTCCTTCGTAAGGGATTTCACCCCTGACAACCCAAAGAGGAGACCGTTTGGGTAGTCAGGGGTGGAATCCCTTACGAAGGAAGCGTCGCCCCCACCACACCCCCTAAATCCACTACTGTATCAAGTAAATATACTAACTGTACAAGAAACAGCAATAACAAATTATCAAAAAAATATAATTCTAGAAACTTTTAGGACCTCTGCCAGCAATATAATAGCTTTTTTTATATGAGTTCACATTACATTACTTTACATATCTGTGATGTTCAAAAAACTGAGATTTGTTTATCAAAATGAAGGTTTTTCTCTTTATATTCCCCTCCCCCCAGTAAGTTATACAACCCCAAAAATACAAAAATCTCTGCTGGGGGGGGGGGCTAATTTGTTTGTTACTAGGCTGAGGGACGGAAGATAATGGAAAGAACAGAAAGGAGCATGATTAGTCCTTACCGTCTAAGATGTTGGCGCCTCTGATTCTGCTTAAAACTGACACCAACTCTTTGTTCGTAACCAGTGGAAACTCCTCGCCCGTCAAGTTGATCAAGTACTTCCACTGAGTTGAACCCTGTTCCCCTGTTACACCTTGGGCCTCTGCTAATCTTTCACTCTGGAAAACTAAATCCCGCATGCAGCCCAGCTCCGCCTTCAGCAGTGACGGTCTCCCCCAATGGATGTTGAGCGGTTTGAAACTCAGGAAAAGGCGTCTACTAAGACCTGTATCGGCAATACATGATACAAGTTGTTCCACCTATATAAAAACAATGTTGTTTGCTTCAAAGTTGGAGAATTTATAGAAGTTTTATTGAAAAAAGTTTGAGGCAAAATTTGTTAGTTCATGACAAAACATCTGCGCAAAAATTCAAAGTCGAACTCGCTTGATCAAAAAAATTGAATCGTCATAAGATTTTTTTGTCTAAAAAGGATCAATTAAGCCGGAAAGAGAGGGGGGCGGTCATCTCAAATCTCTTGCCTGTTGTTTGAATTCTTCTAAGGCCGAACTGTCAATTTGGAGACAATAGAAGTTGTGTGGTCTGTATATAGACAACAACAGCTGTTCCAGTTGATCAAAATTATGATAGGCTATAATTGTGTACGCTAATGGAAAACTCTTTTCTTCGCTACTGGAAAAATCGTTCCAGAAGAAACCCCCCAATCTGGTGTTGATGTAATGCTCGCAGTCGAAATCATCCCCCCAAGATCCCCCCTCATTTTCATAGTTGAGCTTGTGTTCGAATGAAGTTGAAGCGTCCCACAGCTTAGATTTTGAAGCAGTTTTCGAAATAAATGCAGAACAATTATGTACAAGCTCGGGCTGGAAAATTTTGGATTTTTTTGTGTGGAAAAACAAGTCATCCGATGCATTTTCAGGCAAATAATAATGAAGAAGATAATGAAAGTAAATAATTATAACTGCTATTGACCCAAAAACAGTTGTTTTTCTCCGACTGAATTTACGTTTAACAATTCTTACTTGATAAAGCATGCTGTGATTGCACTAACAGAAAGAAGAAATTGCCTTCAGATGTTAATTTTCAATAAGTTTTCTTCTACCGTTTCTTGTACTGTTTTTATAGTATCTTCAATTTAACAAAGTGACCACTACATCACCTGGCTGAAAGTTTATGGTATAAAATAAAATAAGTCATGGCCATGCTTAAGCTTGTATCAGTATACCATGCAATCAATACGTGCAACACATTACGAGGCCAAACTGTGCACTGGATAGGCGCACGATTTGGTGTTTGTAGCTCTCTGGAATCCAGAGAAAAGTGTTTAAACATGTTAAAACTTTGTCGGACGGATAAAAAAAAGAAAAAAAAAAGATCAAAGAGAAATGAAGATCAAATAGACTAATAATCATCAGAACTTCAATTTCTAAAAGTAGCACCATGTTGCTCTTTTCAGTTGCCTAATTTCTTTTTTTTTATGGGTCATTTGCAATAAAAATATCTTTCGTTTCAAATTCAAGTGGCGTTGACCTCAGAATAAATTATGCCTTTAAATATGCAAAAAGAGCATTTGTAAGTGGTAAATGTATGAAATATAAATGGTTTGTGGTGCGAAGCGGTTTAACTTTGCAGTTAATTTGAGTAGCAAAATAGCAAAATTTCAAATCAACTTTTCTTGATACAGATATTTTTTTCGAAATATATTTTTGCAAGTTGAATCGCTACTGAAAGGATTCATTATCATACCTACCCATTTATCCTGCCTACCCATTTAGTAAGAGGGGGGGGGGGGGGGGGGAAGGGTGGAACGCCTTTTTCCTTCTCAGGGTTTTGACCCCTGCCTACCCAAAAGATCCCCCTTTGTACTATTTTGAGATGGTACCCTAAATTTTTTCTAAAAGCGTATATTGCGCCAAAATATACCAAATTTGAGGGGTGGGGGCGCCAAAAAAACTCGATTTTTCGGTAAAAACTTTTCAAAAAATCCCTAAAAACGCCTTTTTGGCCGGTTTTTGCAAAAGTCTGCTTGCAGTGCAGACAAACGTTGTCGAAATATGGTGTTCATATTGATTTCGGAGACCTCAAAAAATCAGTTTGGTCGACCTTAAGAAAAGGTCGACAAAATTTTTGAATTTTTTTATAAATCCGCTCCCCTTTGAGAAAATCTTAGATCCGACCCCGATATAAACAAAATCGAAACATTTTGTCAGCTAAAACAAAGTCAAAAAGTTATTACATTTTGGAAATTTTTTAAGTAACTGGGACGTGAGTGGATGAAGATTGTTATCATAAGAATGATTAAAACCTGGAGCAGTTTTCAGTACAGGTTCACGTTTTTTTTATCGTTCCATTTTTGAAGAGACCGGAATATTTATGCTATGTGGTTTATTGTTCCGACTTTTGTAACGAAGGTAACGGAACGTTTGTGATCGGGGTGACATGTTTTTCTTCAGACAAATTTCGACTTTTTAACTAGCCATTTTTGACGGATTTTTTTCTTTATTTTATTCAAAAGGTATTGTTTTCCTGAGCTTAAATTTGAAGAAAAACTTTATTTGTGATCATTTTTTGTATAGTTATGGGGGTTTGAAGATTGACATTTTGGCCAATTTGGGACAATTAACGCGCGATAAATTTCGCGCTATTAACGCGTAAGCGGAGATTTAATCCGTCTTAGAAATCGTTCAAAATTGGTCGAAGGAAGCTTATTTGCCATAATTGATTGGTGACTAGGAGCAAATTTTATCACTTTGTCCTTTTTATGGCGCGTGGAGGAATGATTTCTACAAAAAAAAACTTAAAAAAAAACAAAAAAAAATTCACTTCATTTTTTTTTTACATTAAATTTTTCATGTTGTTACTGCTCCATTGACCCTAAAAAGCAGTCGGAACAATCGGTGCTTCACCCTGATACGAGCAGTCTTATTTCTAATCAAATTAAAGTAATGGTAACGAAAAAAATTTTGGGCCATTGTTCACTCTTCACTTTTTGCTGCAATTTTTGTTTAAAAAATTCAATAATTACGCTTGGGGTTTTTTCTACCCTCTCAGTTTTTGGCAATCGACTCTTTGAATTCAAATTGCTAACAATGTTTTACTTCTGATTATTTCTTGAAATTTATGGGAGTTGAAAAAAGGTTATTTGACCATACTTTGGAGTAATTTTTGCGCGTTTTCAAGATTTTGTTTAAAACGCTGAAAGCATAGCGCTAATTATAGTATGACGCAAACTTTGACACTTGATATTTGACTATAACCAAAATCTATTATTTTCTAATACTTTTTTTATTAAAAACTTTTTGATATCGGTTAAAGGGCAGTCCGAACATCCAGGATTGTACCCTGACACAAATCAAGCTACGAAGCAAAGATTTCCAACATGATGATGAAAAAAAATTAGACACATTTTTGCAATTAAAGTTACAAGTAACAGATTTTTGTTATGACTAGTTTCTCATCAACACCTGTTTTTTGCCTCAACTCGAATATTAGTGGGTGAGGGTACGACCAAATATTTTTTCTCATCACGGGTAGCTGCAACTAAATCTAAATTTTTACTAAGTGATCAGCGGTTCGTTGCTAAATATTTTTTCCGTACTAATTTTTCTTTTTCTTATTTAAATTTCACCCCCAATGAATTAAAATGTGGGATGACTAAACAAGCTCAAAAATGATCGAGTGTGATCAAAATTATTTTAATATTGATAAAGATTCCAAAAACTATTGGGTCTTGGTACTTATTGAGCCCAAAAATTAAAACTTTAACGTCTTGAATTGATTTTAGTGTGGCTTAACCTGATTTACTAGACGTGGCCAATCGAAATTCAGCACCATTATAAATCGTTTTTTTTTCACAATTTCAAGTCAGTTTATAAATAAACCGAAATATTCAAAACTTTAATGTTCGGAAAACTATTCAAACTTGTTTCAAATCACTCGCAGAGTTTACCGAGGCCTGAAAAAAAGACGGACCATCTGCTCAGAGTGCGGCCTTGTTAGAAATCAACTAAAGTTTAAAATGACTGCTTTTGTTTTAACCTAACCAGGGGCGGATTAAGGGGGAGGCCGACGCCCCCTCAGGGATTCGACCCCCTGCCGACCCAAAGGGTCCCCCCTTTGATACTTTCTAAGAAATCCATTTTTGGCCGACCGACGCTAAAATTTTTCTAAAGGCGCCTTTGCCAATATATACTAATTTTGAGGGGGGAGCGCGCGCCGAAAAAACGCAATTTTTCGGTCAAAATTTTCCAAAAAGTGCCTAAAAACGCCTTTTTTGGCCTGTTTTTTCAAACTTTTGCCTGCGGCGCAAAAAATTTGGCCAAAATAAGGACAAAACCGTGCTTTGGGGAGAGCTCGAAAAATCTATTTGGTCGACCTAAAAAAAAAAAGTTCTTCAAAATTTTCGAAAATTTTTGAAAATCCGCCCCCCCTCGAGAAAATCCTAGATCCGCCCCTGAACCTAACTAATCAGTGGTCATTGATTTATTCTCTGTATCTGTTCTTTTAATATTACAAAATTGCAAAATTAGGAAATTTGGGCGGAAAAAGTAAAAAGATTCAAACTATTTCCCAAGTCGAGAAATAGAGATAGGAAACCTTAAGTAATCAAAACTATTTCAAAAGTTTTTGTTTTTAGGTACGAAAATCATATATACTTAACCGAAAACTAATTTGTTGTAAGGATGGCAATTCGTTATTAGTTAAATCAAAATAGTTGCCAATACGGCGAGAAGATCAGATCAGAAAAAAAGTGGCGTAAAAACCCATTTTTCCTCTGTTAGTTTAAGCTGTTTTTGTTTTGTTTTCGAAAGTTGGACTTCCTTCCCGTACCTTCAAATGGCATGCTGTTGTGAAATAAGCATGGAAGTACCTTTTTCTGATCAATATAGCACGGAAGTAAATTCTGCACAAATGTAGAAACTAAATTAATCAATGGATGCTGCCCGATCAATTTCAAGACATTTTCGGAAATAATTTAAAGATTTTTTAATCTGCCGCGTTTGCTCTTACATATTTGATGCCTTAACTGACATTACCGAGGCAATGAAACGACCCGTTATGATGAAATGTATTTAAATTAGGGACTCTGTTAGTTTCTTGAGGCTTCTGTGTCACACTTTCATTGCACGGTGTGATGAAACTACTATGATTTACAAAAATCAAATTAAACAGAACACCACAAAAAATGTATAAAAAATGTAAAAAATATTAATCAACTTTGTTTCACTGTTTTTCGCTCACCGTTTTTTAATGCCCGATTATGTTTATAAGTAAGAAGGTGCATTTAGTTAATTTACCTACAAGTTTGCCAAAACTTTTTTCAAAAAACTCTTTAACGAGGACTAAATAAAAGGAAGAGTATGTTTTTGATCTTTCACAAATGTTCTCACTTGCATAGTTTCGCGCACTTTTCACAATTTACCGGGCTCGTTTTTTGAAAGAAGCTCGATTAGAGCAATTGAAAGAGCAAAAACAAACAGAAATGCAAAAACATACTCATCAATTGTTAGAGCATAGTTGAGGTGAAGATGGCCACGGGCAAAAGAGCCGCCATCGGGCACTTCGTGCCTTCAGGCCGGGCTTTTCTTCTCTTGGGCATCTTTCAACTATGTTTTAACTATAACTAAGTGCTTTAAAAACTAAATCAGAAAACTGGAAAACTTAGAAAACAAGAACACTTCTGTGATTTTTTGTGGCATGAATCAAAACAAACAAATTACTCTCCTAAATTGGCTTTCTAAGTTAAATTATTGTAGAATGGCTCATTTCAAGCAACCTAGAAAAATTATTTGTTTTCAGCATTCTTGTTCTTTGGCTTTATTGCGCCTCTTTGTTTGCGACCCGAAGATAGTTGCGTGAAATCAAAGTCCAGCATAGTTGATTGATCAAATCTCGTTCTAGTTAGTTCTCTACTTTTTGAGGAAAAACATGATACAAAAAAATTGTTATTATGATTTTTTAAAAAAGCTAGCATTTAAAAAACTGCACAAGGCAAGTACTGAAATTATGATTTTTTTTTCACATTAAGGGTAATGAATGTTTTTTCCAACTAATACGCCATTTTTAGTTTTCTGATAGATGTGGTTAATATGAGAAACACTTTACCAAATTGCTGTATCAACCGCCTGCTTGACTTTTATGAGAGACATTTTATTGAATTGCTGTAATAAATTTCTATTGCAAGCTTAAAGAACCAAGTTATTGAAGAAAGTTAAATGCTTTTACTGATACCATGTGCAATTACAGAAGTTTTTTTTGCTTTTTCTTGAGAGTCAATAAAAACTTAAAGATTTATCTTTTTCCTGTCTTCGTTGACCCGAAGATCCTTGCATGAAATCGAAGTCCAGCATACTTTGTGTTTCAAAACTCGTTCTAATTATTTCTCAACTTTTTTGAGGAAAAAACATGATACAAAATTTTTGTTATTGAGATTTTTTAAAGAAGCTTGTTTTTAAAAAAGCTGCACATCAGTGCCGAAACTATTTTTTTTTCAGACTAAATGAAACAGTTTTTATTCCAGATGATACGCCGTTTTCAGTTTAATGATAGTCTTGTTTTATATGAGAAACACTTTACCAAATTCCTGTATCAACCGCCTTCTTGACTTTTATGAGAGACATTTTATTGAATTACTGTAATAAATATCTGTTGGAAGTCTAAAGAGCCAAGTTATTGAAGAAAGTTAAATGCTTTTACTGATACCATGTGCAATTACAGAAGTTTTTTGTTTTTTGCAATTACAGAATTTATCTTTTCCCTTGTTTTCGACATCAAATCAAAGCACAGCATACTTTGTGGTTCAAATCTCGTTCTAGTTAACTCTCTAGTGTTTGAAAAAAATTGGATATGAAAAATTTGTTATTATTATTTTTTAAAGAAAGTAGCATTTAAAAGTGCTGAACAGCAAAATGCCGAACTTAAGTTTTTTTTAAACAAAAGGAAATGATCGTTTTTTTTGGATTAAAATCAAGATATATGATTTAAATGGTACGAAGAGGCCTTACATTTGCACTGAACAGCGCAAAAGATTATATAACGGAATGGCGTGGATGACTGCAAAAGAATAAAGTGAAAATCAAACATCCGGTTTTGAATTTTTTTTTTTGATTCGTTAAACCAAAATTTCATGCAATAATAACCGTAAAGTCGTTAAAAGCGTTTATAAGGCAGTGAGTATTGTAAAACAAAATGTGTGATTCAGACATTTAAATGCGGAATACACTTTTCAGTTCTCGTTGCGGACGTTTGAAAAAGGGGGAGGAACTTTGAATTTGGTTGCTTAATAGTTTTTTCTTTTTTTTTTGGTTTCCACGCAAAATCAGCAACCACAAATAATCATCGAAGAGATTTGAAAGATGAATCACATTCAAAACTCAAAATAATGATTCAAACGACATTAAATGAATTCAAAAAAAATTCCGGATTGAATTTTCCGGAATCGAGAAAAACCAGATTGAAATTTTTGGTTTTTCGTCTTAATTCAAGCGGATAAAGCGAGCGAGCAAGCCTAAAAAAGCTTGTTTTAATGGCTTAAAAGCTTATACTAGTTATATTTAAAACGTAAAAGTTTAATTTTTTCCGGATTTTTTGGGCATTTTAGCCAACTTTTGGAATCAAATTTTGAAATAATTGAAAAAATCTGCAAAAAAATCTTTGATAAAAAATTTTGGATTTTTTTCGTTTTCCTGAATAGAATTTTTCTAAAAATTTGCTTATTTTTCTATGAATGTCGAGTATAAATGATTTACAGTTTTTGTTCAACTCATTTCATCACACCAAGCCGAAAGAAACGACATTAATGACCTTCAGAGCTACTTATATAGTAACTGACTATTCTTGCTTAATTCTAAAATTAAATCTTTAAAAAATTGAAGTGTATTCATTTGAAAAAAGTGAAGCAAATGTTATGATTTAAGGGATCGAAGAAGTTGAAGCAACAGTTTCGTTTTTACAAAGATTAGCTCATTTTAAGCGCAACTTTCCTTAGCCAAAAACTAGAGGAAACATTATTTATTTTATATTAGTGAAAAAACTTTAAATCAGAATTTCTTCTAGGGCGCCTGCTTTCAACACGAGTGGTAATTGCTCTTGATTCGAACACTGCGCTATTCAACGTCTCAATTGATTTTTTAAATATTCGAGTATCTCGTTAAAAGCCAAAATTCTCCAAAAATGTTGATAGATGTCTGATGTAGTTGACGTAGTTGAGAAACAGTTTACCAAACTGCTATAATAATTGACTGTTTGATTTTGATGAGAAGCAATGCATGAGAAGCAACACTATGAGAAGCAAAAGTAACTTTTGATTTGTTCTTTAATTTAGACATTGATTTGTAAACTGATAAGTAATTGGTTAAACAAAACAAGAATAATCAGGGATGATAATTGAAGCCCAAAATGCTTGACGACTCAGAAATTCAATTTAAAACATCTTCTTTTGGTTAAATTTTCATATTTTGAAAAATTTTAGTTTTTTTTTTATTCAAAGAGTGATTAATTTAAGTAAAAAACTGTAAAAATAGTTCTAAGACAAACAATGGTATTTGATAGAAATTTTTGAAGTACTTAAATTCAAGCTTAAGTCTCAAACCATATACTTTTGTACCTCATAGTCAATCTAGTCATAGAACATAGAATTGACTAAAAAATCGTAAAATAGATGTAAAAAAAACGTTGATAAAAAAATTAAATGAGCTATATATGTTAAACAACTAACAAATTATGACTAAATTTTTCTGTAGTATTCCAACAAAAGAACAAAAATTGATAAACAAAAAAAATTTTTCAAATAGACCCAGCGATTGGACTTCAAATTGCTAATTTAAAACTCTGCTATTTGGCTGAGACAAATATGAACCTGCAGTCTAGTTTTCAAACTTCATTTTATCCTTTTTTTTAAATCATAAAAAGAAATAAAGTTAGAGATCAAGCTAACTTATCAGTTTTGCCTTACTTCCTAGAAAGTTCGAATTAACTACGAACTTTGTCATCGCGCTGTCTTCTGTCAACCAACCCACTTAACTGGCGACTCAACTGCTTTCAATGTCCAAATTAAAAGCAAGATAAAAAAGTGAGTCCAATTTTGAAAGAATTATTTAATCGGACTTGTATTTGAAAAGTAAAAAAATTTAGCTGAGTTGAAAATCGCAAAACTTTTTTTACAGATAGTTGATGGATACACATATTTGCAGTGCAATCTGCTTATGTAATTAATTGGTCAAACAAAACTGGGTCAAAACTGTGACGACAAACGATACATAAAACTCAGAAGATGTCTTCGAAAACTTTTTTGAAAAACATGAATTTTCTCCTTTCAGTTCATTCTCTCACGAAGCGTTTACTCGTTTGTCTTGCGTTCAAGAGTTCAAGAGTTCAAGAGCGTCGATTAAACCTCATCCTAAGATTTTCTGTAAACAAGTTACTCCCCCCCCCCCCCCACTCTCCCTCACCCTTCTACTACTCTAAATTCTAACTAAAAATAAATATTCAACCAAATGGTTTGCTATTTTGAATGAACTTGGAAATATTTTCGTTCCAGGAATTTTTGAGCTGAACTTTAAATTCATAAAACCACTTAAACTTGCAATAAAAGATCTTAAACTTTTTTTCAGGTTGAACACCTGGCCTGCGGAAAGTTATCATTGCTTTTCTGATAGAAAACATGTCATAAGACGTTTTCGCTACAGGCTCTGTTGGAAGAAACCTGACTTCATATTTGTGTGATTTTTTTCAAGTTTTTTGTAGGTACTCCATCTCATTCAATTTAAACTAGCAGGACAGAAACGCAAAGATTTAAAATGTTAATGTGTTTTACATAGAAAAAAAATCATATAAAAACGTTGGGTGAAGAATGTTTGGTCATATTGAAACATGAATGATTTAATCAAATTTTGGAATGGTATACTCCAATTCATTTCTTGGTAAACTTTAATTTTTCCTATTAAATCATAAGACTGTTTTGAGATTTCAGCCGGTTGAATCTTTTGATGGAACTTTTCGTCATCCTTTTGATCTTTTCGATGGCATAACGAGGATTGACTTTTCGCGATGCTCACGAAAAGTGTTTTAATTTGTTCGCCCATTTGTTGTAACCACTTATCAAGATCAAATGATGTTCCTTTCCTCAACGCTTAATTTGTCTGAGAGACATAAGCACTTCTGGTTGACTTTAGGGCTATCGTGATAATTTAATTTAGTGGTATTTTTTGATAAGTACATAAGTAGAGATAACTTTACTGTTGATGGTCCTTAGAGGTACCAATATTTCTGGTTACGTTTTTTATTCTGCCAACATTGTACCCTGTCAGAAATGCTAGAACTTCAAATTATTGCAGGGCGACAAAGATTCCCGAGCAACCCTGCTCATGGTATTAAAGCCATTTGGTGAGGGGGTTCCGTATTCCATTGGCACATTCTGCGCTGCAGATGTGCACTCATTTAGAGAAAGTAGTGGATTCACAATTACGTTTTAACACAGGGGAAAAGCAGCACTTAGCAAACACCAGGAACAGAGAGCAAAACAAATCCAGGAAAATACACAAGTAAGACTTCAGAAAATATGTAAATCTAACAACGTTCCTTAGTTTAATGCTGTTGTTTGTTGCCGCGAAGGGGCGCTATCGAGCATGCCCAAATTAAATTCAAAATTACGCAGCTTCTGTAGGCAGAAGCCAGCGGCAATCTGTTGAGGTTAGACTGATGGTGTCCTTAAAAGAGTTGCCATGATACGGTGAAAGGCGGTGTGTGTATAATACATTGAGGACGTTCATGTCTTATCCCGAGTCGAGATTTTTCACCTAATTTGAAGCAAGATTTGAGCGGTTTGAACGGTTTTTTTAGACAATTACGCTCAAAATCTTGCTTCAAAATGAGCGGTTTTTGAACGGTTTATCTAAAAAAAACCGCTCAAAAACCGCGCAAGATTTGAACGGTTTTGAGCGCTTTATCCAAAAAAACCGCTCAAAAACCGCGCAAACCACTCATTTTGAAGCAAGATTTTGAGCGTAATTGTCTAAAAAAAACCGCTCAAACAATCTTGAGCTGTTTTATGAGCGTTTTTTTTAGATAAACCGCTCAAAACCGTTCAAATCTTTTTCAATCTTTAAAATTCTGTTTAAAGAGGTGTTAAGGAACTCGGATCTTAATAAGTCAAAAGTTCTCTTGGTGACCGAGGAATGAATTTCAGCACACAAGATATCAGCGGCACGACCATCTCGGGTGGTGTCTCACGCGTAATCTAAGATTGTTCTCACTGAAGCCTTGTCTTCAACCACTTATTTTATTTGGACTGACTTCAAGTTTCCAGATGAATACTTCAGGAACGATATCATGCGAGCGGCTTTTGCTGTTGTTCCAATTCAATGCTCAGCAAAGTGAAACAACTCAAAAAATTTGCCGAGTATTTTAGAGGGTTTATGTAGAAAAAGGGGGAGGAGTCATTTCCACCTAAATGCCAGCATTAAACTCCTTCTTGAACAAAAAAGAGATTAGCGGAGATTTTTGATGAAAAATAAATCCTGAAAAACTGTTCGGTTTGAAAATGAAGTCCTCGTTTAATTTATATGACTGAAACGAAAAGGTGGAAATTGTATGGTATACGAATGTAAGCTAACTTAAGCGGGCAATAAGGGGTACTGCTATCAAGGCATCACTTAACAGAGTTTTACTTGAAAACCACACAAGCAATTGTAATATTTCTAATTAAAGGTCACATTTTGCTGAGACCTTGATGTAAATCAAGTAGACTACAACAGCAGACCATATCAAAAATTGCAGACAGGTCCGATCGTGACCAGAACTGATATTAGGTGGCTCTTATTGGTTGTTGTTGTTGTTGCCCTTCTGAGATCTATTCGTCGCTCGTTGTTGGGTCCAGGGTTGTGGGGAGTTTCAGGAATATTGCTGTCTTCTTCGGTTGCTTCCAGAGATCGGCTGGGGTTAAGTTCGTAGGATTTGCGATGCAGTCGAACAGGTGTATAGTTGTGTGGCTTGTTTGCTGGCAGTCCGGGCAAAGTTCGCTTACTGTCGGGTCAATTCTGTTCATGTACGAGTTCAGGAACTTTGAGTAGCCGGATCTGAGCTGTGCCAGTGTTCTTCTTGTTGTTCTTGGTAATTCGGTTTCTTCTTTGGCAATTTTTGGTGGATTGTGTCCGAGGACTGCTGGGTATTCGTAGGTTTGTAAGGCGTCGCGTACCTCATTTGTGTGGATCGTTTTTAGCAGGTTTCTGTACTTCTTTTCGGTTAGAGGTCTATTGCTGTCGAGTAGAGGTTCAATGTATCTTTCTTCATATCGTGTTTGGAGGGTTTCTTTCATGAGTCTTGGTGGGTTCTTGGGTTCTTTCGTGAGTTGGTTTCCTGGGTGATCTGGCAAGTGGTTGGCGAGATGATGTTGTATCGTTCGCATTCTGAGGTGTCGTCTAACTGGTAGAACGGATGTTTCTTGGTGAAGGTGGTCTATGTGAGTCATGGCGTGGCATCCGGTGATTGTTCTCAGGGCGCTGTTTTGGACCTTCTGTAGTTTCTCGATGTTGCTTTCGGAGAGTGTGGGCGTTATCACAGCGGCGCCGTACTCAAGTTTAGAGCGAACAACGGCTCTTATTGGTCAAAACCATTGTTGATAAACCATCGTTGAAATCATCGTTGAGGGCATCGGGCGGAAACCATATTAATGATATATTCTGAAGAGATGCAGAAATATAAATAATTTTGGCTACAAGGCTAGCCACGCGTCTGTCTTCTGAGATGATCGAGCACCATTGACGGATGAAAGTTTGCGTCACTGCTGCTGCCGGGAGGAACAAAAAGTTTCGTGATACGTTTGCGATCAGATTTACACAATGCGCCCCCGGAATTACATCTTGCTCTAATTCTAGTTTCTCGCGGAGACAATGATTGTTAACAGCATTTTCAAAACCGAATCTTTCTCGGTTGATATTTTTTTGTTTATAATGTAGAAAGAACCTAACGAGGAAAAGCAGTATTTTTGAATATAAAAATTGATGAATAAAATAAAAATTTATGAATAAGATATAAATATTTGATTAATTTATTATATTTATAAGTATATGAATAATTTATGAATAAATTAATGAATAAACTAAAATTTTGTTTCATTTGGTTACACTATTACTCTTTGATTGTTGCCTCCACTTGAAAAGTACGTGTGAAAAGTAAAACGTAAAACCAATCGATTTCGACCTTGTCTGACCTCGAAAAGACAGGTTTTTGGCTGCTAACTTTCGTGTTTATTGTCAACCATTGCTGCTAAATTAACGTACAGAAATGTTATGCTTTCGTTGTTCGTACAGAAATGTTATGCTTCCGAAACATTATTTTCGATTATTCTGTCTGTTATTTTCCGATAAATTTATTAGACAGAATTTAAATATTCGACAGGCGTTCAATCTATCGCACCCGAAGTGATAGAAAATAGCTGTAAACGTGGCACCTTGCTTGTGAACTAAAAATTTCTAATTCTTAGTTACAGGGAGAGCCGGGTATGAGCAGAATCAAACTTAATAGACTGAACAACCCCACCCATCTAGGAAGCTCCGAAAACAAAAACCAGTCTGAGCACGTTTTTCGCCCTCTCATGGTGGGAAGGATAGGTAAAAGCCAATTGCGGCTGTAGGCACGGTACATCGTGTTCACCACTCCAAGGCGACAATTCTGTACACTTGACTATTACCCTGCCATCACCAGGTTTTCAATAAGATCCCAGTAGTGCATCAGGAGCTTCCTGGCTTGTGTTACGGCGGGACCAGAATGCATACTACCAAAGTCTGTACTGCCATCCTCCTTGTGCATTGAATGATATTTTTGCTGATGATCAATTGAGTTTTCGTTTTTCCAAAAGGATTAATTTTTAACGACTCAAAAAATCTATAAAATTTTATTGTACTTTTTAAGTAATCTAAACTTTGGCTTTATATACAAACTGAAAAATACAAGAAGAGTTTACTTAACGAGATTGTTTTTTCCTATTTTTAATTTCTGTTAATGCTTCAATCACTATTAGAAATGTCGATATTGGCATTGAGTTCTGTCGGAACGGCGACGAAGTTACTTGGCACAAGTCCCGCTAAACCATTCATCTCGCCGTAGAAAAAGCCGTCTGCTCTTACATCACCATAAGTCGTGATGACGTCACCCTCGCAGAAGGCTAGCTCCATGTCGGGATTATCATTCGGACTCTGTTCCTCGGGGTTGTAGTCGTATGTCGCCACTTGATGCTTAACCAGAGACTTGTCGAAATCGGGCGCGTCTTTTCCAGGATTCCGAGAATGTGACTCATTTCTTGCACTGAACTCGCTTCGTCCAGGAAACAATACGGTCACCAGTTGGGACTTCAATGTGGCAGTAAAGGCCTGGACCGAAATCAAACTCGGTCTTTCCAGTTCCCTCAGAGGCACAATCGCTTGCTGGTCGTTGGATCCACACTCAATGGACTGTTTAACATTGTCAACAAATATAAGGTACCCTTGGATATGGTCGCGACTTGTGGGCGCGTTCCAAGCTACCAGAATTGACCCTACTCCCACTATTCGCACAATTTTGCAGTTTTCAGGAGGATCCAGAACTGGTAAAGTACTCACTGGAAATTCACTCAACAGTCCCGAAGTCTGGTTCAATTTCTGCGCAATTTGAGGGTACTTTGAGGACACTAAATGAAGCATTTGGGGGGATAGAGAGCCAGCATCGACATGGCGGTCGAACTGTTGGTCTACTTCGAATCTCTGAACTAGATCTCGACCTCCAGGTAAGGACAAGACAGCTTCTTTCAGAAAATTGAGTTCAGTTTCCAGCGCCTGAACATCATATACCTTGGCCTGATATTTCTTCAGCCATTTTGCAGCTTCCTGCTGACTTTGTTTTCTCACCGCGTCGACTTCCAGATTAGAATTTCTCAACTTAAGAAAGTAGTCCTCAGCTGAATCTTTCAGTTTGTCGCTGTTATTTTCAATTTTGCTCTGCAGTTCGTAAATGTCATTTGTTTTTGCGTTTATTTCGTCGGCAATTGAGCCCAAAGCTTCAAACAACTCATTGTCAGGGTCCGAAATCACTCTCTTCAAATTCTCATTCAAAACTTGGAATTCCTTCTGGAGTTGCACTTGATCTTGAATCCGGTCTTCGAAGGTGTTCAACACATCTTCTAGTTTTGCTTCTGTAGTTTCTTTATCTTTCCAAGCTTCGAAAATCAATTGAGTCCTTGCCCTCATCACCTTTTCAAGAGCTTCATAATTCTGTTTCTGGCCACGACTCAAGTCATCCAAAACTGGATCTTGATCTATGACCTTTAGAATATCTTGCATGGTCAGTTCTGTTTCCATTTGAACAGAAGCTAGCCTGTCGTTCAAACTTTGCTCGGATCCGCTTATAATGAGCTGAAGTTGAGCGTGCATGCTAGACTGAAAATTTCTCGGGCACATGAACGAAGCAAAACCACAGTCATCCAAAAATACATCGTCGACAGAAATCACACCTCGCTCTAGTCGAACTCGGTTCAGCTTCGGAACCATATTTAGCATGTACATCAACAGTCGGACTCTTACACGGCTCCGAGGGTTGCTCAATTCCATCACGTCATCTTCGTCGTCACCTTCCATGTATGTAGATATTGCACGCTTTATGGTTTGAGTTGGCGTGAACACAATATGCTCAGGCGCGTTCGTTTGAGTAGACTGGTGACGAGAGTAGAAATTGGAGTAATTGAGCACTTGTAGCGACTCGTCCTCCATCTTTTCACGATGTTGCTTCTCCGATTTCTCAATTAAGTTCAAAGTTCGCTCCAGCTCATGCATCCTTCTCACAACGTCATGGAATTTGTCAAACTCCTGCATAGGAATCGAAATGAACTCTTTACTGTTATCGAACGCTGAAAGCTCCCAATGTTTTACAGAATCCTCCAAATTTTTGTTCTCGCTTTTAAGAGAATCAATAGCAATCTCCATGTGTTTCATATCTTCAAAGTTTTTCTCAACTTTTTCTCGGAGTTTGAAATTTATTTCACGTTGCTGTGTCAAGGCTTCTGAAACTGTTGTCAGACTTTCGATTTCACCTTTTTGCTCCCTTTCATGATCTCCGACTGTTCTGAGTTGAGTTCTTAGAACCTCAATTTCATTTTGAGCGTCTTTCAACCTCCTTTTCAGCCTGACAAGCTCTGTATCGTCCGGATAAGCATCCTGTTCATCAGTTTGGCTTCTCTTTGAGAGTACTTTTTCAGCCGGCTTAACAACCATCGGCTCACATTGTGTCTCACTGTCGCTTACCAATTTGTTCATACTTTCTAAGGTGTGATTCAAGTTCAAAATTTCTGCATCCTTGGCGTGCAAAGTTTCACTCAAACCCGCAGCAAGTTGTTCCCGCTCATGCAAAGTTGCATTTAAGCTTTGCATCATATTTTCAAGCTGTGTCTTTTCATTTTCGGACGCTTCCAGTTTTTCTTCAAGTTCGACCATTTGATCGACAAATGATTTTTCGAACTCATTTCTAGCTTCCAACGCAGCTTTAAGTTGTGATATTTCAGTCCGCGAAACAGTTTCATCCGCGCTTTTTCGTTTCAATTCTTTCTCCATCGCTTTCAAATTGTTCCTCAAAATCCCGTTCTGGCGTTTCAGATTGTCTACTTCTGTTTTCAGTTCTTGCTCTCTTGCTTTTTGAACCGCGTTTTGCTCTGTCACAATTTTTTTCAAGCCTTCCAACTTCTGCACTCCCCTTTCCATTTTCTCCTCTAAATCTTTAGCGGTCTTCCGCTCCTTTTCCAGATCAGTTTTCGCGGCAGCTAATTCGTCCTGAAGATTTTTGATGGCTGTATCGTTGTCCCATACTTGCTTCCGTGCATTCGAATGTTCCGACTCCTCATTACGTAACCTCTTGCGTAAGTCCAGCACCTGTTCCTCTAACTCGTTCACCTCCTGACGTTTTTTCTGCTCCTCTTCCGTTTTGCTCGCCAATTTCGACCTCAGAGACTGTTCACGTGAGATCATAGTGTCGATCTGAGCCCGAAGCTCACTCGCCGTTTCCTCTAACTCGGCAATCTGAAAAACGCTCCTCAGAAGTGAAACCTTAGTTTTCATTAAAGCTAGAATCTCTTTGAGTAAACAGTAATAAAGGCACTGAAATATAATGACAATTATGGGTTTTTCTACCCGGACTCGACTAATCCAAATTGCAAGAGTAACCTGTTACCGTACAAGCAGCACCAGGGGGCAGATCTAAAATTTTCGCATCTTCTGTCGTTTTTGGGAACTTTATGGGAAGTTTTGATCAAATAATTGTATGTTTTTGGCGCGCGTTTTCCCTCAAAATTACTATAAAATGGCGCCCAATGCGCCTCAAGAAAAATTTCAGGGTCGGTCGGCCTGAAATGGATGTCGTAAAATAGTAAAAGAGGAGAAAAAAGGCGTCCAACCCCCTCCCTAAATCGGCCCCTGAGTAGCACAAAACATTCCCATCATAATATTTGTTGCATCAAAAAACAATCGGTTTTTTTATTAACAATTTTTCGAATTTTTTTGATTAAAAAAATGTTTCTGTTTCTTAGTTTCTGTTGCGAAAAAAAAATTAAAATCCTAAGTGGGCCTTACCTATTTACTAGTTAAATGAAGATAGTTTTATTCAAATTTTCCTAAAATTGAGCAAGTCAGAATAGATATTTACCATTCATACTAAATTGACCGTTCTGTGAACAAAATTATTTACGGGTACAAAAGTCTAGCACACGATTGCAAAACTCTTGTTTATCCCAAGGGCAACAAGATTTCATATTTTTAAACAAAAATGTATCATAGCCAACAGCTTTTTTTCCTAGACAAGAGTAATTTTCTATTCAATTAGCGAATTTGCGAAAAAAAACAAGCTGTACAATGTTCCACTTATTCATATTTTAGGAAATTTTAAAGCTCAGTTGAAGCAGATTTACTCCTAAAACAACTAGCTGAAAAAAGGATTCGGGAAAAAATTTTTCAAGGAAAAAAATAGCTAGCCTTAAGGCTCATCAAATTTTTAGAACAATTTATGATTGAAGTTTTTTGATAACATTAACACAACGTGAGAAAACTGGATCATAAATACTTTTTTTTTATTTCGCGCTGAAATCTAATTCCACTTTCGAAACTCGAAATTTTTTGGAACCTTAACATATTGCCAATCGACAGTGGTGTTTGCTTTCCTTTCAACAAAGGCAATAAACTGAACTTAAAAAGAAATTCAAAATCAATCTGCAAAAACGTAAATTTAAGCCTGAACAAACTTTCAGAGTTCCAGAAAAAAATATATATTAGAGTCTGAAATACGTTCATCGGTTCTAAAAAATTTTCAGTTTTCGAACGAGATCTTTAAATTTTTCTTGATGCCTCCATTTTTCAACAATGCGTCACTTTGCTATGGAAAACCATGACTGTAAAATTCGAGAGCTACGTACTCGAAATAAATATTCGGGAAGAATATGATTGCTGAATGATTTTTAAGGCATAGTAATGATGCAACCCTTTCTGGGCTTTACTACCTGGTCGCGATGCTGGAACACCTGTGAACTTGCATTCCTTCCGTCTGAAACCGCTCTTGATTGGTTGTTTCTAATCTGATGCAAGTGATTATGTAATCTCTCTGCTGATTGGCCATTCTCGCCCGATTCCTCTTTCGTTGCCAATCGGTTCTCAATGCCGTTGATTTTAACCATTATTGCGTCCAATTCCTAATTAATTATAACCCATAATTACTGAATAGTTAAAAATGAAATCAATTTCAGGTAATGTGCCAACAATACGAGTAGAAAAACATAAACGTATGTTGAATGTGAATGCTTAATATCTTCAACGTTTAAGTAAGCTACTTTTTCACTTTGCTAAAGAAAAAAAAAGCAAGCTACTTATGCTCATTATAAAATATTTGAGAGCGAAAAGAAAGTAAATTTGGCAAGATTTTGAACACCATGTGAAAAATGATGATTTGAACAAATTTGATTGCTATAAATTTTAGTTTGATGGTTTTGTTACTTTGTGGAGTTTGTACAATCAGATTATAAAAGCAACGTCAAAACAAAATAACGTGCTTCTTGATTCTAGACTTAAGCAGCTGGACAAAAAAAATAGCCTCAATTAACATGAGTGAAGCACGCGATGAATTAAAGTGCCAGAATTTAATTCAAAAACAATTTTTACGTCATCGATTTATATGCAACAAGCGTATCCAGCTGCTCTGCAAGATCACATAATGCTCAGACAACAATCATCATTGCAAAAATCTTACAAAAGTTTCAAATATTTTCTATAAAATTTATTCTCTGAACTTTCTGCCGGCGTTTCATTTCTTGTGCACGCAGGAAGGGTGGAACTTAAGCTTCTAAAACTACGTTAAAATCATAAATTCTGTTTCAATTCCGACAAAACAAATTCGAGTCTTATTGGACGTTTTTTGGTCTAAATGGGCAGACGGTTTACCTTGAGAGGAGAAGCAATCATTTGGTACTTCGCATTATAATGAGTAATAGTAAAAATCTATCAATGACAAGGTTGCCGGCTTTGAAAACCTTATAAAAAGCCAGCTACGAAATCCAATGGTTATGAAAATAAACTTTCAGTTTTGTGAAAGTTTTTGGTGAAGGAACACCTTCGTAGAAATAAGAAAGTGTCTGCCCTCAAACAACTTTCAAAATCTGCCCTCACAAGCAATATGAAGAACTGTACAATATCGTTTGCTTGAAGTGACGTATTTTTTGCAAAAGTTTGAGGTAAAATATCTTTCTAACTTTGGGCTCAAGACAACAATAAGTTTCGGGTGATTAAAAAAATTCCGGCAAAAACGGCTTGTAAAAAGTCGAAATTGTCTAGAGAAAATAAAACCACCTCAAGCAAATATTCAGTATCTTTCTTCCAAAATCGGAACAATCACAAGTTAATGAGGCTTGTTATAGTGCTTTTCTTTCGAATTTTCTGTGAATTTTCTGTGCTTCTTGTACAGCAGCTGGCTATTCTTGTTGTTCCGACATCCGAAGAAAGTACGGAATATCTATGCTTGCAGAGGTTTTTTATATTCAGTCAATTATCGACTTTTTAACTCAGCATTTTGGCAGTTTCTGGCGTTGTTGCCTGGAGTTAAAATAAATTTAGAAATTTCATTTTTCTTGAAGTTAAGGATGTTTGAAAATTGCTAACTTGACCAATTTGGGACAATTAACGCGCGATAAATTGCGTTTTTAAAACATGCGTAAGCGGCAGCTCGAAAATGAATTGAGGCCAGCAAGTATGTTTTATTAAAACAATACGAGACGCTAAATAAACGCTTTGGATTTTACATATTGTGTGGGCTATGAAGTTACGAAAAAATTTTTTGCTCGAGCTAGAATGATATTCTAAAAAAAAATTAAGTGTATTTAATTATTTGGCTAATAATCAAACTTTCTTCACAGCTCCAAGATAAAAAGGGGCACATAAAAAACAAATGGATGATCTGAATAGAAAAAAGTATAATTTTTGGAAATTTTCTTAAATCACAATTTCATTTCCGTTTCATTTTCAGTTCATATCACGACTAGAAAGACTTGACAATACAAGAATTTGACGCAGGGGCGGATCTAGGATTTTCTCGAGGGGGGGGGGGGGGCGGATTTTCAAAAAATTTTGACGACCTTTTTTTTTTTTTTTTAGGTCGACCAAATTGATTTTGATTTTTCGCGCTCTCCCAAAGCACTATTTTGCCCCTATTTTTGGAAGAACAGTCAAAAAAGCCGTTTTTGGGCACTTTTTTGAAAAATTTTGACAAAAAAATGCGTTTTTTTGGCGCGCGCTCCCCCTCAAAAATAGCATATATTGGCGCCGAAGGCGCCTTTAGAAAAATTTTAGGGTCGGTCGGCCAAAAATGGATTTCTGAAAAAGTATCAAAGGGGGGACCCTTTGGGTCGGCAGGGGGTCAAATCCCTGAGGGGGGGCGTCCGCCCCCCCCTAAATCCGCCCCTGATTTGACGACTACGTCCCACCACGTTTTAGCGTATTGCTGTTGAGCCTTTGAAATTTTAGACTAACCTCATTATGCTGTAGCAATTCGTCATCCAATTCTTGAATCCTCAAGTCGTTGAACAGAGTTGCATCTTTATTCTTCAGTGCCGTCAATTGGTCTCGCAGCCTCTGCTTCGCTAAAAGGAAATGGATGTGTTTCAAAGAGACCAGTTGGAGCTCAGATTTCATACACAGAGGCGAAGCGGAGCTTCGCATCACTTGAGATACCACAAAAATAGCATTGCAAGCTAACAGACAGGAAAGCAAAGAGAGCCAGAGTCCAAAGAAAACGGAAAAACTCTCGGAAAAATCACAATTAAAAAACTTCAAAAAGTTGTCTGATATGATGTTATATTTGCGGAAAAAACGTCCAGAAACACAATCGACGGCGTTTAACGAAATATCAAAAACAAATATCAAGCGAAAATGAAATTGTAGTCTTGAAAAATTTTGAACTATAATTTATTTTCTGAAAACTTTAATGTTTTGTGCGATCCGAGGGAAAGTATACAAATTATGGTTCCATCGAACGGCCCAAAATTAGGTTAGTAAGCCAAAAAATATATAAGTCGAAATCTTGTAGACCAAATTTTTTTAAACGAAATCAAAAAAGAAAATATACGAAGTCAAGGCTAGTAGAATTACAAGGTGCAGGAGTAAATGAAAACATAAAAAGCAACTACAATGAAAACTGCAAACAGCAAAAAATTGTAAGATGTGGCAAAAAAGCCGACAAATAATAAGCCTACAATTTTTTGAAACGGATTCAATCGGGTTTGAAAAAAGGGTCCTGGTCAGATTTGATAAGACCCTTGCAGTCCCAGGCGTATTCGATGCCTCCAGACTAAGTGCGTTGGAGACGTTTGAAAAGTTGAATTAATTATGAACCAAAATACCAAGTTATTCTATTAAATAAGTTTTTAACCCGAAAAGAGTCTATATTCCGATTTGATAACGCTTGCTAATCGCAAGCGTAAAAATACATTATATCAACGTAAACCTCTTCCGCTGTCATAATAATCAGACGATAGTTTTGTGATAAAACTAACCCAATTTGAAAAAAAATGGATCAAAAAGCATCTTTTTTGGAAAAAATTCATAAAATGAAAACGTATTTGAATTTCAGTCGATAACCATTTTTGAGTTACCAGAATTCGTAATTCGAGCTTCAAAATAAATCGATAGACAAACCACCAATGTATAAAAATGAGCAATTTTCCCTAAGAAAACACACGACCAAATTATGTGTAAAGTTACTTCGTTTCTTAACAATAAGTAATACTACTAGTACTTGAACTAATAATCGCTTTTCACAGCAACTATTCACCAATAATAGATCTACAAAACAAACAAGCATGCTATGATTTCCACAGAAATTTCTGCCTTGGAAGGGAGTTTCACAGATTATCCAGGGTATTTCAAAGACTAGCCTGTTTCTAGAGAGTGCATTCTGGCAATGGCCCTCCTTCCTTCAGTCTCCAGATTCACCCTCTCCTCGACCGCCACATTCCAGTCAACCACACCATCTCCTTCCTCCTCCTTTGGGCGATAAAAAAACTGAAACTTGTTTAAACAAAATTACGAATTAGAAATACAAATTTTACCCCTGAGAAGACCATAGCACTCAAATTTTGGGACCATCTATCTTATTCCTTATGCAATGAAAAACGAAAACTGATTTTTTAAACCAAAAATGTGTATGAACCTGAAACGCGACTTGCAATTACTTTGTTGTAGCTAATTCTAAATTAAAACTATTAAAAAGAATAAGGATTTAAGATGAATTAGTCGGTAAGTTAAAACATTAAAACAATGAGAGATCATTCTCTCCGCCGGAGAGAATGGCCAATGAAGGTCATATCTGAGTGACCAGTTAATTAAACTAATATGTTTTGCAGTAATTGCAAAACATGATGTAAATCACAACATTCCCCTAAGCAGGAAAAATTTTTAAATTACGAATAAAGTAATGCACAACGACTAACTAAGTCTGACTCCTTTCTCCCCCTTTAAGGACGAGGAAAAGAAAAATTAAAGCGCCGTAAATGAGGAACTGACACTAACTAAAGCGCCCCTATGGGATTAAATACAGCAACTATAACTGTGAGAATGATTATCCGGATTCCGACGGATAAGGGCTAGGTTAAGATAAGTTTAAATGTGATGAAGTTGTCATCAAGTTTTATGGGTGGAGCCCTGATTTGCGATACACAAACTAGAGGGAAGTCGACTTAGAGAAATTATGAGAGCACAAGATGATGTTTTCCTTTACTGGACAAAGCACTCAAGTCCACAGATCAACGTTTGATACCTTAAGATTAGCACCGGTTTATAAGGTAATATGTGCTCCTTGATATGCCAATATAGCAGATTAGGAGGCTTCTTGAACGTTCTCTACGGCATCGATAAAATAACGTTGACCATAAAATTTTGGTGGGCCGACATTTCTACTAGAACGGCGGATGGTAGGAGGAATTTTACCGGATAAGATGGTAGGATTGGGAGGTATAGCGCACTCGTCAGTTGAGTCGCTTATCTCGTACACCGGGAAATCTGTAGTTGAGCTGTTATCCGTTGGATTACACTCGTCTTGCAGGTCCTGTTGTTCGACGGTGTCTTTGTGCCCTCCCTGGTTCACGGTTCTCTGTTCCGCAGTACTAGGTGTTCGGCAGGCGGGTATTATACTTATTGGGCACTCGTAAGATTGGTCCATAGATTGTTCTCTGTTTGGGTCAATGTCGTTTTCTAAAATCTCAGATTTTATTTCAGGATTGGTTACAGCGGAATTAGAATTATTTCCGATTGGGAGGTGAGGTGTAAGTGAGTCTGAAATAAAGCGCTCTCTGGCTACGTCTCTACAAGGGAAACCGCCCGCTACCCATTCCCATTCACTAGTATCCGAAATATCCGAAGGAATTAGCATAGATTCATCCGAAGCAAGGTAACCTGGAGGAGTTGATGACTTCTTTGAGTGGCGTGTTTGTCTTCTTGTAGATTTGTGTGATGGCCCTGATATGCGTGTCCTAGTTAAGTTGTCGGATGAGGTCGGATCCAATTGTCTGGTCCTTTTATTCGTTGGCTTTTTTGTTCTTGGTTTCCGTGTTATGCCTTCCTGTTTCTGACCTACTTCAACATTAGGATTAGGAAAATACGGGAATGAAATGTTTCCTTTAAAAGGTCTGATTTTATTTGAGGTAGAAGAAGGAATCGCAATGTCGGATTTTCGTATTATTTTTTTGTCGGACAACTCTACTGTCGAAGTAGATGAATTTATAATTCTTTTATTTAGTTCCTTATAGAAACAGTCTCGGTTGATGTTACCGTTAGTTTTCCGAAGGATTTTACCTTTGAATGGACTTTTGATTGGTAGTCTATTGGAGGTGATTTTCGAGGATGAAGCATAGTCTGTGTCGTAGCCTTTTTCAGTCGAGTTTTGGTTCTTCTTCGCTATCAAATCGTCCTTGTAGCCGTCCTCTAGTCTATCATCCGCGTTCCAATCCTTAGCTCGTTCCTTAGACAGTATTGATTTCCCTTTGTCTAAAATTCCAAATGAGGGTTTACCAGAAGCTAATTGTTTCCAAATAGTATTTGGTTTTCTGTTATAGTGAATCTCGAAGGGTGAACATTTAATTTTTGATTGATAGGTAGAGCGTAAATTCCAGATGATTTTTGAAACGGCATTTTGCAGTGTACATTTATGATGTTCTTTTGAAATAGCCAGTAGTTTGACTTTCACTTTGTACTAATTTTTCGACTAATCCGTTGGAACGATGGTCGCCTACTGTACAAAAGATTATTTTGATGTTGGTGGAATCGCAGAATAATTTAAAGTCTTGACTTGTAAAGCAAGTAGCATGATCTACCCTTATAGAATAAGGTATCCCGTGTAAGAATATGTAGTCTTGTAAAAATTCTATAACTGTTTTTAAAGAAGTAGACGATGTAATTTTTGCCGACGGAAATTTAGAAAATCTGTCAATGCAAAGTAAAATGTATTTATTTGACCCCCAATAGGAATCCAAAGGACCAGCGAAATCTAAATTAAGTTCTTCGTTTGGTTCCGATAATGGAAGAAGTTCACTAATTTGTGAATTAGGGATAACAGTTTTCAAATTCTTACCCGCCGATGTACACTCTGAGCAATTTATTCCGTGAAAGTAAATTTGCCTGTTAATATGGGGCCACTAGATGTATTGAGCCGAATATTTCATTCCGAATTGACCTGGATGTGTTTCGTGAAGGGTCTTCATCATCGCGTTTCGTAAGGTAAATGGAATAACGAGTTTGCCGTCCATGTAAAGTAATCCGTCGGATTCGTGTAGGTCTCGGGTGAAATGTTTGAAATACGGAGAATCTGCATTAATCTTCTCCACCTTATTTTGAAGTGCTTTAACAATTGGACTTAACATGGGATCGTCTTCTGTCAAGAGAGCTACTAACTTGGCGTTAAATAAAATATTTAAATCCAAGGGTCGATCCGGCAACTTCAAATTTTCACGATATTTTTAACGAGATTAGCATGATCTGGTAAGAGCCGGAAGTCTAAATCTACAGAAATACCGGAAGTGGTGGAATTAATTACAATATTCTTATTATTCATATTAACAGTATCTACAATTTTTTTATCTACAGGTGAATTAGTAAAACTACGATTAAAGATTAAAAAATAAAAAAATGCGGAGTTAGAAATGGAAATAATTAAAGTATTTGTATTAGAATAATCCGTTGGAATGCAATTTGAGGTACAAAATTCTGTTCTTTTGTGATTAAATGAACAAATTGGAAAAGACGAGTTAATTAGTTTTAATACTGCTGCTATTAGGTAATTACGTAATAAAGCGTAATCGGAATTTTCCAGATTAGAACCAATGGCTGAACAGGTAGTTCTTAGTTTCTCAGACGGATTTAATGATTTATTAATCTTATTAATATTTGCTACTACGAATTCCTCGTCATAATGTGATATTGGAAGAGCTTTTCCGGATGGAATTCTAGAAATAAGGTCAGTGAAGCCCATATCTTTTCCTGCAATATGTTTGATTGAGAAATTAAAAGGTAATAATCTGTCTACCCATCTTGTTAATCTACTGTGATAAGTTTTGTTTCCGTGGTTTGGTGATAGGGCGGATAATAAAGCGTTGTGATCAGTAATTACTTCGAAATCTGATCCGTAAAGGTAGTTCTTATAATGTTCGAGAGCCCTTACAACCCCTAGTAGTTCGAGCTCGTTCGTAGAATATTTAGACTCGTGTGGGTTTAAAAAGCGTGAAGCAAATGAGATTGTTTTCCAATCGTTCCCGTGGAGTTGTTCGAGCGAAGCTCCGAGTCCATTATGTGACGCGTCAGTTTTTACTCTAGTTTTGCGTTTTACGTCGAAATGGGTATTCTCTGTTAGGTTTACGATTTCTTCTTTAATTTTTTCAAAAGCTTTTGTATGGTCGTCATTCGATTGGAATATTGATTTCTTATTTAGGAGCGGTCGGAGTGGGCTTCCTAAGGATGCTAGATTTGGGACGAATTTAATGTATTGGTTTATAGAACCAAAAAATGATCGTAGTTCTTTCAAATTCTTCGGAATAGGTAGATCTTTTATGGCTTTCGATTTGTCGAATAACGGGGTAATTCCTGATTTAGAGATTTTGAATCCCAACCATTCTATTTCTTTTTGAAAGAATTTACATTTTGACCATTTTACAGCGAAGTTATATTCGTCAAGGGTAGATAAAATTTTTAACACAATATTCTTGTGGTCTAAGAATGTTCCTTTGGAAGAGATTAAAATGTCGTCTAAGTAACAGTTAGTAAATGGGATTGAACCTAACGTAGAGTCCATTACTCTTTGAAATTCGTTAGGCATATCCCCTAGGCCGTAAAAACCAGTTAAGAATTGGTAGGTACCCGTAATATCACCGCCCACGATACTGAAGTTACATTGGTTGTCTAGCGAAATCTAAACGGAAATGTAAAGTAATCCGTCGGTTTCGTGTAGGTCTCGGGTGAAATGTTTGAAATACGGAGAATCTGCATTAATCTTCTCCACCTTATTTTGAAGTGCTTTAACAATTGGACTTAACATGGGATTGTCTTCTGTCAAGAGAGCTACTAACTTGGCGTTAAATAAAATATTTAAATCCAAGGGTCGATCCGGCAACTTCAAATTTTCACGGTATTTTTAACGAGATTAGCATGATCTGGTAAGAGCCGGAAGTCTAAATCTACAGAAATACCGGAAGTGGTGGAATTAATTACAATATTCTTATTATTCATATTAACAGTATCTACAATTTTTTTATCAACAGGTGAATTAATAAAACTACGATTAAAGATTAAAAAATAAAAAAATGCGGAGTTAGAAATGGAAATAATTAAAGTATTTGTATTAGAATAATCCGTTGGAATGCAATTTGAGGTACAAAATTCTGTTCTTTTGTGATTAAATGAACAAATTGGAAAAGACGAGTTAATAAGTTTTAATACTGCTGCTATTAGGTAATTACGTAATAAAGCGTAATCGGAATTTTCCAGATTAGAACCAATGGCTGAACAGGTAGTTCTTAGTTTCTCAGACGGATTTAATGATTTATTAATCTTATTTATATTTGCTACTACGAATTCCTCGTCATAATGTGATATTGGAAGAGCTTTTCCGGATGGAATTCTAGAAATAAGGTCAGTGAAGCCCATATCTTTTCCTGCAATATGTTTGATTGAGAAATTAAAAGGTAATAATCTGTCTACCCATCTTGTTAATCTACTGTGATAAGTTTTGTTTCCGTGGTTTGGTGATAGGGCGGATAATAAAGCGTTGTGATCAGTAATTACTTCGAAATCTGATCCGTAAAGGTAGTTCTTATAATGTTCGAGAGCCCATACAACCCCTAGTAGTTCGAGCTCGTTCGTAGAATATTTAGACTCGTGTGGGTTTAAAAAGCGTGAAGCAAATGAGATTGTTTTCCAATCGTTCCCGTGGAGTTGTTCGAGCGAAGCTCCGAGTCCATTATGTGACGCGTCAGTTTTTACTCTAGTTTTGCGTTTTACGTCGAAATGGGTATTCTCTGTTAGGTTTACGATTTCTTCTTTAATTTTTTCAAAAGCTTTTGTATGGTCGTCATTCGATTGGAATATTGATTTCTTATTTAGGAGCGGTCGGAGTGGGCTTCCTAAGGATGCTAGATTTGGGACGAATTTAATGTATTGGTTTATAGAACCAAAAAATGATCGTAGTTCTTTCAAATTCTTCGGAATAGGTAGATCTTTTATGGCTTTCGATTTGTCGAATAACGGGGTAATTCCTGATTTAGAGATTTTGAATCCCAACCATTCTATTTCTTTTTGAAAGAATTTACATTTTGACCATTTTACAGCGAAGTTATATTCGTCAAGGGTAGATAAAATTTTTAACACAATATTCTTGTGGTCTAAGAATGTTCCTTTGGAAGAGATTAAAATGTCGTCTAAGTAACAGTTAGTAAATGGGATTGAACCTAACGTAGAGTCCATTACTCTTTGAAATTCGTTAGGCATATCCCCTAGGCCGTAAAAACCAGTTAAGAATTGGTAGGTACCCGTAATATCACCGCCCACGATACTGAAGTTACATTGGTTGCTAGTAAATTTATCTAGTGCTAACTGGCTGTACGCGTTTTTTAAGTCTAAGTTAGTAAACCACACTTCTCCAACGGAATCATTAGTAATTTGTGCCGCGACATTGTCTACCAGTTCGTGAATGTTTGGCATTTGATATTTGTTCTTGTAAATCTGTTTGTTTATGAACTTGGAATCTAAGGCTAACTTGATGGATTTGTCTTTTTTACAAGTGATGACTATTGGGCTAATAAATCTGTCTTCATCGCAATTTTCTAATTTTTTAATATGTCATTCTGCTTTTAGTCTATTGAGTTCTGTCTTTACAGCGTCCAGTAAGTGAAGGGGGACTCGTCTTCCCTTTAGTTGGATTGGTTTTAAGGGTTCGTGAAAATGGGTGATTTTCATCTGATTTTTAATTTTTCCGATCGGAAGGAATAAATTTTTGAATGATTTTGATATATTTAGAGTTTCCCTATCTTGGTTTGTTTGAGAGATGGAATTTATTGACTTACATTGCTTGTTAAACTGGAAATGTGGGACGTGTTTCTGAGAGACTTCTATCCCCACTTTTGGAAGGTTGTCATTTCCTAAGATATTTCTCTCATGTCCTTCGGTTAGGAAGAATTGACAGTCGTTGTCTGACCAACCATTTGAAAATATCGGGAGCTTCACCTTTCCAGTGATGTTTATGGCATTATCTGTGAATCCACAGTAGAGGTCTCTAGTTGTCTTATCCACCTGATAAATTTTCAATTAAGGCTCGCGTAACTTTAATTCGTGTAGTACGTTTTTCTTAAGGAAGCTCACCGGGCTAGCTGGATCCACTTGAATGTTTAAAATTACTTGGTTTTCTTTTCCGAGTCCAATGTTCAATAATTTCTTCAATTCTTTTCCATCATTGTCAAAAATCGTAGTTACATTTAGTACAGAATAATCGTCGTTTTCACTTTGTCCAGATTCCGACCATGCGTTTATGACGCCACAACATTCTCTATCCGTGTGGTCAGTATTTACATCCGGAATATCCGACGGATTAAAATCTGTATTATCTACAATTTGAGTATTTACAATGTTTACATTTTTACGACGAGATCTACAGAGTCTGGTGAAATGCCCTTTGAATTTACAAGTAGTACAAGTCGTGTCCTTTGCTGGGCAAACTGCTAAGTGTCCTTTTGAGAATGATCCGCCACACTTCATACAGTTGTTACTTCTTTCGATGTTAAGGGTTGGTTCTCTTTTGACATTAAAATGGTTGTTTGGTTTATGTACGGATGATCCGTTGGATTTAAAATTGTTAGTTAACTTCAAGTGATTTAAAATTCCTTTTTCGTCTATGAGTGCTACATTTAGTGCTTCGCGTGGAGGGAGGGTTTCTGTTAACAATTTCCTTTGGATGTCGTAGTTTTTCATATTATTTATGAAAATATCTCTTATCCACTCTTCTTCTCCTGCGGTTATGTCACACTTTTTTGCCATTTCAGCTAAGGCACCCCAAAATTGTTCGAGGGATTCTCTGTCACGTTGTTTTCTATTTAACAGTTTATGTCGTTCAAATGTGACATTTGTCTTTCTTACGAAAGCGATCGCTAGGAACTCCCAGAATTCTTTAAAAGAAATTTGTAAAACTTTCACCTTGGTAAATTTTTGTCCGAAGATCCTTTTTCCTTCGTTTCCCAGTGCTAGATATAAGACCGAACGTAATTTTTTGTCGGCTTCTTCTATTCGCATTCCGTTAAATTTCTTGGTTTCAGTTTTTATCGATGCTGCTTCATCTTCGTCGTATCGTCTTTGTTCTTGAGTATTTCTCTCCATTCTCGAGCGTCTTTGAGCATCTGTTTCACCGTCCGTTGAGTTTTCCAAATTTGAAGGTAATGGGTGTTGTCTCTCCAACGGATTGAGTAGATTTTCTATGTCTATGTTTTCTTTAGCAATTATAGCTAATTGAAACAGATCACTCCAGTCTTCCCATGGAATGGGGGGTCTACCGTATGGTTTTGCCAAAAAGGAGGTATTCCTCTCACGTTAGATTCGTTAGTTGACTGCGCCATGATAAAATGTTACTTTGTTGTAGCTAATTCTAAATTAAAACTATTAAAAAGAATAAGGATTTAAGATGAATTAGTCGGCAAGTTAAAACATTAAAACAATGAGAGATCATTCTCTCCGCCGGAGAGAATGGCCAATGAAGGTCATATCTGAGTGACCAGTTAATTAAACTAATATGTTTTGCAGTAATTGCAAAACATGATGTAAATCACAACAAAATACAAATTTTACCCCTGAGAAGACCATAGCACTCAAATTTTGGGACCATCTATCTTATTCCTAATGCAATGAAAAACGAAAACTGATTTTTTAACCAAAAATGTGTATGAACCTGAAACGCGACTTGCAATTCTGACAAGACAATAGCGCTCAAAGTTTGGGATGAGCCTCGGTTCCATGCTAATTTAATTTGTCAATTAAGCCGAACTGCTGCACAAAACAGAAAAGGTACTAGACAAAAGAGCGATATGTTTGCAAATATTATCCTATTGAAGTGTCAGAATGTGTCGTGTGCTAGACAAAAAAATAAGTTTTTACTCTCACAACTTATCAATATTAAAGTGATTTCTTAGACGTCAAATACTTGGTAACTTCGCAGGCTTGTCCCAAAATATTACACCATAATTAATAGACTACGTGTGATATTTTGCTTCGCACGATTACTTGTCCCAAAAAAATTACACTATAATTTATGGGTTTAGGAATTTAGACGACAGGAAATTAGACGATCAGAAAATAACGGAATTTTGACAATAACTTGCGTGCAAATTGAGTGAATTTTGTTTACAGACTTAAACTATCTTTTGGCTGAGTAAATACTGGTTGTCCGTAAATTCCGTTTCTTTACGGTCGTCTAATTTCTTGTCGTCTAATTTCCTAGGCCCCATATCTTATAGATGGTCTAATGGATACCTGAAGCCTGCTCTTCTCCAGTTGTGCGTTGATCTGCTCCACTCTCTGGGTGATGTCTTTCATCTCCTCTTGCGTGTCCATTAGTCCCCTCCAACACTCCCCCTTCACTCTCTCGTGCTCACTCAACTGCTCATCCGCCCCACACAACTCAGCTGAACACAAACCACCTCAATGTCAATACAAATCGTTCAATCTCATTCAGGTTATAAGCGAGCATGAGTTTTTTGGAAAAAAAACTCGAGCTTCAAAGAAGAAACTCTTTGAGATCATCCAATAGTTTAAGAATTTCTTGGAAAGATCAAAACAGCAATTTAAGCAAATGACCACCAGAGAATTTCGATATCACTCAATTTTTAATACTTAGAATAATATAATGTAAGAGGCACGCTCATGTAAGAATATATATGGGAGAGATGAAAATCAATTTTTTAATTCAGAAAAAAATTGGTATAATTTGTCACGCGTCGAATTCGACCAGAAAATTTTTTTCCCAAACTAAAAAAGTCATCTTTCCTGCTGTATATTCTTACTTCACCGTGCCTTTTACAGTCTATTATTATAAATATTAAAAATTGAGTGATATTGAAATTCTCGGATGGTCATTTGCTTAAATTTAAATTGTTGTCTTTCCAAGAAATTCTCAAACTATTGGATGATCTCAAACAGGTTCAGGTGATTTTCTTTTTCTTCGATGCTCAAGTTCTTTTCCCAAAAAACTCATGCTCGCTCAGGCGCGGATCTAGGAATTTATCGAGGAAGGGGGTGGATTTTCAAAAAAAATTTGAAAATTTTGTCGACTTTTTTTTTAGGTTGACCAAATTGATTTTCTGATCTCTCCCCAACCACCATAAAGACCTTAATTTGATCAAATTTTCTGCGCGGCAGGCAAATCTTTAGAGCGCTTTTAGGCACTTTATTAGGCACACTAAATAAGGCCTTTTTCGGCACTTTTTGGAAAGTTTCGACCAAAAAATCGCGTTTTTTCGGCGCGCGCTGCCCCCTCAAAATTAGTATAGATTAGCGCCTAAGGCGCCTTAAGAAACATTTTAAGGTCAGTCAGCCAAAAGTGGATATCTCAAAATAGTACAAAGGGGACTCTTTGGGTCGGCAGGGGGTCGAATCCCTGAGGAAGAGAGGCGTCCGCCCCCCCCCCCCCCCCTCCCCAAATCCGCTTATGATTATAACTATTAAAAATTGATTGATATTGAATTCTCGGATGGTCATTTGGTTAAATTGTTGTTTCGATCTTTCCAAAAAATTCTCAACTATTGGTTGATCTCAAACAGATTCAGGTGATTTTCTTTTTCTTCGAAGCTCAAGTTTTTTTCCCAAAAGAACTCATGCTCGCTTAAAAGTCGAATGAGATTAAACTATTTAGCGTTCTTTTGGTGAGTCCAGGAATATTCTTACAAGCCCAAATGTTACTTCTGAAGTCCATACTTCAGAAATTAAAAAATCTCAATGCTTTTAAATCTTTTCCAGCTAATTTGGGATATTGTATTGCGAAAGTGTGAGATGGTACCCTCTATGTTTTCAATCTGGTATCGAACTGATTCTTCGGCAGACAATAATTCAGTCAATTCCTCTTTCAGTGATTCGTCCTCTTTTTCCTCCTTTTCTGTTCTTTGTTTCTTCTCCTTCTGAAAACATAGAAAGAAACCATTTGAAAAGAGTTCGAATCATATGCATCATCAAATTTTGGAAAAAAAAACATGCTGGCAAAAAATGGTTCATAAAAAAAGCAGATAGTGCAACCGAAGATTTGGTTGGCCAAAAGCTTGGTTGGCGAACGCGGAAGTTTTAAAATTCTATAAAACAGAAAGATCACTATGAAAGCAGCCATTCTGGTATGATGTTTTTAGACGTAACGGAGAAAAAATTGGAAAATTTTTTAATCCATTGCTCCAAAATTTCTTTGCTTCTTACCTCAAGTTGATCAATCAAAGCAATCAAAGATTCCTTCTCTATTTGAGCATCGTCCAATAATGCATCCTTATTCTGAAGTTCCCCTTCCATTTTCTTCAACTCTATTTTCTCCTCTTGCAATTTCTGGTCGGCCGATTTTAGCTCTTCGTTCAGGTTCTGAATTGTCTTCAGACAATCTTCTTTTGCTTGCGTTACATGAGATAATTCAATTTTGGCTTCGACGTGAAATTTCTGAAGTTCTTGCCAGTTTCGCCTGATAAGAAAAGCATTATTTCTCTACGATGATTTTAAAAAACTTTTCAACTAATTGATTCATATTTCAGCGTTTAAATACCAAGTTCGTCCTTATGATCATGATCAATTTGATTCACATAACAAAACACGTCAGGTATTCTCTTGAAAAAATTAGAACCTAATCATGAGATGATGATCTCTCCTATTCAGGGGCGGATCTAGGATTTTCTCGAGGGGGGGGGGTTGATTTTCAAAAAAAGTTCGATTATTTTGAAGACCTTTTTTTAGGTCGACCAAATTGATTTTCGGAGCTCTCTTAAAGCAGTAAAAAAACGCTGTTTTAGCCAAGTTTTAGCCAGGTTTTCTGCGCCGCAGCCATGTTTTCAAAAAACAGGTCAAAAAAGCCGTTTTTGGGCACTTTTTGCAAAATTTTGCTTAAAAAAATGGCGTTTTTTTGGCACGCTATCCTCAAAGTTAGTATATATTGGCGCCAAAGGAGCCTTTAGAAAAATTTTAGGGTCCGTCACCCTAAGTGTCGGCAGGGGGTCGAATCCCTGAGGGAAGAGGGCGTCCGCCCCCCCCCCCCCCCCATCCTCCCCTGCTCCTATTTGCTAGCATGCGAAACTCACTTTTCCTGAGTTAGCTGTTGTTTCAGCTGTTCACACTCGTTGATGCTGTTGTTCAGTCTTGTCTCCATGTCTCCAAAATTGTTCACGGAGTCTGTCAAATTGCGCACCTGGCTACTCAATTCAACCACCTCTATCTGACTGGCCTCCAAGTCCTCCGATTTCCTCAGCAGGTTGTTTTCCAAATTTGATTTATCTCCTACAAAATTAAAATCGAAAAAATTTCAAATAGAAAGATCGTTCACAATTTCAAAAAAATGATAGCAAAAACCAAAAAGCGGCAAAAAAAAGCTCCAAAAAGAGCAAGAAAGTAGGCCTAGAAAAACTAAAACTAGTGTAAGATTCGAAACGTTCACAGTTATTTCCAGCAACCATGTTACTCTGCCTTATTAAACCATAAATATCACCAGCAAAGACAAAGTTTTATTCAGGAAATACAGGGTCAAACAAGGATAGCCTGTTGCTGCAAAAATAGCACAGAAAATTCCCACCCAAAAGGTGACCATAGAATCTGAACGAGACCATAGAATCTGAACGAAAGCCTAGAAAATATGTACATTCGATAGTAAATTTGAGACTACAAATATCTGACAATGATTTTTACCAAAAAGTTAATCGGAAAAGAAACAAAAAAATCAAACAAAATTTTGTAGATTTTTTCGAATATTTTTTTTTGGTTTTTTTGAGGATTTTGTTTTTCATTTTCAAAAAGGCGCTAAAATATATTAAAAGGCGCAACAATAGCTCTTCAGAAAGATTCTAAAATAGTTCTTGAAGTCTTTATTTTGGTTTTCAAGAAGCGCTTAAAGAGTCTTATTTGCGCATTACAAGCCTGATTGCTCAATTTATTCGCAATTAGACCAAAGATGAAAAAAATTACACCCGTTTTTCTCTACACTGAGGATATTCTATTCGACTCGAGACTACAAGCGCTTTAATATGATGTATCACTGCCCTTTCCGTTGATTTTTTGTGGTACCTGCTTTTGCGTGGAAAACAATAAGTATAAGAAACTAAAACACACACGCATACAAAATTCCTCGGAACAAAAATAACCCAAAGGAAAACACATTTTTTAAAAATTGAAAACGAAAAAATGAATTTGGTTGAAGCCATGGATTTTTTTGGTTTTGACTTTAAATTGAATTTTTTTTTCAATTTGACAAAACAATTAAGAACAGTTTTTTCTCGGCGAACAGTCGGCGAATTATTGATTCGGAATCCAAATTCCAATTTAAATAGCTTGAATATGTTACTAAATACCCAGTGAGCTTTTTTTATCTTAGATCAAATTTCGCGTTCAAAAGCAAAAATATCACAACTAGTGAAAACCGAGTCTTCGTGCGCATTCACAGCTCTTATTGAAATTGGTCCAAAATCCTTAAATATAATAAACAATTTTTTTTTCATAAATCTATCAAAAACTTTAAAGTTACACGCTAAAAAGTACTAGTGAATATTTTTTATCTATTATCGCACTAAAAAGATCAAATAGCTTGCTTTAATTGAATTTGGGAAGTTTTGAGCCGAATTGATTCGCTTCTTACAATAGAACGAAATATACCGTGCTTTAATTATCTGGCCTTTTTTAAATCCCCAAAACCTTGTACAAAACGATCGCAGGTAGAATATATTACAGATCAGGTATTTATTTTCGCAGTTGGTAAAAAAATTGTTAATATGGACGGCTTGTTTAAAGACAGAATTGCTCTGAAAAAAAACCAGACCACGCACAAAATTTCAGGCAGCTTCTGCGATAGTCAAATAGTAATCATTATACTAAAAAAAATTAGTACCATCAGTATCGATTGTACTTTAAATCGGCTTTTCTTGTGTAACTTCATTAAAACTGAACACATAATTTGATCACAAAAAGTCCGACTGAGATTGGAACGCAATGGAATCGGTTGTAAATCACAAGCGTTAGCTTTTATTAACATACTAGAAACGAATCCAAACAGAGTAGAGTAACCAATTGATAAGCGGTGGAATTTTAGCATTAAAAAATTTAGGAAAAACTGAATATTTTATGTTTTATTTTTTTTTCTGCATCTATTTGAAGGGTGTTTATGATGTACTGAATATTAGAATAAATTAAATGGAACGCCCCTGAACTTTTGTTAAATTTTTGGATCGAGCTAACAATATGGGTACAAATTCAACGTGTGCTCATTTCGTAAACGCGTGTTCAAGCAAACACAGAGAAGGAAAACTTTACTTCGCAAGAAAAAATGCTCTGATTACCCTTTTAGGTCGCAACAGTATTGTTATTGATGTTACTTTGTTACTTATGAAAAAATTTTGAGATTCAAAGTTTGAAAAAGTTTTTTTTTGAAAAGCCACATTTTTGAAATCCAGCTTAAACATAAATAATCTATTATCAGGAATCTGCAGACCCAGTTTGGCTAATTAAACTCCGGGAAATTTTGATTTGGTAATATAGCACAAAGCTACATCTACGTTCTACTTGTGAAAATAAAATCAAGCTAAAGTAATTTTTTCTCAACAGAGAAATTTGTTGGCGTACAGCCTTAACCACAACAGGCGCTACTTGCAAAAGAATTGGCTAATCTTCCTAACCTAGAAAAATGGTTGAATCAACTGAATTACCTGCTAGTTCGTTCAATTGTTTCTGGTAATCATCCAGCTTTTCATTTTTCTCTAATATTTCTTTTTCATAATGCAGAGCTGCCTTTTCTGCCAATTGCTTCGCTTCATTTTCAGCACTTTTCGACAGTTCGAGCTGCTTCTCAATTTCTGCTAATTGGCACTTTCCTTCCTCGACTTGGCCCGTTAGGTCGGAAATTCGTTTCTCTGAAAACTTTAGTTGGTTCAATAGTCTCGATTGCTCGGCTTTCGTCATTTCGTTTTCGTTGGTAAAATTGTTCAGGCTGTTTTCGAGTTCATTGAAAGCTTCTTTGGATGTTTTAAGTTCATTAAGCAATTTATCCTTTGCGTGTTCTAAATTTTTGACGGTACGATTCGCATTAGCAAGATCAGTCTGCAACATTGAAACGGATTCTTGCAGGACCATTTTGTCTTCCTCGCAAGCATTGAGACTCTTTTCTTTCTCCAACTTAGAATCCTTCAAATCTTCGAGACGTTCTTTCAGAACACTTTGAGAGTTCTTCAAATCTTCGTTTTCACATTGCAGCGATTTTAGATCGTCGGTACATTTTTCTAGCTCGCTTGCGAGACTTCGTTTATCGTCTGAAATATTAGACAGCTTCGCTTTCAAATTTAGTTTTTCCGATTCTAAATTAGTTATTATCGATGATTTTTCCTCATCTTCTTCTTTTGTCTCATTGAGTTCTTTCAAAATTTTATTGTAATCGGCCTGCAGCTGTTTACAATTGTCTTTTGTCAAACTTGAATTTTCAGTTTCCTCTCTTAAACTTTCCTTCAACTTCGCTACTTCAGTTTCCAAATTACTTTTTTCATTTGATAGCCTGTTTAATTGAGTTTGGCTCTCATTTAATGCTGAATTTAACCTTTTATTGTCTCTTTTAAAATCAATCAATTCCAGACTAACATTTTCGAGGTCAGTTTCCAGCTTTTTAAGTGCAGCTTCTTTCTTTTTGATTCCACTTTCAAGGTCTCGTATTTTCATTTTCATTTTTTTCCGCTCGCCATTGGACTTTTCTATTTGGGATTTCTGGTCCAAAATAAGTTTTCCTGATTCATTTATCTGCTGTGTCGAACTGTGGTTCGTTTTTTCCAAATTTTTTATTTCAATTTCAGATTCTGCCAATTTACTTTTAGAAATTTCTTGTTCTTGAGCTATGCTTTCAACTTTTTTGATCAGTTCATCTCGTTCCAAATTCGCTTTTTGCAAATCCAACTTCTTCGCTTTAAGCTCACTTTCTAAATTTTCTGACGTTTGCGTCAACGTAACAATCATCTCTTCTTTTTGTTCAGTTTTTCTCAAAGCTTCTTCAAATTCTTGTTCGTTTTCTTCCATTTGATTTTGCAAATTGTCAACAGTCGCTTGGAAAATAATTTTCTCTTCGGCCCAATTTTGACTGGCAAATTGATCACTCTGTGCAGACTCCAATTCCTGCTTCAAATTTTCAGCTTCGTCCTGCAAATTCTCAAACTCGTTCGAAATCTCGTTTAAAGCTTGATTTGTCAGCTCCAGATCTTCTTGAAGACTATTAATTTGACAGTCTTTCTCTTTCCTTTCCACTTCAGATTCTTCTAGAACATTCTCGAAAGAAGTTTGAAGCAGACTCTCTAGATTGGCTAGCTCCTTGAGGAGCTTTTCTCGCATGGCCGCGCTATCTGCTTTCAAATGAACCAAATCGGATTTTAATTTTGACACGAGCTCTTTCATCAAATTTGCCTGCGAGAAAACTTTTTCAGCTAGTTTTTCTTTTTCCACTTCTATGGTTTCAAAGTCGTCAAAATCTGTCGGCAGCGCACTTTCCAGCTCGTCGTTCGTTTCTGCTTTCAATGCCATGTCTTCTTCAAAAACCATTTCGGACTCCTCGCGTTTCCTTTTTTCAACTTTTTCCTCGACTTTTTTGGACTTTTGCTTAACTTTGCCGTCTGTTTTTGAGGTTAAATTTCTTTTTCGTAAAAGCGACTCAAGATTCGATCTCGGTTTGACGTTCCGTTTGGCATCAGATTTTTTCAGCTCTGGTATAGCCAACGTTTTTTCTTCAATTTTAGCTGGTGATGGCGAAGAACTTTCTGGCTTCGAGAGCAAATTATTAGCAGATTCATCAAAAGCCGGAAGTTCAGAAAAGCAATCACTACTCTGAGTCGCCTCGACAAACTCAGATTCCACAATTTGCGCTGTTTTCTCACAGTCCTCTGTCATTGTGGAGACGTCTTTGCTGGGTTCGACTTTCGACTCCTTCGGTTTAACGAGTTGCTTTTTCATTTTTGAAGTAAATTCCTTCAAACCTTTTAGCTCAACTTTAAGCTGCTCGTTTTCAATTTTAAGTTCGTCCACTTTGGAAGTCTCTTCAAGTTTGATTTGGTTTCGGTCTTCAAAGGTAGTTTCAGTGTTTGTGAAGTTTTCAGATGTTCGTTTTCTGTCAAGTTTGGTTTCGTCTTTGCCTTCAAATGTTGTTTCGGTGTTAGTAAAATTGTCAAATGTTAGTTTTTTGCACTGTTTGATTTCGCCACCAGTGTCAAATTTATGTTCAGTATTTGTAAAATTTTCAGATGTTTCAACATTTTCAGTACTGGTCAATTGTTCACGCGTACTCGCAGCTATCGTTGCGCTTCCTGATTGCATCTTTTCTGTTGTTACTACATTCACACCTTGTTCACACGTCATTATTGCTTCTGTGTTCACACTTCGATCATGAACGTCAGCAGGCTGGTTTGATGCTGCAACTTGCTCTTCTAATTCCAAAACATTTTCGCGTAAAAATGTCACAGACGCTTCAGATTCCTGCAGAGCTCTTTCCAGCTTCTCAATTTTGCTCAGCTTTGAGACCAATTCACGTTCGCTTTCTAACAGAGATTCCTGTCGTTTTTGATACTGCGTGTTTTGTAACTGGAGATCTTGAGTTTTAACCAATTCCGCGTCGTACAACTTTTCAGTCTCGTTATTTTTCTTTTTCAATAGCTTTTCGACAGCCTCCAATTCCCGAATTCGTTCCATTGGGTCCATCTTTTTAAGAGCAGCTCCTTTCTTCAATGGACCGACCTTAGATTCTAGCTTGGCTTTGTCAATTTCAAGTGATTTGATTTTCTCGCGACTCTGTTTCTCAGATGAATTCAAGTCTTTCACCTGTGAAAGCAAAGCAGCATTTTCCGCCTCCTTGTCTTTGATGAGCGAAAACTGATCCGCTAATTTCTGTTCATCAATCGATGTTCTGGGTGCTTGTGGGGCCAAATTTAGAGTCTTAATATGCATTGCTTCATTTTTCTTAGATAAAACTTCAATTCTTTCAATTAGATTTTTCTTCTCCTGGTTCAATTTATAAATTTCCCGCTCCAATTGAGAAATCTGGTCATGCGAGTCCGCAAAGTTCTTCTGCAACCTTTCCAAATCATTTCCGGCAGTTGCTTGCTCGGCTTGCAATTTTGGTCTCTCTTTTGTAGAAGCTAACCGGTCTTTCAAAGATGTGTTTTCTTCAGTCAAAGTGTCCAACACTTTGCTAATTTTTCTGATCTTCTGTTTGTCCGTTTGCACTTCTGTCTGAATTTCTGCGACCAACGTGCTCATCGAGTCGTCTTTCGCTTCAAGATCAGATATCGTATTCCGAACAACTTCTGGCTTCAGATGATGAGCATCCTGCTTTGAATGTTCCGCAAGCGATGTAACCAAACTTTGGTGAAGTTTTTCATTGAGATCTTCTTTGATCATTCTGGAAGATTCCAGATGCTCCTGCAACTCTGAAAGCTTTGAGCCAACTGTAGTTTTAGAAAGCGGTTCGTTGTTGTTGCTTTCTATTTGTTGTTGCTCAGCTGAAGAAGATTTCTCAATTGGTATTTTTTCATCTTCAGGCAAGACCGAATTCAAACGGTTTTTCAGGAGATCTCTTTCTATTTCTAGTTCATTCAGCTTTTTTCTCGTCTGCAGGAGATTCTGGAAAATTTCGGATGGATTCTGACTCAATGCACTGTCTAGCTCGCCTTCAAGACGACTTTTCGACGTCTTCAGGTACATATTTTCCTCTTCAAGCTCTCTGTTGCGCAATTTGTACTCAAACGCTTCTGCTTTCAATTCTTGATTTTCATCGTTGCTAGATCCGCTCAAAATTTCAGCAGTGATACTTTTTGCTTCTTCCGGCGAATATTTACTTTCGACCATTTTTATAACTTCAAGTGTCTGTTTTGCCTCTTGTTCAGACTTTTTCAATAGTTCAAACTTCCGTTCTAAAGATTCTAAGGCAACATTAGCCAAGCCCAGTTCTTGTTTGGCGAGAATTAGCTCTTTTTCGGGATCAGAAATTTGCGACAGATGTGAGTTTTGAACATCCTCCAAAACTTGTTTTTCGTGGGTTAACTGATTAATTTCTTCAACAAGAAGCGCATTTTCATCAAGAGCCTCTTTCAAATTTTCGTTCAGCTGATCAATTGAAACTTTCAATTTCATTTCAAATTCCTTGTTTTCTGTTGACCCTGAGTTTACAAATTCCTTAAGCTCACTTTCTGTTTTGTACGGCGTGACCTTGTACAACTCATTCGAAAGTTTCTCGGAGTACCTCTGAAGCGTGTCAATTGTTCCAGAATATTCTAGATTCTTCTTCTGTTCTTCTGAAAGCTTTTCTTTCAAATCCTCTGCTTCCTTTTGCATCAAAAATAGTTCCGCGTTTTCGTTGTTTGATTGCTGGAGTGTGTCCAAAATTTGAGACCCTTGATCAAAATCGTTGTCTAAAATTGATTCCAATTTTTCCTTTTCCGATTCCAAAATTTCCAGCTCGTTTTTCAAAGCATTCTCGTTTTCTTTCATTTCTTCTAGTTTTTCACTCAGAGCTGCAATTTCAGCATTTAATTCCAGATTCTCTACTTTGAGCGTTGAAAGTTCTTGCGCGAGGACTTTCGCAGACATTGAAGACTCTTTATTCGGGTTCTGTAAGAGATTTTGCAGTTCTGCTGTTAAATGCTCATTAAAAACTTTCAACTTCTGACATTCCTCCTGTTTTTGCTCAACAGTTTTGTCACATTTCTCAAGTTCTACTGCCAAATTAAACTTTTCGGTCTCAAATGCTTGAATCTTCATTTTTGAGTCTATCAAATCTTGGAGTATTTGCTCGTTTTCCGAGTTTGCGATGGCCGAAAATTCAGTCTCCATCAATCGTTTTACTTCTTTTTCTAGCGCTTCATTCTTATTGGTCAATTGGTCGGCCAATCTTGTTTCAGCTACTAATTTCTGCTGGGAGTTCTCAAGTTGATCTTTGAGAACTTCATTCTCAGCATCCATCATGAGCAACGAGCCTCTTCGTTCCCAATTTGAACCTGAAATACTCCCCAGAGACGCTGATTTTGCATGATAAAAATTATTTGAGGCTTTTTTATTGCATTCATCTTCCAACTTTTCACACTGTTTTTGCAAAATTCTGTTATCTTGAATTAATGAAAGATTGTCGTTCGATAACTTCAGCTCGTTTTTAGTCAATACTTCGTTTTCAGACTTCAGATGACATAATTCTTCTCGCAAGGAAGCTACCAAATCATCGTCTATTTCAGTTAACGAGGTTTGATTTCTTGAAACTGATTGTAACTCTTCCTTCAGGGTTTTCTTTTCTACTTCCAAAAACTCAGTTTGTCCCAAAATTTTTTCGTTTTTGTTGTTCAACTTTTGAATATTTTGTTTCAGAATTTCATTTTCACTTATGAGCTCGCAATTTTTAAACAGCAAATCGGAATATGTCTTAGAATCGATTCCCGGTATCTCCACGGAATTTTCGACATTATTCATTGCTAGTTTTGCCATTTCATTTCTTAAATTGTTGTTTGTGGCAATCAACTTCGCTTTCTCCGACTCTGTATTTTCAACTTTTTTGGAAAGTTTTTCGTTTTCTAAACTCATTAAAGACATTTCAGATGTAATTTCTGTCAAATGAGTTTTCAATTCAATTAAATCTTCAACCAAATTTTGCGGACCAATTTGGTTCAAAACACTTTGAAGTTCTTTCTGAAGAGATGATTTGACTTGATTCAATTTCATTTTTTCCATTTTTTCCACGTCAAATTTCGATTCGACAGTTTCCAATTCAAGTTCGAGCATTTCGATTCTCTTCACTGCAATTTCATATCGACTTTGCAAATCATTATAGACAGATTTTCCTACAAACGAGTTTCGAGTCACGTGTTGGTGAATTTTGGGGTCTATTTGTTCTTCATTTACCAAACCAGACAAATTTGGCGACTTCAATTTTTCAAGTTGTCTAAGTTCAGATTTTAGGTTTTCATTCTGAGTTTTGAGCTGAGCAATATCTGGAGTTTGCTGGTCTGAAAGTACACTTCGCACTTTCAAACTGTCGTTTTCCTTTGTAATCAAATTATTTTTAGCAATCAGTTTGAGCTCGTTCTCGTTTAGTAAATCTTTTTCCGCTTTCAAATGGCAAATTTTTTCTCTTAGCGTTGCAATTGCATTGACATCATCCAAAGCGGATTCAGAAGTTTTCACTTTTTTCCCAGAGAGCACTTTTAGCTCATCTATGAGATGTGACTTCTCCTTTTCGAGCAGAGAAGACTTTTCTGAAAATTCCTTATTGCTGTTCTTGAGATTTTTGAATTCTTCCTTCAAAGTTTTGCATTCGGAAGCGAGCTCAGAATTTTTATATAATAGATCGGAATAAGCTTTTGGGAAGTTTTCTATAAATGCTGATTTCGGAGCAAGAGTTTCAGCTAAACTTGCCATTTCTTGTTTCAGGTTACTGTTTGTATTTCTCAGCATTTCCATTTCAAGTTCTTTTCCTTGAAAAACTTGACGCATAGTGGTGGTTTCGGCAACCGCTAAACTTTTTTCAGATTCAATTTCAGACAAGCGAGTCTTCAATGAAACCATTTCATCGGCAAGATCATTAGACCCATCTTGCTCCAAGGCTTTCTGCAACTCATTCTGCAGAGAGTTTTTAACTAGTGAGAGCTTCAATTTTTCAGCCTTTTCTTCTTCGATTGATTTCTGACAGCTACTAAGAATACCTTCAAGCTCTTCAATTTTACGAACATCTTTTTCGTGCTGGAGCGACAAATTCGTCCATTGCAAATGTTGTGGCATTGAATTCAACTCTGCATTATTGATTGCAACTTCAGGTGCATGCATACTCATCCTTGGCAGAACTTCTTCTTCCCGATTCTCTACATACATCGATTCAAAGTCTGTCTGATTCCTGGAGACCTTCTGCTGCTCGTTTAACTTTTTATTCTCGTGCGTCATAAGACGAATTTGACCAGACAATTTGAGATTTGATTCATCCAGGAGCTCTTTTTCTGCCTTCAATTGGCAGCAATCTTCGCGCAATTTGTCAAGCGTTGCACCATCTACCGTAGATCCTTCTGTGATCGCAGCAGACAGCACACGCATTTCTTCCTGGAGAATTTTATTCTCTCTTTGTAATGCAGCCAACTTTCCTGATGTTTGGTTATACTTTTTATTCATGTTTTGGTAAGAATTCTCAAGGGCTTTGCATTGCGAAGCTAGCTCACACTTCTCACAAAGCAACTCGGAATACGTTTTTTGATTACTACCTTTAAGCGAATTTTCCTCAGCTAAATTGGTGGCTAAAATGGAAACTTCCTGTTTCAGATTGGTGATTGTGTTCTCCAAAATTTGAATTTCATGCTCTTTTTCTTCGATAGCTTTGCTTAAACTCAGATTGTCTGAACTTGCTAGGGCCTTCTCTGCTTCCGAATGAGATAGTTTGATTTTTGTTTGTGCCAAATCCTCAGCAAAATCATTTGCACCCAAATGTTCGAAAGAATCTTGAGTTTCCCGCTGAAGAGGTTGATTCACTTGCTTTAATAAAATGTTTTCATCTTTTTCTTCCTCAGCGGCACTTTCATGATTAGAAACTAGTTCCTCCATTAGATCAACTTTTTGGATATCTTTTTCATGCTGAACAGTCAAGTCAACTGGTTTTACATCTGTCGCCATAACTCGCCAATCGTTTCGCGCCAAACCGTCGTTTTGCTCTTGATTTGGTTTACCCATGGGGTCGTTGATAGGTTTTCCAAATCTCTCCTTCTGATGAGACAAAAACTGAACCTGGTTAGATAAATCGATTAATTTCTCCTCTAGCAGCTCATTTTCCGCTTTCAACTTACACCAGTTTCCACGCAATTTTCCAATTTCGTCATCATTTAGCGTAACCCCTTCTGTTGAGGCAGAGGAGCCTGCAGTCAAATCTTCTTCCAGATAACTTTGCTCTCTTTTCATATGGTCGAAGGCCGCAATAGTATTATTGTATTTCTCATTTAAGTTTTTGTAAGAACTCGTAAGAGCTTCGTACTTTGAAGAAATTTCACAATTTTCGCAAACCAACTCAGAGTAAGTTTTTTGATTGTTTTCTTCTGCCAGGTGCGTCTCAGGGTATTTATTGGTTAGGTTAGCAATTTCTTTTTTCAAACTTGTAATTGTAGTTCCCAAAGTCAGCACTTCAACATCTTTTTCTTCGAGAGCTTGGGTTAAACTTTTATTCTCTGTATTGCATAAGGCCTTCTCAGCTTCCGATTGAGATAGTTGAGTTTTAGTTTGCGCCAAGTCCTCGGCTAAATCTTTAGCACCAAAACATTCAAAGGAGTTCTGTAGCTCCCTCTGAAGAAAATTGATTGTTTGCGTTAATTTAAGAATCTCAACGTTCTTCTCTGCAATGGCTTTCTCACAATTAGAGACTTGTTCCTCCTGTTCGACAAATTTCCGATTATCTTTTTCATGCCAAACAAGCAAGTCAGTGGGTTTCGAAATTGTCGACGGCAATTCTTCTTCAGTTTGCGTCAAAACATCGCCAGTGGTAGAAGAGAACGCACGAGACAGACCCTCGTTCAAACTGTGCTCTTTATTTTGGATTGAAACAGCGGGTTGTTCTTCTTGCGATTGATCGATAGAGGGGTTGACATACCTTGCAAATTGCTTTGTCTGATTAGACAAAAGTAGGATCTGGCAAGATAATTCGACATTTTTCTCCTCCAGCAGCTCGTTTTCCGCTTTCAGTTTACAACAATTTTGACGCAACTTGCCAGTTTCTTCATCGTCTAGTGTAACTCCTTCTGTTGCAGCAGCGGAACTTTTTATCAATTCTTCGTTGAGATAAATGTTCTCTTTTTTAACAAGATCTAACGACTCATAAAGGCTGCGGTATTTGTCATTTAACATTTTGTTAGAACTTGTTAGAGCTTCGCACTTCGAAGAGAGTTCACAATTTTCGCAAACCAAATCAGAGTAAGTTTTTTGATTGTTTTCTTCCGCCAGGTACGTCTCAGGGTAATTATTGGTTAGGATAGCAATTTCTTTTTCCAAATTTGTTATTGTAGTTCCCAAAGTTAGCACTTCAATATCTTTTTCTTCGAGAGCTTGGGATAAATTTTTATTCTCTGTATTGCATAAGGCCTTCTCAGCTTCCGATTGAGATAGTTGAGTTTTAGTTTGCGCCATGTCCTCGGCTAAATCTTTAGCACCAAAACATTCAAAGGAGTTCTGTAGCTCCCTCTGAAGAGATTTGACTGTTTGCGCTAACCTAAGGTTCTCAATCTTCTCCTCTGCAATGGCTTTCTCACAATTAGAGATTTGTTCTTCCTGTTTGTCAATTTTTCGTTTATCTCTTTCGTGCCGAACAAGCAAGTCAATTGATTTTGAATTTGTTGACAGCAACGCTTCTTCAGTTTGCGTCCAATCATTATCAGTGGTAGAAGAGAAAGCACGAGACGGACCCTCGTTCAAATTGTGCTCTTTAGACTGGGTTAAAAATCCGAATTGTTCTTGTTTTGGTTGATCCATAGAAGGTCTGACGTGTCTTGACAGTTTCTGCTTCTTCTGAAAATGCACCTGGCTGTTTAATTCGAGATTTAATTCCTCTAGCAGCTCATTTTCCGATTTCAACTTACAACAAGTTTGACGCAAATTGCTAATTTCTTCATCGCCTAGAGTAATTTTATCTGGTTCGGCAGCGGAAATCTTAACCAATTCCTCTTTGAGATAGCTATTTTCTTTTTTCGTAAGGTCTAAAGATTCAAAAAGGCTGAGGTATTTGTCATTTAACCTTTTCTTAGAACTTGTAAGAGATTCGCATTTGGAAGAGAGTTCACAATTTTCGCAAACCAAATCAGAGTAAGTTTTTTGATTGTTTTCTTCCGCCAGGTACGTCTCAGGGTAGCTATTGGTTAGGATAGCAATTTCTTTTTCGAGATTTGTGACTGTAGTTCCCAAAGTTAGCACTTCAATATCTTTTTCTTCGAGCGCTTGGGTTAAATTTTTATTCTCTGTATTGCATAAGGCCTTCTCAGCTTCCGATTGAGATAATTGAGTTTTAGTTTGCGCCCAGTCCTCGGCTAAACCTTGCGTACCAAAACAATCAAAGGAGTTCTGTAACTCCCTCTGAAGAGATTTGATTGTTTGCGTTAACTTAAGGTTTTCAATTTTCTCCTCTGCAATTGCTTTCTCACAATTAGAGATTTGTTCCTCCTGTTCGACAAATTTCCGATTATCTTTTTCATGCCAAACAAGCAAGTCAGTGGGTTTTGAAATTGTCGACGGCAATCCTTCTTCAGTTTGCGTCAAAACATAGTCAGTGGTAGAAGAGAACGCACGAGACAGACCCTCGTTCAAATTGTGCTCTTTAGTTTGGATTGAAACAGCGGGTTGTTCTTCTTGCGATTGATCGATAGAGGGGTTGACATACCTTGCAAATTGCTTTGTCTGATTAGACAAAAGTCGGATCTGGCAAGATAATACGACAATTTTCTCCTCCAGCAGCTCGTTTTCCGCTTTCAGTTTACAACAATTTTGACGCAACTTGCCAGTTTCTTCATCGTCTAGTGTAACTCCTTCTGTTGCAGCAGCGGAACTTTTTATCAATTCTTCGTTGAGATAAATGTTCTCTTTTTTAACAAGATCTAACGACTCATAAAGGCTGCGGTATTTGTCATTTAACATTTTGTTAGAACTTGTTAGAGCTTCGCACTTCGAAGAGAGTTCACAATTTTCGCAAACCAAATCAGAGTAAGTTTTTTGATTGTTTTCTTCCGCCAGGTACGTCTCAGGGTAATTATTGGTTAGGATAGCAATTTCTTTTTCCAGATTTGTTATTGTAGTTCCCAAAGTTAGCACTTCAATATCTTTTTCTTCGAGAGCTTGGGATAAATTTTTATTCTCTGTATTGCATAAGGCCTTCTCAGCTTCCGATTGAGATAGTTGAGTTTTAGTTTGCGCCATGTCCTCGGCTAAATCTTTAGCACCAAAACATTCAAAGGAGTTCTGTAGCTCCCTCTGAAGAGATTTGATTGTTTGCGTTAACTTAAGGTTCTCAATTTTCTCCTCTGCAATGGCTTTCTCACAATTAGAGATTTGTTCCTCCTGTTCGACAAATTTCCGATTATCTTTTTCATGCCAAACAAGCAAGTCAGTGGGTTTCGAAATTGTCGACGGCAATCCTTCTTCAGTTTGCGTCAAAACATCGCCAGTGGTAGAAGAGAACGCACGAGACAGACCCTCGTTCAAACTGTGCTCTTTAATTTGGATTGAAACAGCGTGTTGTTCTTCTTGCGATTGATCGATAGAGGGGTTGACATACCTTGCAAATTGCTTTGTCTGATTAGACAAAAGTAGGATCTGGCAAGATAATTCGACATTTTTCTCCTCCAGCAGCTCGTTTTCCGCTTTCAGTTTACAACAATTTTGACGCAACTTGCCAGTTTCTTCATCGTCTAGTGTAACTCCTTCTGTTGCAGCAGCGGAACTTTTTATCAATTCTTCGTTGAGATAAATGTTCTCTTTTTTAACAAGATCTAACGACTCAGAAAGGCTGCGGTATTTGTCATTTAACATTTTGTAAGAACTTGTTAGAGCTTCGCACTTCGAAGAGAGTTCACAATTTTCGCAAACCAAATCAGAGTAAGTTTTTTGATTGTTTTCTTCCGCCAGGTACGTCTCAGGGTAATTATTGGTTAGCATAGCAATTTCTTCTTCCAGATTTGTTATTGTAGTTCCCAAAGTTAGCACTTCAATATCTTTTTCTTCGAGAGCTTGGGATAAATTTTTATTCTCTGTATTGCATAAGGCCTTTTCAGCTTCCGATTGAGATAGTTGAGTTTTAGTTTGCGCCATGTCCTCGGCTAAATCTTTAGCACCAAAACATTCAAAGGAGTTCTGTACCTCCCTCTGAAGAGATTTGATTGTTTGCGTTAACTTAAGGTTCTCAATTTTTTCCTCTGCAATGGCTTTCTCACAATTAGAGATTTGTTCCTCCTGTTCGACAAATTTCCGATTACCTTTTTCATGCCAAACAAGCAAGTCAGTGGGTTTTGAAATTGTCGACGGCAATCCTTCTTCAGTTTGCGTCAAAACATCGCCAGTGGTAGAAGAGAACGCACGAGACAGACCCTCGTTCAAACTGTGCTCTTTATTTTGGATTGAAACAGCGGGTTGTTCTTCTTGCGATTGATCGATAGAGGGGTTGACATACCTTGCAAATTGCTTTGTCTGATTAGACAAAAGTAGGATCTGGCAAGATAGTTCGACATTTTTCTCCTCCAGCAGCTCGTTTTCCGCTTTCAGTTTACAACAATTTTGACGCAACTTGCCAGTTTCTTCATCGTCTAGTGTAACTCCTTCTGTTGCAGCAGCGGAACTTTTTATCAATTCTTCGTTGAGATAAATGTTCTCTTTTTTAACAAGATCTAACGACTCAGAAAGGCTGCGGTATTTGTCATTTAACATTTTGTTAGAACTTGTAAGAGCTTCGCACTTCGAAGAGAGATCACAATTTTCGCAAACCAAATCAGAGTAAGTTTTTTGATTGTTTCCTTCCGCCAGGTGCGTCTCAGGGTATTTATTGGTTAGGTTAGCAAATTCTTTTTTCAAACTTGTAATTGTAATTCCCAAAGTCAGCACTTCAACATCTTTTTCTTCGAGAGCTTGGGTTAAATTTTTATTCTCTGTATTGCATAAGGCCTTCTCAGCTTCCGATTGAGATAATTGAGTTTTAGTTTGCGCCAAGTCCTCGGCTAAACCTTGTGCACCAAAACAATCAAAGGAGTTCTGTAACTCCCTCTGAAGAGATTTTATTGCTTGCGTTAACTTAAGGTTTTCAATTTTCTCCTCTGCAATGGCTTTCTCACAATTAGAGATTTGTTCCTCCTGTTTGACAAATTTCCGATTATTTTTTTCAAGCCAAACAAGCAAGTCAGTGGGTTTTGAAATTGTCGACGGCAATCCTTCTTCAGTTTGCTTCAAAACATCGTCAGTGGTAGAAGAGACCGCACGAGACAGACCCTCGTTCAAACTGTGCTCTTTAGTTTGGATTGAAACAGCGGGTTGTTCTTGTTGCAATTGATCCATAGAGGGGTTGACTTGCCTTGTCAATTGCTTAGTCTGATTAGACAAAAGTAGCATTTGGACAGATAATTCGACGTTTTTCTCCTCCAGCAGCTCATTTTTCGCTTTCAACTTACAACAATTTTGACGCAACTTGACAGTTTCTTCATCTTCTAGTGTAAATCCTTCTGTTACAGCAGCGGAACTCTTTATCAATTCTTCGTTGAGATGAAAGTTCTCTTTTTTAACAAGATCTAAAGACTCAGAGAGGCTGCGGTAATTGTCATTTAACCTTTTGTTAGAACTTCTAAGAGCTTCGCACTTCGAAGAGAGCTCACAATTTCCGCAAACCAAACCAGAGTAGGTTTTTTGATTGTTTTCTTCCGCCAGGTGCGTCTCAGGGTATTTATTGGTTAGGTTAGCAAATTCTTTTTTCAAACTTGTAATTGTAGTTCCCAAAGTCAGCACTTCAACATCTTTTTCTTCGAGAGCTTGGGTTAAATTTTTATTCTCTGTATTGCATAAGGCCTTCTCAGCTTCCGATTGAGATAGTTGAGTTTTAGTTTGCGCCAAGTCCTCGGCTAAATCTTTAGCACCAAAACATTCAAAGGAGTTCTGTAGCTCCCTCTGAAGAGATTTGATTGTTTGCGTTAACCTAAGGTTCTCAACGTTCTTCTCTGCAATGACATTCTCACATTTAGAGTCTTTCTCTTCCTGTTGCTCAATTTTTCGAATATCACTTTCATGTCGAACAAGTGAGTCAATTGGTTTTGAATTGGCCGACATCAATACCTCTTCAGTTTGCTTCAAATCATTGTCAGTGGTAGAAAAGAGTGCACGAGACAGACCCTCGTTCAAATTAAGCTCTTTAGTTTGGGTTACAACAGCTGGTTGTTGATGTTTTAGTTGATACATAGAGGGGTTGATATGCCTTGCCAATTTCTGCTTCTCATGAAACAAAACTCGCATCTGGTTAGACAGTTCGAGATTTTTCTCCTCCAGCAGCTCATTTTCCGCTTTCAATTTACAACAATTTTGACGCAACTTGCCAATTTCTTCATCGTCTGGTGTAACTCCTTCTGTTGCGGCACCGGAACTCATAATCAATTCTTCGTTGAGATAATTATTCTCATTTTTCATAAGCTCTAAAGACTCAGAAAGGCTGAGGTATTTGTCATTTAATTTTTTGTAGGAATTTGTAAGAGCTTCGCACTTCGAAGAAAGTTCACAATTTTCGCAAACCAAATCAGAGTAAGTTTTTTTATTGCTTTCTGCCGTCAGGTACGTCTCAGGGTAATTATTGACTAAGTTAGCAATTTCATTTTTCAGTTTTGCGATTGTCATTCCCAATATGTGCATTTCAACATCTTTTTCTTCGAGAGCTTCGGATAAACTTTTACTGTGTGAATTTGCTAGAACCTTCTCAGCTTCCGATTGAGATAGTTCGATTTTGATTTGTACCAAGTTCTCAGCTAAGTCAGTTGCAACCAAAGGTTCAAAAGCATCCTGAAGTGCAGTTCGAAGAGATTTCATCTCTTGCGTTAGCGTGAGGTTTTCAGATTTCTCTTCTTCAATGGAAGTTTCATAATTAGAGATTAGTTCTTCCAGGTGTTCTATTTTTCTTGCATCTTTTTCGTGCTGAACCAGCAAATCAATAGGTGTTACATGCGGCATCAATTTTCTCTGTTCTTGATGGTCTATACCATCTCCATAGGTTGGCAAAGTTAGAGACACTTGGTCGTCTTGATTGCGGTTATCCATGTTATTAGGAAGCACCGACTGAGCTGTGCTCTTAAGCTCCTTCGTCAGTAAGCGAACCTGGCTACACAACCTGAGATTTGATTCCTCCAGTACTTCTTTTTCAGCCTTTAACCGACCGCAATCTTCCATGAGGTTGTCAAGCGTTCCTTGGTCTACAGTAGTGCCGTTTGTGGCGGCAAAAGAGAGAACGCTAATGTCTTCTTTCAGAAGCTTCTTCTCTTTTTCAAAAAGAGTCAATTTTGCTGATGTCCTGTCATATTTTTCTTTAAATTTTCTACAGGAACCTTCAAGGGTTTTGCAGTGAGCTGAAAGTTCGCAGTTCTCGCAAAGTAACTCAGAGTACGTCTTTTGTTTTATATTCCCTGAATTAACAATTTCAGAGGAGTTTTCCGTCAAATTTGCTATTTCTTTCCTCATTGTGTTTTTCATGTTTTCCAGTGCTTCTATCTCACATTTCTTTTCATCCAAAGACGAACTGAGCGTGGCATTTTCAGCCGTGATGATTTTATTTTCAGCGTCCAATTCTAATACTCGTGATTTCAGCTCTGCTGTTTCTGCCGCTAGATCATGTTTCTTGCGACTTCTAAATTCTTTCTCCAGTTGTTTTTGAAGGGTGTTTTTAACCTGGGCTAATTTAAGTATCTCCACTTCCCCCTCGTCAATTTTCTTGTCAGCGAAGGCGAGTCGCTTTTCAAGAATCTCGATTTTCTGAATTGCTTCTTTGAGTCGTTTTTCCAAGTCACTGTAAGTTAAGTCTTCCATATTGTTCACGGTTGACCTGACTTCAACAAAGTCGTTCAATTGCGGCTCTTCTTCAGCGAACAACGGCTCATTTTGTTCCAATTCAGTTTCCAAATCGTCAGTTTCAGTTGGACATTGAAGTACTTTCACGTCACTTTGAGTGATTTCAACGAGTTCATCCTTGTTTTCATACTTTTCTTTCTGCATTTCCATCGAAGTCGGTTCAAGATTCTGGCCTCTGTTCAACTTAAGCCTAGCAATTTCCCTTTTTAAAGTAACTTCCTCTTGCTTCAAGTTTCGCAATTCATCAACCTTGGTTGCCAATTTTTGCTCCAAAGCGCCAACTACTGCAGATTGCTCCGCATTTTCAATTTTGAGCGCCAGGTTTTCAGATCTAACTTGTCGTTTTAGTTCTTCTGCTTCTTTCAAATTTGTTTCTAACAATTCAAACATGGGCATTTCAGCTTTGCTGACCGACTGTTTTCGCGTTTCAAGTTCTTTTACCTGTTTTACTTTTTCATTCTTCTCATTTTCGGCTAATCGCTCTCTTAGAACTTTCACACTCGACTCGAGATACGTAATAGCCTCGCTGTTTCCATCGTTTTCTGCTTGCTGGAACTCAGTTAACTGCTTCAATTCTTTGTTTCTGGCCTCTAACTCAGCTACTTTTTTCTCCAGTTGTGCCACGAATTTGTTCTCTCGTTCTTTCATGCTCATGTCACTGTCAACATATTTGTTCGCCACTTTGTCAACGATTTCATTTGCAGTAGTCGACGAAGTTTGAACCGTGGTTACAAATTGAGGAGTAGTTCCAGTTTCATTATTTTGTTGTCGCCCAAAGTTGCTTTGATCTGCACGGTTTCCATTGCGACTGTGTAGCGAAGAATCAACAGGTATTTTTTGGGCGCTTTGATTTGACTCAATATCGGGTAAATTACTCTGGTTTTCTCTGGCTCTCTGGTTGTTAGCATCAGAAATACTGCTTTGAAGTTGTCGAAACTCTATATTACTAGAAGAAATTTCATCGCCAGACGACCATGATTTAGGAAAGAGTGATCGCAATTGTTCAATTTCGGCTTCCAATTTCTCGTTTTGCTGAAGAGCTTCGTTGTACCTGTCGCGTAGCTCAGCATCATTCAAAGAATTATTGGGCTTCTGTGTCACTCTAACAAGCTCGGTATTTGAACTCTAAAACAAAACAAATCCTCATTTTTAGGTTTGCCGATCAAGAGCGTATCTAGGATTTTCTCTCGGAGGGAGAAAAAGGGGCGGGCAAGGGGGGGGGGGGGGGGGGGGGGGGGAAGGTGGTGCATTGGAGGAGGGTAACTACATCTGGTGCTAAATTAGCCCCTAATTGAGCATCGAAATTTTATTGGGTCGGTCGAATTGGTCTTCTGCGCCACAAGCTGCAGTTACGACTTTCAAACTTTTGATCTTTGACCAAAAAAAGTCACGGCTTTATCGTTATAAGGCACAAGTTTCCTCATCGCAGCTGGTCTAATCTATAGCATTTGTGTCTTTAACTCCTTAAGATTTTTTCAAATCAAGGACAGAGAGGCCACTTAAAATGAAATTAACTGCTTATGCACTGAGACTTGGGGCTCTTACTGACAGTCAGATTTGACGCCTTCTAAGCTGTAGAAAAACGCGTACACACTAGTAAACATTAAACTTCCTCGCAAACTTTATGCCCTCTAGAAAGACTCAGATATACATAACAGACTTTTTAAAAAGTGTAAGTGAAAAATGACTTTTTAACGAAAACTTTATATCACCTGGAAGCTCTTTGAATTTCAAGAAGCTTTCATGATAGTTTTTTTTGATAAAGACAATCCTATTCGAAAAACTTGGATCAATAGCGAATTCGAGACGATTTACTATGAATATGAAACCAAAAAAACATTTGGTAGCAATCAAAAATATAAAATCAGCTAGTTCATATCCCAGCTGAGCTAGCGGTTACAAGTTGTAAATTTCACGCACAACGCCCGCAGTGACTCCCTGCTAAAACTGAGCAAATCACATATTTCCTCTAAATAAGCGTTCGACGACAGACTCAATCAGATTACATAATTTTCTTGATTATGAAACATCCATCTCGAATCATTTTACGCTGACAATTGAAAAAAAATTCTGAAAAAATACGGGAAAAAAAGCAATTAAGCCCACTCAAAGCTTCACACATACGATTACTCACAAATTATACAGCATAACTCGGCCCGCTAAATTGCAACCTCTTAGATTTCAAGCATGTGACTACGTACACCATTCACAGTATAAAATGTTTAGTCTTTTATGAAAAAAATAACGAAACCACAGTAAAATCTCCAATAATTCCTAAAAAGTATAAGAAATACAAGACTGTTTGTATATCAGGGCAAAGCCCTGAATGTACCGACTGCCCCTTAATCCATATCAAATAGGTTTTTGGGTAAAGAAAATATTGGAGAAGACTATAAATTTTGGACTATATCAAAGATCAAAATTTGAATCGTACAAAACTAATACGACCGACTAGCGAGCCTCAATTCAATTTTGAACAGTTTTGTTGAGCAGAAAAATTTGCCACACATAAATGATACGCATTACGCTCTCAAGATTTTGGATGAAAACTTCAAAGTGCGCACAAATTAGTCCAGAGCAAGGCCAAATTGGCAATTTTCATACTGCCAATTTGGCCCGCGGGAGGAAAAGGTACCATGTCTACGATCAAGAATGTTTTCCTCCCTAGAACACGACTTTTCAACCAACTAAGAAAATCCAACTAAGAAAACCATCTCCAAAACCTTGGCCGTAAAGCAATTGCTGCTTTAACAACGCCTAAATATCGACTCCGAGAAATTGGTTTACCACTTTTAGAGCTAAACAGCATCATCCAACAACAAACTATGAAGCTGAAACTAAAGATTTTTTCCAAGTGGATTTAGCGGCTAGAACTTGCGGCTCTTCAGATGTCAAAACTTGAATGAAACAAGAATCCCTGACTGGAAACTAACTATTCAAAAAGCCGTGTAAACAAAGTTGAAACTTAAATTGGCTTTACTTTTTCTCTAGACTACAAAACATCAATCTATCGAAGCATTTACACATTGCCAATTAAACACACTTTAATCACAACCAAAAAACTCAGCCTTCAGTTTTTAAAATCTCAAAAACGTCTAACATTTCATTAGCATAACATTCACTTTATAACTTGTACAAACAATTGTTTCCTTTATCGAACAAATAACACCTTCTCACAATCTTCAATTATTCCTAAAGGCATAAAGAATTATAAAACAATTATTTCATAACTTAGTCTATAACCATGTTGATGTACTGGTTAGGACTTGTGGTTTTCACCCACAAGGCCCGGTCTCGCCTTGCGGACTAGGAAAGTGCAATCACGGAATTACAAAAAAAAACGCGTAATAATTCTACACTCAAAAACTTTTTCCTACCTAGAACACAAACACTCCAAATTCTCTAATAAACTGAGAAAATCACCAAATCTTAGACGTAAGCTAAGGCCACTGCAATTACGCCTTTATATCAAGTCCGAAAAATTGTTTTCGCACTTTTAGAGCTAATAAGCACCTCTAAGAAGGTAAACCGAAAGATCATGTAGAAGTAAAAAAAAAATTTGACCAAGTGGATTTAGCGGTTACGACTTTCGGCTCTTCAAAATCAAAGGTTCGCCGGACTGCGAACTAACTATTTAAAAAAAATGTAAACAAAGAGCTCCGTTGAAACTTCAATGGGCTTCACTTTTTCTCAAGACTACAAAACATCAGTCTATCGAGTCATTCATACATTGCCAAAAAAGCACAACTGAAAAACAATTGAAAAAAAAAAACGCAGACTGCAATTTTTAAAATCTCAAAACCTAAAACATTCGAATAAGCATAAGGTTCACGTTATAACTTTTCCTAATAGTTGTTTGCTTCATCGAAAAAAAAAACAACCTCCTAACATTTAAGCACAACCATTAATTACACTTTAATCACAAAAAAGAAACTAAGCCAGCATTTTTTAAAATCTCAAAATCTAAAACTTATGATTACGCACAACGTTCACTTATAACCGAAACAAAAAACCTCTTAATTTCGAAGTTTGATCGCATGAAAACATCGTGCTCAGAAAAACGTTGAAATATTCAATTTATCTCATAGATCGAATGATTTTGCGAAAAACTTTGTCTAAAAAGATTCAGTCTATAAAATAACTTGAATTTATTCGAAATTTTATAGCTTCAAAAGCTTGCCTAGAAAAACTCGAAAAATCAGTTCAGTCTATAGAATACCTTGAAATATTTCAAACTTTTTTAGCTTTTGTAGCTTGCCCAGAAAAAATTCGTTTTTTTTTCGCGAATTGAATCGCTCTATGAAACAACTTGAAATATTTTTTTTGTTTCATCGCTTGAATAGCTTCCACAGCAAAACCGAAAAATTTGCCACCCGATGTGCTTCATCGAACATCTTGAAGTATTTTAAGTTTCATAGCTTGAATCCGTTTTGCTTCATGAAAAATCTTGAAATATTCTAAGTTTCATAGCTTGAATAGCTTGCTTAGAAAAACTACAAGTTTTCGGGAACCGATTCGTTCTATAAAACCTTAACTTTATCAAAAAGATTTGCGATATGTCTCATGTTGAAAATATTCAATGTTTCATTGCTTGGATAGCTTGATCAGAACAAGAAATAATTTTTTGCGAGCCAAGTGAGTATTGGAGGCGGGCTTGCTAGTTCTCATAACAACTGATAAAATTTCCAAATATTGGACGTAAGCAATTGCCATTGCAACTGAGTTTTTCTATTGAATCCGAGAAAATATAACTCATACAAATCAGTGTTTCCTTTATTGAAACAAAAAACTTCCTAAAAAATTGACCTTAACACTTAAAGGCATAAACAACTAAAAAAAATCATTACATACGGATAACTAAATCGCAATTGATCAAGCGGTTACGATTTGCAATTTACAACCACAAGGCACGGGTTCAACTTTCTGACTGGGAAATTTTTGCGTAACAAAGAATTCTTGAACATAAGAAATCTATTGCATTTTCAATCGAAATTTATTTATTTCACTTGATAACACAAAAAAGATACCCTGAAGCAGTTATATCAATACAATGACATTTAGGCAGTTATTTTACGATAATGGAAATAAACAAAGAAAACCGTCGTTTTTAAGATCATCACGCTTCAAGGGCTTGTTTTTAACATTCAAATCATAAATCAAACAACGATAATTGTTTTCTCTTTTAAAACAGCATGAACACATAATAACCTAAAAAAATCTAGAGAGGCATTAAGCAACATTGATTTTTTTTGCGAAACAACCGATAACAAAGGTTTGATTTTCACATTCAAATCATAATTCGAACAGCGATAACTGTTCTCTCTATTAAACCGACATGAACACACATTATCCTGAAATAAATCCTAAGAGGCGTAAAGCAACATTAAAGTTATTGCAAAATAAAGTATAACATCCCAGTTAGTCGAGAGATTGGGACTTGCACTCTCAAGTTAGTCAAGAGAAAGGCTTACACCTACAAGGACCGCGTTTAACTCTCAGACTGGGAAATTTTTGCGTACCAGAAAATTCTTAAACATAAGAAATCTATTAAAATTTCAAACAAAATTTATTTATTTCTTTTGATAACACAACAAGGATATCCTGAAGCAGTTATTCCTATATAATGACAATTAGGCATTTTGTTACGATAATGAAAACAAACAAACAAATTTGGCATCTTTAAGATCTTCACGTTTCAAAGGTTTGATTTCAAAATTCAAATCACAATTCGCACAACGATAACTGTTTTCTCTATTAAAACAACATGAACACTTATTAATCTGAAATAAATCCTAAGAGGCATAAAGCAACAATAAAGTTATTGCAAAATAAAGTATAACATCCCAGTTAGTCAAGAGACTGGGACTTGTGGCTCTCACCACATGGTCCCGCTTCAGTTCACGTACTCGGAAAGTGCAATCATAGAATTACAGAACATTAATTAGCATTATTTTTACAACTAACATATTATTTCTTCCCTACAACACAAATTCTCATATCAACTGAGAAAATTTCCAATTCTTGAACGTAAGCTTTTGCTATTGCAAAAATGCTTTTAAATCGAATCCGTGAAAAAATAACTTACCCAAATAGATGTTTTTTTTTAATCTAAATAAAAAAATCTCCTAACAATCTCCAATCGAACCTTAAAGGCTTAAAGAAATAAAACAATGATTTCATACCTCAGTCTTTATGACAGTTGATCTAGCGGTTAGGATTTGTGGCTTACACCTAAAAGGACCGCGTTTAACTCCCAGACTGGGAAACTTTTGCGTAACAAAAAAATCTTAAACATAAGAAATGTATTAAAATTTCAACCAAATTTTATTTATTTCTTTTGATAACACAACCAGGATATCCTGAAGCAGTTATTCCTATACAATGACAATCAGGCATTTTTTTACGATAATGAAAACAAACAAACAAACTTGGCATTTTTAAGACCTTCACGTTTCACAGGTTTGATTTTAACATTCAAATCGCAATTCGAACAACGATAACTGTTTTCTCTATTAAAACAACATGAACACTTATCAATCTGAGATATATACTAAGAGGCATAAAGCAACCTTAAATTTATTGCAAAATAAAGTGTAACATCCCAGTTGGTCAAAAGATTGGGACTTGAGGCTCTGAACCACATTGTCCGGGTTCAGTTCAGGTACTCGGAAAGTGCAATCACGGAATAAAAGAACCCTAATTAGCATTCTTTTTACTAACAAAATTGTATTTCGTCCCAACAACACAAACTCTCAGTTCAACTGAGAGAATTTCCAAATCTTGGACGTAAAATATTACCATGGCAACAAAGCCTTCATATCAAATCCGAGAAAAAAACTCACACAAATAAAAAATTTTAAAATCGAAATAAGAAAACCTCCTAATATTCTCCAATTGAACCTTGTAGGCATAAGGAACTAAATAATGATTTCATACCTTAGACTAAATGACAGTTGGTCTAGCGGTTAGGATTTAGTGCTCGCGACCCACAAGGCCCGATTTCAACTTCCGGACTTGAAATCGTTAGCGCAACAAAAATACTCAAATATAAGAAGTCTCTTAAGAGTTCAATCGAAACTTATTTTTTTCTCTCGATAACACAGCAAGGATATGCTGAAGCAGTTATACCTATTCAATGACATTTAAGGAAGTTTTTTCTACAGTAGGGAAAATAAACTAACAAAATCAGCATTTTAAGATCTTCGCGCTTCAAAGGCTTGATTTTAACATTGAAATCATAAATCAAACAACGATAACTGTTTTCTCAATTATGGCAACATAAACACATAATAAGCTCAAAAATATCCTAAGAGGCATAAAGCTATTGCAAAAAATAAAATAAAATCCCAATTGATCTTGAGGTCAAGGCTTGCGTCGCTCAACCATGAGGTCCGCAGTCAGCTCACGTACTCGGAAAGTGCAATCACGGAAATACAGAACATTAATTAGCATTATTCTTACAAGCAAAATATTATTTCTTCCCTACAACCCAAATTCTCATATCAACTGAGAGAAATTCCAAATCTTGGACGTAAAATATTGCCAAGGCAACAAAGCCTTCATAGCAAATCCGAGAAAAAAACTCACACATATAAATGTTTTCTTTATCGAAATAAGAAAACCTCCTAATATTCTCCAATTGAACCTTAAAGGCATGAGGAACTAAAATAATGATTTCATACCTTAGACTAAATGACAATTGGTCTAGAGGTTAGGATTGGTGGCTTTCACTCACAAGGCCCATGTTCGACTGCCGAACTTTGAAATTTTTGCGTAACAAAGGAAACATAAGAAATCTATTCAAATTTCAATCAAAATTTATTTATTTCTCTTGATAACTCATCAAGGATATGTTGAAGCAGTTATACCTATTCAATGACATTTTTTCTACGATAATGAAATTAAGCAAACAAAATCAGCATTTTAAGATCTTCGCGCTTCAAAGGCTTGATTTTAACATTGAAATCATAAATCAAACAACGAAAACTAATTTCTTTATTAAGGCAACATAAACACATAATAAGCTCAAATATATCCTAAGAGGCATAAAGCTATTGCAAAAAATAATATGAAGTCCCGGTTGGTCTTGAGGTCAAGGCTTGTGGCTCTCAACAACATGATCCGGGTTCAGCTCACGTACTGAAAAAAGTAATCACGGAACTAAAGACCATTAACTAGTATTAGTTCTACAAGCAACGTTTATTTCGTCCCTAGAACGCAAACTCTTATATCAACCAGGAAAATTTCCAAATCCTGGACGTGAACAATTGCCATTGCAACAATGCCTTTATATCAAATCCGATAAAAAATTATAACTCATCCGAATAAATGTGGTTTTTTATCGAAAAAACATCTCCCAACAATCTCCAATTAATCCTTAATGGCATAAAGAACCAAAACAATGATTTTATTCCTAAAGCTTCATCTCAGTTGGTCTAGAGGTTAGGATTGGTGGCTTTCACCCACAAGGCCCATGTTCGACTGCCGAACTGTGAAATTTTTGCGTAACAAAGGACTCGTAAACATAGATCTATTCAAATTTCAATCAAAATTTATTTATTTCTCTTGATAACACATCAAGGATATCTTGAAGCAGCTATACCTATACTATGACGTTCTAGCAGTTTCTCTACGATAACGGAAATAAAGAAAGAAAATCGGCATTTTTAAGATCTTCACGCTTCAAAGGCTTGATTTTAACATTCAAATCATAAATCAAACAACGATAACTGTTTTCTCTACTAAAACAACATGAACATATAATAACCTGACATAAATTCTTAGTAGCATAGAGCAACATTAAAGTTATAGCAAAATAAAAGATAACATACCAGTTGGCCTAGAGGCTAGGAAGTGTGGCTCAAAAACATGGCCCGGATTCAGCTCACGTACTGGGAAAGTGCAATCACGGAATTAAAGAACTTTAATTGGTATTATTTTCACAAGCAAAGTTTATATCGTCCTTAAAACAAAAACTTTTAAAACATCTGAGACATTTTTCAAATTTTGGACGTAAACACATGCAATTGCAACACTGCCTTCATACCAAATCCGAGAAAACAAAACTGACACAAATCAACGTTTCCTTTATCGTAACAAAAAACCTCCAAACAATCTCCAACTAAACCTTAAAGGCATAATGAACTAAAATAATGATTAATTACTAATGACTATATCCCAGTTGGTCTAGCGGTTAGGATATATGGCTTTCACCCACAAGGCCAGGGTTCGACTCCCGGACTGTGAACTTTTTGGGAACGAAATTCTAAAAAAAAACACTATTGAAATTTCAATCGAAACTTAGTAACTTCTCTTGATAACAGAACAAGGATATCCTGAAGCAGTTATACCTATACAATGATATTTTATCAGGTTTTTACAAAAATGGAACTTAACAAATAAAATCGGCTATTCTAAGATCTTCACTCTTCAAAGGCTTGATTCTAATATTCAAATCATAAATCAAACAACGAAAACTATTTTCATTATTAAAACAACACAAACACTTTGTAACCTCAAACAAATCCTTAGAGGTATAAAGCAATAATAAAGTAATTGCGAAATATCAGATAACATCTCAGTTGGTCAGGAGATTAGAACTTGTGGCTCTCAACCACAAGGTCCTGGTTCCACTCTCATACAGGGAAAGTGCAATCGCGGAATCAAAAAAATATATCAACTGGTAATATTTCCACGAGCCAAGTTTATTTCGTCCCTAGAACAGAAACTCTCACATCAGATGAGAAAATTTCCAAATCTTGGACTGAAACTTTTGCCATTGCAGCAATGCCTTTCTATCCAATCCGAGAAAAATAACTCATACAAATAAATGTTTCCTTTATCGAAATAAAAAACCTCCTACCAATCGCCTCTTAAACCTTAAAGGCAAAATGAACCAAAATACTGATTACACTCGAATGACCATATCACAGTTGGTCTAGCGGCTAGAATTTGTGCCTTTCACACACAAGGCCCGGGTGTAAATGTTTCCATCGATAAAGGAAACATTTATTTGTATGAGTCATATTTTCTCGGATTCGGTAGAAAGGCATTGCTGCAATGGCAAAAGTTCATGTCTGACTGAGTTAGTCAAAATCAAAAATAGGATTTCCTGAAGCAGTTATACCTATACAATGACATTTTATCAGGTTTTTACAAAAATGGAACTCAACAAATGAAATCGGTTATTCTAAGATCTTCACTCTTCAAAGGCTTGATTCTAATATTCAAAAATCAAAAATAGAACAGAAAAATGGAACTCAACAAATAAAATCGGCTATTCTAAGATCATCACGCTTCGAAGGATTGATTCTAACATTCAAATCATAAATCAAACAACGAAAACTGTTTTCTCTATTGAAACAACATAAACACTTTGTAACCTCAAATAAATCCAAAGAGGTATAAAGCAATAATAAAGTAATTGCGAAATATGGAATAACATCCCAGTTGGTCAGGAGATTAGAACTTGTGGCTCTCAACCACAAGGTCCGGGTTCGCCTCTCGTACAGGGCAAGTGCAATGGCGGAATTAAAAAAATAAATTAACTGGTAATATTTCCACGAGCGAAGTTTATTTCGTACCTAGAACAGAAACTCTAATATCAGATGAGAAAATTTCCAAATCTTGGACATGAACTTTTGCCATTGCAGCAATGCTTTTCTATCGAATCCGAGAAAATATGACTCATACAAATAAATGTTTCCTTTATCGAAAAAAAACCTCCTAGCAATCTCCTCTTAAACCTTAAAGGCATAATAAACCAAAATAATGATTACACATGATTGACCATATCCCAGTTGGTCTAGCGGTTAGGATTTGTGGCTTTCACACACAAGGCCCGGGTTCGACTCCCGGACTGGGAAATTTTTCCGTAACAAAAAATTCTGAAAAATTAAGAATTCTATTGAAATTTCAATAGAAACCTATTTATTTCTCTTGATAACACAACAAGGATATTCTGAAGCAGTTACACTTATACAATGACGTTTTATCAGCTTTTTACAGAAATGGAACTCAACAAATAAGGGCGGCTATTTTAAGATCTTCACTCTTCAAAGGCTTGATTCTAACATTCAAATCATGAATCAAACAATGAAAACTGTTTTCTCTATTAAAACAACATAAAAACGTATTAAGCTCAAATAAACCCTAAGAGGTATAAAGCATTGATAAAGTTTTCGCGAAACAACAGATAAAATCCCATTTGGTCAAGAATTTGGGACTTGTGGCGCTCAACAAGGTCCGGGTTCGACTCTCATACAGAGAAAGTGCAATCGCGGAATGAAAAAAAAATTTTAACTGGTAAGTTCATTTCGTCCCTAGAACAGAAAATCTCATATCAGATGAGAAAATTTCCAGATCTTGGATGTAAACTTTTGCCATTGCAGCAATGCCTTTTGAGCGAGTCCGAGAAAATATAACTCATACAAATAATGTTTTCTTTATCGAAATAAAAAACCTCCTAGCAATCTCCTTTTAAGCTTTAAAGGCATAATGAACCAAAATAACGATTACATACGATAAACTATATCCCAGTTGGTCTAGCGGCTAGGATTTGTGGCTTTCACCCACAAGGCCCGGGTTCGACTCCCGGACTGGGAAATTTTTGCGTAACAAAAAAATCTTAAAAATTAAGAATTCGTTTGAAACTTCAATCGAAACTTATTTATTTCTCTTGATAACACAACAAGGACATCCTGAAGCAGTTATATTTATATAATGACATTTTAACAGCTTTTTACAGAAATGGAACTCAACAAATAAGGGCGGCTATTTTATGATCTTCACTCTTCAAAGGCTTGATTCTAACATTCAAATCATGAATCAAACAATGAAAACTGTTTTCTCTATTAAAACAACATAAAAACGTATTAAGCTCAAATAAACCCTAAGAGGTATAAAACAATGATAAAGTTTTCGCGAAACAACGGATAACATCCCATTTGGTCAAGAATTTGGGACTTGTGGCGCTCAACAGCATGATCCGGTTTCGACTCTCGTACAGGGGAAAGTGCAATCAAAGAATTAAAAATGAATATCAACTGGTAAAATTTCTACTGGCAAAGTTTATTTCGTCCCTAGAACAGAAACTCTCATATCAGCTGAGAAAACTTCCAAAACTTGGACGTAAACCATTTCCATTGCAACAAGGACTTGATATCGAATCCGAGAAAATAATTATAACTCATACGAATAAATTTGTCCTTTATCGAAAGAAAAAACCTCCCAACAATCTACAAATAAATCTAAATCGCATAAAGAACCAAAACAATGATTTAATCCCAAAAACATTATCTCAGTTAGTCTAGAGGTTAGGATTGGTGGCCTTCACCCACAATGCCCCTGTTCGACTCACAAACGGTGAAAGTTTTGCGTAACAAAGAAGTCGTAAACATAAAAAATCTATTAAAATTACAATCAAAATTTATTTATTTCTCTTGGTAACACATCAAGGATATCTTGAAGCAGCTATACCTATACTATGACGTTCTAGCAGTTTCTTTACGATAACGGAAATAAAGAAAGAAAATCGGCATTTTTAAGATCTTCACGCTTCAAAGGCTTGATTTTAACATTCAAATCATAAATCAAACAACGATGGATGTTTTCTCTACTAAAACAACATGAACATATAATAACCTGACATAAATTCTTAGTAGCATAGAGCAACATTAAAGTTATTGCAAAATAAAAGATAACATACCAGTTGGCCTAGAGGCTAGGACGTGTGGCTCAAAAACATGGCCCGGATTCAGCTCACGTACTGGGAAAGTGCAATCACGGAATTAAAGATACTTAATTGGTAATTTTTTCACAAGCAAAGTTTATATCGTCCTTAAAACAAAAACTCTTAAAACATCTGAGAAATTTTTCAAATTTTGGACGTAAACACATGCAATTGCAACACTGCCTTCATACCAAATCCAAGAAAACAAAACTGACACAAATCAACGTTTCCTTTATCGTAACACAAAACCTCCCAACAATCTCCAACAAAACCTTAAAGGCATAATGAACTAAAATAATGATTAGTTACTAAAGACTATATCCCAGTTGGTCTAGCGGTTCGGATATATGGCTTTCACTCACAAGGCCAGGGTTCGACTCCCGGACTGGGAAAATTTTGCGAACGAATTCTAAAAACTAAACACTCTATTGAAGTTTCAATCGAAACTTAGTAATTTCTCTTGATAACACAACGAGGATATTCTGAAACAGTTATACCTATACAATGACATTTTATCAGGTTTTTACCAAAAATGGATCTCAACAAATAAAATCGGCTATTCTAAGATCATCACGCTTCGAAGGATTGATTCTAACATTCAAATCATAAATCAAACAACGAAAACTGTTTTCTCTATTGAAACAACATAAACACTTTGTAACCTCAAGTAAATCCAAAGAGGTATAAAGCAATAATAAAGTAATTGCGAAATATGGAATAACATCCCAGTTGGTCAGGAGATTAGAACTTATGGCTCTCAACCACAAGGTCCGGGTTCGCCTCTCGTACAGGGAAAGTGCAATCGCGGAATTAAAAAAATATATTAACTGGTAATATTTCCACGAGCGAAGTTTATTTCGTACCTAGAACAGAAACTCTAATATCAGATGAGAAAATTTCTAAATCTTGGACATGAACTTTTGCCATTGCAGCAATGCCTTTCTATCGAATCCGAGAAAATATGACTCATACAAATAAATGTTTCCTTTATCGAAAAAAACCTCCTAGCAATCTCCTCTTAAACCTTAAAGGCATAATAAACCAAAAAAATGATTACACACGATTGACCATATCCCAGTTGGTCTAGGGGATAGGATTTGTGGCTTTCACCCACAAGGCCCGGGTTCGATTCCCGGACTGGGAAATTTTTCCGTAACAAAAAATTCTGAAGAAATAAGAATTCTATTGAAATTTCAATAGAAACCTATTTATTTCTCTTGATAACACAACAAGGATATTCTGAAGCAGTTACACCTATACAATGACATTTTAACAGCTTTTTACAGAAATGGAACTCAACAAATAAGGGCGGCTATTTTATGATCTTCACTCTTCAAAGGCTTGATTCTAACATTCAAATCATGAATCAAACAATGAAAACTGTTTTCTCTATTAAAACAACATAAAAACGTATTAAGCTCAAATAAACCCTAAGAGGTATAAAGCAATGATAAAGTTTTCGCGAAACAACGGATAACATCCCATTTGGTCAAGAATTTGGGACTTGTGGCGCTCAACAAGGTCCGGGTTCGACTCTCATACAGGGAAAGTGCAATCGCGGAATTAAAAAAAAAATTTAACTGGTAAGTTCATTTCGTCCCTAGAACAGAAACTCTCATATCAGATTAGAAAATTTCCAGATCTTGGACGTAAACTTTTGCCATTGCAGCAATGCCTTTTGAGCGAAATCGAGAAATTATAACTCATACAAATAAATGTTTCCTTTATCGAAATAAAAAACCTCCTAGCAATCTCCTTTTAAACTTTAAAGGCATAATGAGCCAAAATAACGATTACACGCGATTGATTATACCACAATTGGTCTAGCGGTAAGGATTTGTGGTATTCACCCACAAGGCCCGGGCTCGACTCCCACACTCGGAAATATTTGCATAACAAAAATTTCTAAAAATTAAGAATTCTATTGAAATTTCAATTGAAACTTATTTATTTCTCTTGATAACAGAACAAGGATATCCTGAAGCAGTTATACCTATACAATGATATTTTATCAAATTTTTACAAAAATGGAACTCAACAAATAAAATCGACTATTTTAAGATCTTCACTCTTCAAAGGCTTGATTCTATCATTCGAATCATAAATCAAACAACGAAAACTGTTTTCTCTATTAAAACAACATAAACACTTATTAATCTCAAATGAATCCTAGGAGGTATAAAGAAGAAAAAAAAGCAAAATAAAATATAACATCCCAGTTGGCCAGGAGATTAGGATTTGTGGCTCTCAATCACATGGTCCGAGTTCGACTCTCGTGCAAAGAAAGTTCAATCGCAAAATCAAAAACATATATTCGTTTGTAAAATTTTTCGAGCAAAGTTTATTTCGCCCCTAGAACAGAATCTCTCATATCAAGAAAATTTCGAAATCTTGGAAACCATTGCCATTGCAACAATGCCTTTCTATCGAATCCGAGAAAATATGACTCATACAAATAAATGTTTCCTTTATCGAAAAAAAACCTCCTAGCAATCTCCTCTTAAACCTTAAAGGCATAATAAACCAAAATAATGATTACACCCGATTGACCATATCCCAGTTGGTCTAGCGGTTAGGATTTGTGGCTCTCACCCACAAGGCCCGGGTTCGACTCCCAAACTGGGAAAAAGTTGCGTAACCAAAAGTTAAATAAAAACAAAAAAGTTCTATTGAAATTTCAATCGAAACTTAATTATTTCTCTTGATAACACAACAAGGATATCCTGAAACAGTTATTACCTATACAATGACATTTTATCGATTTTTTACAAAAAAAATGGAACTCAACAGATAAAATTGGCTATTCTAAGATCATCACGCTTCGAAGGATTGATTCTAACATTCAAATCATAAATCAAACAACGAAAACTGTTTTCTCTATTGAAACAACATAAACACTTTGTAACCTCAAATAAATCCAAAGAGGTATAAAGCAATAATAAAGTAATTGCGAAATATGGAATAACATCCCAGTTGGTCAGGAGATTAGAACTTGTGGCTCTCAACCACAAGGTCCGGGTTCGCCTCTCGTACAGGGAAAGTGCAATCGCGGAATAAAAAAAACATATTAACTGGTAATATTTCCACGAGCGAAGTTTATTTCGTACCTAGAACAGAAACTCTAAAATCAGATGAGAAAATTTCCAAATCTTGGACATGAACTTTTGCCATTGCAGCAATGCCTTTCTATCGAATCCGAGAAAATATGACTCATACAAATAAATGTTTCCTTTATCGAAAAAAACCTCGTAGCAATCTCCTCTTAAACCTTAAAGGCATAATAAACCAAAAAAATGATTACACACGATTGACCATATCCCAGTTGGTCTAGGGGTTAGGATTTGTGGCTTTCACCCACAAGGCCCGGGTTTGATTCCCGGACTGGGAAATTTTTCCGTAACAAAAAATTCTGAAAAAATAAGAATTCTATTGAAATTTCAATAGAAACCTATTTATTTCTCTTGATAACACAACAAGGATATTCTGAAGCAGTTACACCTATACAATGACATTTTAACAGCTTTTTACAGAAATGGAACTCAACAAATAAGGGCGGCTATTTTATGATCTTCACTCTTCAAAGGCTTGATTCTAACATTCAAATCATAAATCAAACAATGAAAACTGTTTTCTCTATTAAAACAACATAAAAACGTATTAAGCTCAAATAAACCCTAAGAGGTATAAAGCAATGATAAAGTTTTCGCGAAACAACGGATAACATCCCATTTGGTCAAGAATTTGGGACTTGTGGCGCTCAACAAGGTCCGGGTTCGACTCTCATACAGGGAAAGTGCAATCGCGGAATTAAAAAAAAATTTTAACTGGTAAGTTCATTTCGTCCCTAGAACAGAAACTCTCATATCAGATTAGAAAATTTCCAGATCTTGGACGTAAACTTTTGCCATTGCAGCAATGCCTTTTGAGCGAATTCGAGAAATTATAACTCATACAAATAAATGTTTCCTTTATCGAAATAAAAAACCTCCTAGCAATCTCTTTTTAAACTTTAAAGGCATAATGAGCCAAAATAACGATTACACGCGATTGATTATACCACAATTGGTCTATCGGTAAGGATTTGTGGTATTCACCCACCAGGCCCGGGCTCGACTCCCGCACTCGGAAATATTTGCATAACGAAAATTTCTAAAAATTAAGAATTCTATTGAAATTTCAATTGAAACTTATTTATTTCTCTTGATAACAGAACAAGGATATCCTGAAGCAGTTATACCTATACAATGATATTTTATCAAATTTTTACAAAAATGGAACTCAACAAATAAAATCGACTATTTTAAGATCTTCACTCTTCAAAGGCTTGATTCTATCATTCGAATCATAAATCAAACAACGAAAACTGTTTTCTCTATTAAAACAACATAAACACTTATTAATCTCAAATGAATCCTAGGAGGTATAAAGAAGAAAAAAAAGCAAAATAAAAGATAACATCCCAGTTGGCCAGGAGATTAGGATTTGTGGCTCTCAATCACATGGTCCGAGTTCGACTCTCGTGCAAAGAAAGTTCAATCGCAAAATCAAAAACATATATTCCTTTGTAAAATTTTTCGAGCAAAGTTTATTTCGCCCCTAGAACAGAATCTCTCATATCAAAAAAATTTCGAAATCTTGGAAACCATTGCCATTGCAACAATGCCTTTCTATCGAATCCGAGAAAATATGACTCATACAAATAAATGTTTCCTTTATCGAAAAAAACCTCCTAGCAATCTCCTCTTAAACCTTAAAGGTATAATAAACCAAAATAATGATTACACCCGATTGACCATATCCCAGTTGGTCTAGCGGTTAGGATTTGTGGCTCTCACCCACAAGGCCCGGGTTCGACTCCCAAACTGGGAAAAAGTTGCGTAACCAAAATTTAAATAAAAACAAAAAAGTTCTATTGAAATTTCAATCGAAACTTAATTATTTCTCTTGATAACACAACAAGGATATCCTGAAACAGTTATTACCTATACAATGACATTTTAACAGCTTTTTACAGAAATGGAACTCAACAAATAAGGGCGGCTATTTTATGATCTTCACTCTTCAAAGGCTTGATTCTAACATTCAAATCATAAATCAAACAATGAAAACTGTTTTCTCTATTAAAACAACATAAAAACGTATTAAGCTCAAATAAACCCTAAGAGGTATAAAGCAATGATAAAGTTTTCGCGAAACAACGGATAACATCCCATTTGGTCAAGAATTTGGGACTTGTGGCGCTCAACAAGGTCCGGGTTCGACTCTCATACAGGGAAAGTGCAATCGCGGAATTAAAAAAAAATTTTAACTGGTAAGTTCATTTCGTCCCTAGAACAGAAACTCTCATATCAGATTAGAAAATTTCCAGATCTTGGACGTAAACTTTTGCCATTGCAGCAATGCCTTTTGAGCGAATTCGAGAAATTATAACTCATACAAATAAATGTTTCCTTTATCGAAATAAAAAACCTCCTAGCAATCTCTTTTTAAACTTTAAAGGCATAATGAGCCAAAATAACGATTACACGCGATTGATTATACCACAATTGGTCTATCGGTAAGGATTTGTGGTATTCACCCACAAGGCCCGGGCTCGACTCCCGCACTCGGAAATATTTGCATAACGAAAATTTCTAAAAATTAAGAATTCTATTGAAATTTCAATTGAAACTTATTTATTTCTCTTGATAACAGAACAAGGATATCCTGAAGCAGTTATACCTATACAATGATATTTTATCAAATTTTTACAAAAATGGAACTCAACAAATAAAATCGACTATTTTAAGATCTTCACTCTTCAAAGGCTTGATTCTATCATTCGAATCATAAATCAAACAACGAAAACTGTTTTCTCTATTAAAACAACATAAACACTTATTAATCCCAAATGAATCCTAGGAGGTATAAAGAAGAAAAAAAAGCAAAATAAAAGATAACATCCCAGTTGGCCAGGAGATTAGGATTTGTGGCTCTCAATCACATGGTCCGAGTTCGACTCTCGTGCAAAGAAAGTTCAATCGCAAAATCAAAAACATATATTCCTTTGTAAAATTTTTCGAGCAAAGTTTATTTCGCCCCTAGAACAGAATCTCTCATATCAAGAAAATTTCGAAATCTTGGAAACCATTGCCATTGCAACAATGCCTTTCTATCGAATCCGAGAAAATATGACTCATACAAATAAATGTTTCCTTTATCGAAAAAAACCTCCTAGCAATCTCCTCTTAAACCTTAAAGGTATAATAAACCAAAATAATGATTACACCCGATTGACCATATCCCAGTTGGTCTAGCGGTTAGGATTTGTGGCTCTCACCCACAAGGCCCGGGTTCGACTCCCAAACTGGGAAAAAGTTGCGTAACCAAAATTTAAATAAAAACAAAAAAGTTCTATTGAAATTTCAATCGAAACTTAATTATTTCTCTTGATAACACAACAAGGATATCCTGAAACAGTTATTACCTATACAATGACATTTTATCGATTTTTTACAAAAAAATGGAACTCAACAAATAAAATCGGCTATTCTAAGATCATCACGCTTCGAAGGATTGATTCTAACATTCAAATCATAAATCAAACAACGAAAACTGTTTTCTCTATTGAAACAACATAAACACTTTGTAACCTCAAATAAATCCAAAGAGGTATAAAGCAATAATAAAGTAATTGCGAAAGATGGAATAAAATCCCAGTTGGTCAGGAGATTAGAACTTGTGGCTCTCAACCACAAGGTCCGGGTTCGCCTCTCGTACAGGGAAAGTGCAATCGCGGAATAAAAAAAATATATTAACTGGTAATATTTCCACGAGCGAAGTTTATTTCGTACCTAGAACAGAAACTCTAATATCAGATGAGAAAATTTCCAAATCTTGGACTTGAACTTTAGCCATTGCAGCAATGCCTTTCTATCGAATCCGAGAAAATATGACTCATACAAATAAATGTTTCCTTTATCGAAAAAAACCTCCTAGCAATCTCCTCTTAAACCTTAAAGGCATAATAAACCAAAAAAATGATTACACACGATTGACCATATCCCAGTTGGTCTAGGGATTAGGATTTGTGGCTTTCACCCACAAGGCCCGGGTTCGACTCCCGGACTGGGAAATTTTTCCGTAACAAAAAATTCTGAAAAAATAAGAATTCTATTGAAATTTCAATAGAAACCTATTTATTTCTCTTGATAACACAACAAGGATATTCTGAAGCAGTTACACCTATACAATGACATTTTAACAGCTTTTTACAGAAATGGAACTCAACAAATAAGGGCGGCTATTTTATGATCTTCACTCTTCAAAGGCTTGATTCTAACATTCAAATCATGAATCAAACAATGAAAACTGTTTTCTCTATTAAAACAACATAAAAACGTATTAAGCTCAAATAAACCCTAAGAGGTATAAAGCAATGATAAAGTTTTCGCGAAACAACGGATAACATCCCATTTGGTCAAGAATTTGGGACTTGTGGCGCTCAACAAGGTCCGGGTTCGACTCTCATACAGGGAAAGTGCAATCGCGGAATTAAAAAAAAATTTTAACTGGTAAGTTCATTTCGTCCCTAGAACAGAAACTCTCATATCAGATTAGAAAATTTCCAGATCTTGGACGTAAACTTTTGCCATTGCAGCAATGCCTTTTGAGCGAATTCGAGAAATTATAACTCATACAAATAAATGTTTCCTTTATCGAAATAAAAAACCTCCTAGCAATCTCCTTTTAAACTTTAAAGGCATAATGAGCCAAAATAACGATTACACGCGATTGATTATACCACAATTGGTCTATCGGTAAGGATTTGTGGTATTCACCCACAAGGCCCGGGCTCGACTCCCGCACTCGGAAATATTTGCATAACGAAAATTTCTAAAAATTAAGAATTCTATTGAAATTTCAATTGAAACTTATTTATTTCTCTTGATAACAGAACAAGGATATCCTGAAGCAGTTATACCTATACAATGATATTTTATCAAATTTTTACAAAAATGGAACTCAACAAATAAAATCGACTATTTTAAGATCTTCACTCTTCAAAGGCTTGATTCTATCATTCGAATCATAAATCAAACAACGAAAACTGTTTTCTCTATTAAAACAACATAAACACTTATTAATCTCAAATGAATCCTAGGAGGTATAAAGAAGAAAAAAAGCAAAATAAAAGATAACATCCCAGTTGGCCAGGAGATTAGGATTTGTGGCTCTCAATCACATGGTCCGAGTTCGACTCTCGTGCAAAGAAAGTTCAATCGCAAAATCAAAAACATATATTCGTTTGTAAAATTTTTCGAGCAAAGTTTATTTCGCCCCTAGAACAGAATCTCTCATATCAAGAAAATTTCGAAATCTTGGAAACCATTGCCATTGCAACAATGCCTTTCTATCGAATCCGAGAAAATATGACTCATACAAATAAATGTTTCCTTTATCGAAAAAAAACCTCCTAGCAATCTCCTCTTAAACCTTAAAGGCATAATAAACCAAAATAATGATTACACCCGATTGACCATATCCCAGTTGGTCTAGCGGTTAGGCTGTGTGGCTCTCACCCACAAGGCCCGGGTTCGACTCCCAAACTGGAAAAAAGTTGCGTAACCAAAATTGAAATAAAAACAAAAAAGTTATATTGAAATTTCAATCGATACTTAATTATTTCTCTTGATAACACAACAAGGATATCCTGAAACAGTTATTACCTATACAATGACATTTTATCGATTTTTTACAAAAAAAATGGAACTCAACAAATAAAATCGGTTATTCTAAGATCATCACGCTTCGAAGGATTGATTCTAACATTCAAATCATAAATCAAACAACGAAAACTGTTTTCTCTATTGAAACAACATAAACACTTTGTAACCTCAAATAAATCCAAAGAGGTATAAAGCAATAATAAAGTAATTGCGAAATATGGAATAACATCCCAGTTGGTCAGGAGATTAGAACTTGTGGCTCTCAACCACAAGGTCCGGGTTCGCCTCTCGTACAGGGAAAGTGCAATCGCGGAATAAAAAAAATATATTAACTGGTAATATTTCCACGAGCGAAGTTTATTTCGTACCTAGAACAGAAACTCTAATATCAGATGAGAAAATTTCCAAATCTTGGACATGAACTTTTGCCATTGCAGCAATGCCTTTCTATCGAATCCGAGAAAATATGACTCATACAAATAAATGTTTCCTTTATCGAAAAAAAACCTCCTAGCAATCTCCTCTTAAACCTTAAAGGCATAATAAACCAAAAGAATGATTACACACCATTGACCATATCCCAGTTGGTCTAGGGGTTAGGATTTGTGGCTTTCACCTACAAGGACCGGGTTCGATTCCCGGACTGGGAAATTTTTCCGTAACAAAAAATTCTGAAAAAATAAGAATTCTATTGAAATTTCAATAGAAACCTATTTATTTCTCTTGATAACACAACAAGGATATTCTGAAGCAGTTACACCTATACAATGACATTTTAACAGCTTTTTACAGAAATGGAACTCAACAAATAAGGGCGGCTATTTTATGATCTTCACTCTTCAAAGGCTTGATTCTAACATTCAAATCATGAATCAAACAATGAAAACTGTTTTCTCTATTAAAACAACATAAAAACGTATTAAGCTCAAATAAACCCTAAGAGGTATAAAGCAATGATAAAGTTTTCGCGAAACAACGGATAACATCCCATTTGGTCAAGAATTTGGGACTTGTGGCGCTCAACAAGGTCCGGGTTCGACTCTCATACAGGGAAAGTGCAATCGCGGAATTAAAAAAAAATTTTAACTGGTAAGTTCATTTCGTCCCTAGAACAGAAACTCTCATATCAGATTAGAAAATTTCCAGATCTTGGACGTAAACTTTTGCCATTGCAGCAATGCCTTTTGAGCGAATTCGAGAAATTATAACTCATACAAATAAATGTTTCCTTTATCGAAATAAAAAACCTCCTAGCAATCTCCTTTTAAACTTTAAAGGCATAATGAGCCAAAATAACGATTACACGCGATTGATTATACCACAATTGGTCTAGCGGTAAGGATTTTTGGTATTCACCCACAAGGCCCGGGCTCGACTCCCGCACTCGGAAATATTTGCATAACAAAAATTTCTAAAAATTAAGAATTCTATTGAAATTTCAATTGAAACTTATTTATTTCTCTTGATAACAGAACAAGGATATCCTGAAGCAGTTATACCTATACAATGATATTTTATCAAATTTTTACAAAAATGGAACTCAACAAATAAAATCGACTATTTTAAGATCTTCACTCTTCAAAGGCTTGATTCTATCATTCGAATCATAAATCAAACAACGAAAACTGTTTTCTCTATTAAAACAACATAAACACTTATTAATCTCAAATGAATCCTAGGAGGTATAAAGAAGAAAAAAAAGCAAAATAAAAGATAACATCCCAGTTGGCCAGGAGATTAGGATTTGTGGCTCTCAATCACATGGTCCGAGTTCGACTCTCGTGCAAAGAAAGTTCAATCGCAAAATCAAAAACGGATATTCGTTTGTAAAATTTTTCGAGCAAAGTTTATTTCGCCCCTAGAACAGAATCTCTCATACCAAGAAAATTTCGAAATCTTGGAAACCATTGCCATTGCAACAATGCCTTTCTATCGAATCCGAGAAAATATAACTCATACAAATAAAGGTTTCCTTTATCGAAACAAAAAAAACATCCTAACAAACTCACCTTAAACCTTAAAGGCACATTGAACTAAAATAATGATTACACACGATTGACTATATCCCAGTTGGTCTATCGGTTAGGATTTGTGGCTTTCACCCATGAGGCCTGGGTTCGACTAGAACAGAAACTCTGATATCAGATAAGAAAATTTCCAAATCTTGGACATGAACTTTTGCCATTGCCGCAATGCCTTTCTATCGAATCCGAGAAAATATGACTCATACAAATAAATGTTTCCTTTATCGAAAAAAAAACCTCCTAGCAATCTCCTCTTAAACCTTAAAGGCATAATAAACCAAAATAATGATTACACCCGATTGACCATATCCCAGTTGGTCTAGCGGTTAGGATTTGTGGCTCTCACCCACAAGGCCCGGGTTCGACTCCCAAACTGGGAAAAAGTTGCGTAACCAAAATTTAAATAAAAACAAAAAAGTTCTATTGAAATTTCAATCGAAACTTAATTATTTCTCTTGATAACACAACAAGAACATCCTGAAGCAGTTATACTTATATGATGACGTTTTATCAGGTTTTCACAAAAATGGAACTGAAATGGAAAGTTTTTACAAGAATGGAACTCAACAAATAAAATCGGCTATTTTAAGATCTTCACTCTTCAAAGGCTTGATTCTATCATTCAAATCATAAATCAAACAACGAGAACTGTATTCTCTATTAAAACAACATAAACACTTATTAACCTCAAATGAATCCTTAGAGGTATAAAGCAATAAAAAATAAAATTAAAGCGAAATAAAAGATACCATCCCAGGTGGCCTGGAGATTAGGACTTGTGGCTCTCAATCACATGGTCCGAGTTCGATCCTCGTACAGGGAAAACTCAATAACGGATTGAAAAACATATATTCACTTGTAACATTTCTTCGAGAAAAATGTATTTCGTCCCTAGAACAGAAGCTCTCATATCAACTGAGAAAAATTCTAAATTTTGGAAACAATTGCCATTGCAACAATGCTTTTCTATCGAATCCGAGAAAATATAACTCATACAAACAATGTTTCCTTTATCGATACAAAAAACATCTTAACAAACTCGCCTTAAACCTTAAAGGCACAATGACCTAAAATAATGATTACATACGAATGACAATATCCCATTTGGTCTAGAGGTAAGGATTTGTGGCTCTCACCCACAAGGCCCTGGTTCGACTCCCGGACTGGGAAACTTTTGCGTAACAAAAAATTCTAAAAAAATAAAGAATTCTATTGAAATTTCAATCGAAACTTATTTATTTCTCTTGATAACACAACAAGAACATCCTGAAGCAGTTATACTTATATAATGACGTTTTATCAGGTTTTCACAAAAATGGAACTGAACAAAAAAATGGCGATTTAAGGAGCTTGACGCTTCAAAGGTTGACTCTAACATTCAAATCATAAATCAAACAACAGAAAATTCTTTAAAAATAAAGAATTCTTTTGGAATTTCAATCGAAAGTTATTTCTTTCTCTTGATAACACAACAAGGACATCCTGAAGCAGTTATACTTATATAATGACGTTTTATCAGGTTTTTACAAAAATGGAACTGAACAAAAAAAATGGCAATTTAAGGAGCTTGACGCTTCAAAGGTTGACTCTAACATTCAAATCATAAATCAAACAACGAGAACTGTTTTCCCTATTAAAACAACATAAACACTTATTAACCTCAAATGAATCCTAAGAGGTATAAAGCAAAAAAAAAATTAAAGCGAAATAAAGGATAACATCCCAGGTGGCCTGGAGATTAGGACTTGTGGCTCTGAATCACATGGTCCGAGTTCGATCCTCGTACAGGGAAAGTTCAATAACGGATTTAAAAACATATATTCACTTGTAATATTTCTTCGAGAAAATGTATTTCGTCCCTAGAACAGAAGCTCTCATATCAACTGAGAAAAATTCAAAATTTTGGAAACAACTGCCATTGCAACAATGCTTTTCTATCGAATCCGAAAAAATATAACTCATACAAACAAATGTTTCCTTTATCGAAACAAAAAACATCCTAACAAACTCCCCTTAAACCTTAAAGGCACAATGACCTAAAAAAATGATTACATACGAATGACAATATCCCATTTGTTCTAGAGGTAAGGATTTGTGGCTCTCACCCACAAGGCCCTGGTTCGACTACCGGACTGGGAAACTTTTGCGTAACAAAAAATTCTTAAAAATAAAGAATTCTATTGAAATTTCAATCGAAACTTATTTATTTCTCTTGATAACACAACAAGGACATCCTGAAGCAGTTATACTTATAAAATGACGTTTTATCAGATTTTCACAAAAATGGAACTGAACAAAAAAATGGCTATTTAAGGAGCTTGACGCTTCAAAGGTTGACTCTAACAATCAAATCATAAATCAAACAACGAAAAATTCTTTAAAAATGAAGAATTCTATTAAAATTTCAATCGAAAGTTATTTCTTTCTCTTGATAACACAACAAGGACATCCTGAAGCAGTTATACTTATATAATGACGTTTTATCAGGTTTTTACAAAAATGGAACTGAACAAAAAAAATGGCTATTTAAGGAGCTTGACGCTTCAAAGGTTGACTCTCACATTCAAATCATAAATCAAACAACGAAAACTGTTTTCTCTATTAAAACAACATAAACACTTATTAACCTCAAATGAATCCTAAGAGGTATAAAGCAATAAAAAATAAAATTAAAGCGAAAAAAAGGATAACATCCCAGGTGGCCTGGAGATTAGGACTTGTGGCTTTCAATCACATGGTCCGAGTTCGATCATCGTACAGGGAAAGTTCAATAACGGATTTAAAAACATATATTCACTTGTAATATTTCTTCGAGAAAAATGTATTTCGTCCCTAGAACAGAAGCTCTCATATCAACTGAGAAAAATTCAAAATATTGGAAACAATTGCCATTGCAACAAGGCTTTTCTATCGAATCCGAAAAAATATAACTCATACAAACAAATGTTTCCTTTATCGAAACAAAAAACATCCTAACAAACTCCCCTTAAACCTTAAAGGCACAATGACCTAAAAAAAATGATTACATACGAATGACAATATCCCATTTGGTCTAGAGGTAAGGATTTGTGGCTCTCACCCTTAAGGCCCTGGTTCGACTCCCGGACTGGGAATTTTTGCGTAACAAAAAATTCTTATAAAATAAGAACTGTTTTGAAATTGCAATCGAATTTTATTTATTTCTCTTGATAACACAACAAGGACATCCTGAAGCAGTTATGATTATATAATGACATTTTATCAGGTTTTTACAAAAAAGGAACTGAACAAAAAAAAGGCTATTTTAAGATCTTCACTCTTCAAAGGCTTGATTCTATCATTCAAATCATAAATCAAACAACAAAAACTGTTTTTTTTTCTCTATTAAAACAACATAAACACTTAATAACCTCAAATGAATCCTAAGAGGTATAAAGCAAAAAAAATAAAATTAAAGCGAATTAAAGGATAACATCCAAGTTGGTCAGGAGTTTAGGACTTGTTGCTCTCAATCACATGGTCCGAGTTCGACTCTCGTACAGGGAAAGTTCAATCGCGGAAATAAAAACATATACTCATTTGTAATATTTCTTCGAGCAAAGTTTATTTCGTCCCTAAAACAGAAGCTCTCATATCAACTGAGAAAATTTCAAAATCTTGGAAACAATTGCCATTGCAACAATGCCTTTCTATCGAATCTGAAAAAATACAACTCATACAAATAAAGGTTTCCTTTATCGAAACAAAAAACATGCTAACAAACTCCCCTTAAACCTTAAAGGCACAATGAACTAAAATAATGATTACACACAATTGCCTATATCCCAGTTGGTCTAGCGGTAAGGATTTGTGGCTCTCACCCACAAGGCCCGGGTTCGACTCGCGGACTGGGAACGTTTTGCGTTAAAAAAAATTCTTAAAAATTAAGAATTCTATTGAAATTTCAATCGAAACTTATTTAATTCTCTTAATAACACAACAAGGACATCCTGAAGCAGTTATAATTAAAAATTGACGTTTTATCGGAATTTAACAACAATGGAACTGAACAAAAAATGACTATTTAAGGAGCTTGACGCTTCAAAGGTTGGCTCTAACATTCAAATCATAAATCAAACAACGAAAACTGTTTTCTCTATTAAAACAACATAAACACTTATTGACCTCAAATAAATCCTCAGAGGTATAAACCAGTCATAAAGTTATTGCCAAATACAAAATAAAATCCCAGTTGGTCAAGAGATTAGGACTTGTGGCTCTTTGACTCTCATACAGTCTTGGGGTTCGACTCTCGCACAGTGAACGTGCAATCGCGGAATTTAAAACATATATTACCTAGTAATATTTCTACGAGAAAAGTCTATTTCATCCCTAGAACAGAAACTCTCATATCAACTGAGAAAATTTCCAAATCTTGGACGTAAACTATTGCCATTGCAACAATGACTTCATATCGAATCCGAGAAAAATTAACTCACTTAAAAAATGTTTCCTTTATCGAAAATAAAAATACCTCCTAACAATCTTCCCTTGAACCTATGGTATATTGAAGTTGAATAATGATTACATACGATTGACCAGTTCGTCTAGCGGCTAGGATTTGAGGATTTCACCCGCAAGGACCGGGTTCGACTCCAGGACTGGGAAATTTTTGCGTAACAAAAAACTCTATAAAATAAGAGTTCTATTGAAACTTCAATCGAAACTTTTTCATTTCTCTTGAAAACACAACAAGGATAATCTGAAGCAGTTATACTTATACATGACATTTAATCAGGTTTTTACAAAAAAAAATCGGCTATTTTAGGATCTTCACGCTTCAAAGGCTTGATTCTAACATTCAAATCATTAAAACCTCAAAAAAATCCTAAAACACATAAAGCAACAAAACATTAATTGCAAACCAAAGCCAAACTTCCCAGTTGGTCTAGCGATTAGGATTTGTAGCTTTTGAGCATGTGGCCTGGGTTCGACTCCCAGACTGGCAAGTTTATCCGAAAAAAAAAGAATTCTAATATACTAATTCTATTCAAACTTCAATCGGAATTTGCTTATTCCTCTTGATAACACAACATGGATATCCTAAACAATTATACCTATACATGGTCATTTTCGCAGTTTTTTTTTCGAAAACGGAAAAAAAAAATCGCAAAAACATTTTCCGCCCTATAACACAAAGTCTGCAACCAACTGAGAAAATACGTTACGAAAAACTCTATACAATAGGAGTTCTATTGAAATTTCAACCGAAACTTTTTCATTTCTCTTGATAACACAACAAGGATAATCTGAAGCAGTTATACTTATTTAATGACATTTTATCAAGTTTTTACAAAAATGGAACTCAACAAACAAAATAGGCGATTTTAAGATCTTCACTCTTCAAAGGCTTGATTCTAGCAATCAAATTATACATCAAACATCGAAAACTGTTTTCTCTATTGAAACAACATAAACACTTATTAACCTCAAAAAATCCATAAAGCAAAAATGAAATTCGAAATCAAGGATAACATTACTGTAAAATGAGTTTTGTGGCCCTCAACCACATGGTACGGGTGCGACTCCCGTACAGGAAAAGTGCAATCGCAGAATTAAAATCATATATTAACTGGTAAAATTTCTACGAGAAAAGTTTATTTCGTCCCTAGAACAGAGACTCTCACATCAACTGAGAAAATTTCAAAATCTTGGAAACAATTGCCATTGCAACAATGCCTTTCTATCGAATCCGAGAAAACCTAACTCATACAAATAAAGGTTTCCTCTATCGAAACAAAAAACATCCTAACAAACTCCCCTTAAACCTTAAAGGCACAATGAACTAAAACAATGATTACACACGATTGACTATATCACAGTTGGTCTAGCGGCTAGGATTTGTGTTTCCCCATAAGGCCCGGGTTCGACTCCCAAACTGGGAAAGTTTTGCATATCAAAAATTTGTTTTTAAAAAAAATAGTTCTATTGAAACTTCAATCGAAACTTATTTATTTCTCTTGATAACACAACAAGGAAATCCTGAAGCAGTTAACCTATACAATGATATTTTATCAAGTTTTTACAAGAATGGAACTCAACAAAAAAAATCAGCTTTTTTTAGATCTTCACTCTTCAAAGGCTTGATTCTATCATTCAAATCATAAACCAAACAACGAAAACTGTTTTTTTTTCTCTTATTAAACAACATAAACACTTATTAACCTCAAATGAATCTTAAGAGGTATAAAGAAAAAAAAATTCAAGCGAAATGAAGGATAACATCCCAGTTGGTCGGGAGATTAAGACTTGTTGCTCTCGTACAGTCTTGGGGTTCGACTCTCGTACAGGGAAAATGCAATCGCGGAAAAAAAAAATTAACTGGTAATATTTCTACGAGAAAAGTTTATTTCGTCCCTAGAACAGAAACTCTCATGACAGATGAGAAAATTTCCAGATCTTGGACAAAAACTTTTGCCATTGCAGCAATTCCTTTCGAGCGAATCCGAGAAAATATAACTCATACAAACAAATGTTTCATTTATCGAAATAAAAAACCTCCTAGCAATCTCCTCTTAAACTTTAAAGGCATAATGAACCAAAATAACGATAACACGCGATTGATTATACCACAATTGGTCTAGCAGTAAGGATTTGTGGCATTCACCCACAAGGCCCGGGCTCAACTCCCGCACGCGGAAATATTTGCTTAACAAAAATTTCTAAAAATCAAGAATTCTATTGAAATTTCAATCGAAACTTGTTTATTTCTCTTGATAACACAACAAGGATATCCTGAAGCAGTTATACCTATACAATGACATTTTATCAAGTTTTTACACAAATGGAACTCAACAAATAAAATTGGCTATTTTAAGATCTTCACTCTTCAAAGGCTTGATTCTATCTTTCAAATCATAAATCAAACAACGAAAACTGTTTTTTTTTCTATTAAAACAATATAAACACTTAATAACCTCAAAAGAATCCTAAGAGGTATAAAGCAAAAAAAAATTAAATCGAAATAAAGGATAGCATCCCAGTTGGTCAGGAGATTAGGACTTGTTGCTCTGAATCACATGGTCCGAGTTCGACTCTCATACAGGGAAAAATCAACCGCGGAATTAAAAACTTTTACTAACTTGTGATATTTCTTCGAGCAACGCTTATTTCGCCCCTAGAACAGAAGCTCTCATACCAACTGAGAAAATTTCAAAAACTTGGAAACAATTGTCATTGCAACAATGCCTTTCTATCGAATCCGAGAAAATATAACTCATACAAACAAAGGTTTCCTTTATCGAAACAAAAAACATCCTAACAAACTCCCCTTAAACTTTAAAGGCACAATGACCTAAAATAAGGATTACACACGATTGACTATATCCCAGTTGGTCTAGCGGTAAGGATTTGTGGCTCTCACCCACAAGGCCCGGGTTCGACTCCCGGACTGGGAATTTTTGCGTAACAAAAAACTTTTTGAATTAAGAATTCTATTGAAATTTCAATCGAAACTTATTTATTTCTCTTGATAACACAACAAGGACATCCTGAAGCAGTTATACTTATATTGAGATTTTATCAGGTTTTTACGAAAATGGAACTGAACAAAAAAATGGCTATTTAAGGAGCTTGACGCTTCTAAGTTTGACTCTAACATTCAAATCATAAATCAAACAACGAAAACTGTTTTCTCTATAAAAACAACATAAACACTTATTAACCTCAAATAAATCCTAATTGGTATAAACCAGTCATAAAGTTATTGCCAAATAAAAAATAATACCCCAGTTGGTCAAGAGATTAGGACTTGTGGCTCTTTGACTCTCGTACAGTCTTGGGGTTCGACTCTCGTACAGTGAACGTGCATCGCGGAATTAAAAACACATATTAACTGGTAATATTTCTACGAGAAAAGTCTATTCCGTCCCTAGAACAGAAACTCTCACACCAACTGAGAAAATTTCCAAATCTTGGACGTAAACTATTGCCACTGCAACAATGACTTCAAATCGAATCCGAGAAAAAATAACTCACTTAAAAAATGTTTCCTATATCGAAAATAAAAACCTCCAAACAATCTCCCCTTAAACCTAAGGTATAATGAAGTAAAATAATGATTACATACGATTGACTATATCCCAGTTCGTCTAGCGGCTAGGTATTTGTGAATTCCACCCACAAGGCCCGGGTTCGACTCCAGGACTGGGAAATTTTTGCGTAACAAAAAACCCGATAAAATAAGAGTTCTATTGAAACTTCAATCGAAACTTTTTCATTTCTCTTGATAACACAACAACGATAATCTGAAGCAGTTATACTTATACAATGACATTTTATCAGGTTTTTACAAAAAAAATGGAACTCAACAAATAAAATCGGCTATTTTAGGATCTTCACGCTTCAAAGGCTTGATTCTAACATTCAAATCATAAATTAGAGAACGAAAACTGTTTTCTCCATTACAACAACTTAAACACTTATTAACCTTAAATAAATACTAAAAGGTATAATGCTACAAAAAAGTCATTGCAAAAAAAAAGAATCATATCCCAGTTGGTCCAGAGATTGGGACTTATGGCTCTCAACCACTTGATCCGGGTTCGACTCTCGTACAGGGAAAGTGCAATCACCGAAATAAAAATGAATATCAACTGGTAATATTTCTACTGGCAAAGTTTATTTCGTCCCTAGAACAAACTCTCATATCAACTGAGAAAACTTCCAAAACTTGGACGTAAAACATTTCCATTGCAACAACGACTTTACATCGAATCCAAGAAATAATTAGCAGTTAATAAGCTAATTACCAGCTCGAGACGACAACTTACTATGAAGCTAAAATTAAACATCCTGTAGCAGCAAAGGAAAACAAAAACAATAGTTTTTTCTCAAACGAATAAGCGGTTAGTTCTTGTGGCACTTCAGTTTCTTCTTGAACCAGCGAGTAAAACTTTGCGGAAAAAAGCGTTCCGCTGAAACTTCAATCAGAACTTAGTTTTCCTCTAGACTATAGCACATCAATCTATCGATTCAATCATCGATTCCCAAAAAGCAAAATTGAATAACAAATGAAAAAAACTCAAACTGCAATTTTTAAAATCTTAAAACCTCAAATATTCGACTAAGCATAATGTTCACGTTATAACTCATCCTAATAGCTGCTTTCTTTATCGAAAAAAAAACAAGCTCCTAAAATTTAAGCACAACCATTAGGCACACTTTAATCATAATAAACAAACCAGTCCGCAGTTTTTAAAGTTGCAAAACCTCAAACATATGATTACGCTCAACGTTCACATTATAACTCATACCAAAAAATGCTTGCTGTTTCGAATTTGAAACACATTCTATTAGTCTACGGTTAACCTTTAAAAGCATAAGGAATTAAAACACTGATAGGATGGCTATCATCTACAAGGCTAGAGTTCGACACTCGCACTGGGAAATTACTGCGAATCAAAGAAATTATATGCATAACATTCACATTATAACTAATGCGAAAAATTGTTCCCTTTATCGAACTAAAAACAACAACTAACAACCTCCAATTAATCTTTAAAGTCATAAAGAACTAAAAAAATGATTTCATATCTTAGCCTATATCAAAGTTGGTCTAGTGGTTAGGATTTGTGACTTTCACCCACAAGACCAGGTTTCAACTACCGGACTGAGAAAGTGCAATAAGGAAATAAGAAAACAGAAAATTAGTAATAATTCTACCCGCAAAAAAAAATTTTTTCCTCCCTGAAACACAAACTCTCCAATCAACTGAGAAAGACTCCAAATCTAAAACGTAAGCTTTTGCCACTGCAACAACGCCTTTAATTCGACTCCGAGAAATTATTCTCTTAACTGCAGAGCTAATAAGCATCTCGAGAACATACTAAGAAGCTGAACCAAAAGATCATGTAGCAGTTAAAAAACACAATATTTCTTTTCCAATGAATTCAGCGGTTAGGACTTGTGGCTCTTCATAAGTCAAAAGTCCGAATCCTGGACTGAGACTAACCTTTGAAAAATTGTGCAAAAAAATAGCTCAGTTGAAACCTCAACGGGACTTACTTTTTCTCCAGACTAAAAAACATCAGTCTTTCAAAGAATTGATACAATGTCAGCTGAACACACTTTAATCACAACAAACAAACTCAGCCCGCGTTTTTGAATTCTCAAAACTTCAAATATTTGCAAACGCATAACTTTAAACTCATACAAATTATTGTTTCTCTTATCAAACAACGAAATCTGTTTTCTGTGTAGAAAAAAACATGAACACATTAAAACCTCAAAAAAAACCTAAAACACATAAAGCAACAAAACATTAATTGCAAACCAAAGCCAAACTTCCCAGTTGGTCTAGCGGTTAGGATTTGTAGCTTTTAAGCATGTGGCTTGGGTTCGACTCCCAGACTGGCAAGTTTATCCGAAAAAAAAGAATTCTAACATAACAATTCTATTGAAACTTCAATCGGAATTTGCTTATTCCTCTTGATAACACAACATGGATATCCTAAGGCAATTATACCTATACATGGCCATTTTCGCAGTTTTTTCGAAAACGGAAATTAAAAAAAAATCTGGTTTTTTAAAATCTAAATGCTTCAGACGCATGATTTTAACATTCACACCTTAAACCAAACAACGAAATCTGTTTTATATTGTAAAACAACATAAACACGATATAACCTCAAATAAATCCTAAAAGGCATAGAGAAACAAAACAGTGATTGCATAACGAAAAATAACATCTCAGTTGGTCTAGTGGTAAGGAATTGCGGCTCTAACCCACATGGCCCGGTTTCCACTCCGGGACTGGGACAGTGCAATCGCGAAGTTACAAAACTAAAAATTAGCAATATTTCTAGAAGCAAAAACGTTTTCCGCCCTATAACACAAAGTCTGCAATCAACTGAGAAAATCACCAACTCATGGACGTAAGCCATAGCCGATGCAACAACGGCTACTTACCGAATCCATATAACGTTCACATTATAACTCATACAATTATTTGCTTCCTTTATTGAACTAAAAACAAGCTCCTAACAATCTCCCATTAATGCATAATTCAAATTTTGCTCAATTAATGCATAATACATTAGTTTATTTGGTAATATTGACAGTTCTACTTTTATTGACCAATTAGCTTCTAAAAGTTGATATTTTTCTGATCTTGAACCCTTTCTGCTCTTAAACCATTCTGCTAACTGCTCCGCTTCCAAGAGCACCTTTGAATAAGTCACAGACAAACAGATTAAGTACTTTTTGATGGAATATTCCATCAATTTGGAGACGGTTCAGCAATTACAATAGGCTCAGCAGCAAGCCGGATAAAGCTCATTCTGCTGAAAACAGAGGCGAAGCTGCTTTTCGCACACAAAAATGCCAAATGGGAGCTTTCACTTGGCAAGAAAATGCAAACAAAAACTTACCTGATAGTTATTGTTATCTGATTCCAGCATTTCTTCTGGATTGGGACTGGCAGGTTGTGACTCGATTATGACCATATCATCTTCGTCCGAAACCTCTTCCGCGTCTTCAGGCAGCGATAAAACTTGATCAAGTATTGGTCTTTGTTGCTTTTCATGTGACGGCGCATGCATTGTCTTGCTCGACTCAATTGGATTCGGACTATCAAAGAGCTTAGGTTCGCTTTCTTCAGTATGTGAAATAGTTTCTACAATCTCGGTTTCATAGCTTTGTATCAGTTTCTGAAACATAGCACCATAGGCAATGGCACAAAGCTTAGTATATAAAACTTTTAGTAAATAAATTTCTACCCCCTGCCGACCCAAAGCGTCGCCCCTTGGGTACTTTTCAAGAAATCCATTTTTGGCCGACCGAACCTAAAATTTTTCTAAAAGCACCAATATATACTAACTTTGCGGAGCGCGTGCCAAAAACAAACGCAATTTTTTTGTCAAAATTTTCCAAAAAGTTCCCAAAAACGGCTTTTTTACCTGTTTTTCAAAAATTTGCCTGCGGCGCAGAAAAATTGGCCAAAACAGCGCGCCTTTTTACTGCTCTAGGAGAGCTCAGAAAATCGCTTTTGGTCGACCCAAAAAAAGGTCGACCAAATTTTCGACATTTTTTGAAAATCCGCCCATACCCCCCCCCCCCCTTCGAGAAAATCCTAGATCCGCCCCTGGGTAGCATCATGTGTTTTTGTTTAAATCAGGAACATATTTGCGTTTCTTTGTTCACGTTTGATGGTTTCATGAGGGTTGAATTCAAATTTCTGAAACAACTCACGGGAATACTTTCATTTTGCTCTAAAAGCTGATTTTGATGTTGATTGTTCTGTTTTCGCAGTTGTTCCGCCTTATCTTCTTGAGCCAGCAGCTGTTCCTTTAAATCCTAATCCAAAAATTACTCTTCTTTTTTTCCAATTAGTTTAACGAAGGAAACAAAAAAGAACATAGAAGCGTGCAACAGATTCAAAGACAGTATGGGATCAAAAGAAGATCCGAGATTGCAATACCAGAATATGTCACCAACACAACACGACTTTCCGATTGATTTTCACGTAATTCTTTTTTTTGTAAACCCATACCATGAAATAACTTGATGACTTACTAGTTCTACTACCAGAACATCAATATTTATTAGCTGCCCGGGTATTTTTCGAATTATATATTGTCGGAAAAAAGCAAAAAATTTTAGAAAAAACGTTCATCAGCTAAGGAGCTTCGATATCTTTCTACTGAACCACAAAAAGAAAAGAAAAAGTGCAAACCTTCAGTTTCTCATCGAGTAGCTCGCACTCAGTCTTCCAGTACTGCACTTCGCTCACTGAGCCGAATTCTCGCTCGGCCGACAACTCTGATGACGTCATCGGCCTATGTTCAGTAGCATCCACTGAGGATGACGCGACACTGCTACTGACAATGAATCGGTTAAGCCGCTCTACTTGTGAAGAAAGAGTTTCGCTTTCAACTGTCTTGGAGCGCAGCTGCAATTTCAGCTCCTTAAAACAAACAGTCTTTTAGATTTTGTGGATCTACTTAACAATCTCACTTTCAGAGAAAGAGGGGAAATTGTAAAGAAGATTAAATCTGCGAACTTCTGACCAATCAGAATGCAGCAAAAATTGGATTTTTTACTTCTGCTAATTTAAGCTTGTGCTAATTTAGTGTTTTTGTTTAGAGGGAAAGATTCTTTAATAAATACTATAAAGGCAGGGGTGGATCTAGGCTTTTCTCGAGGGAGAATTATAAAAAAAAATTTGAAAACATTAATTTTCATTTTTTTAGGTCGACCAAAGATCAACAGTACAAAATCTTTCAGATGGTACAAAAATTTCGACAATGGCTAATTAGGACGTCGAATATTGACTGAATAAAAAACCACACCAAACATAAATATTCCACGCTTTCTTCGAAAGTCGGAACAACTACAAGAGTAATGAAAATTTTCAACGCTGAAAACCCCTCATGCCAAAAGTACCGAATGCCCGGAAATTATCTCAGCCAATCAAATTTCAGAATTCCAAAATTTCGTAATTTGGCTCAATTAGTTGGGTTTCTACAATTACAAACATGGAACTACATTTGGAGCTAAATCTGAACCTCAATGATTAACTCGGGATCAGAAACAATATTCCGAGAGTCCATTGAGACCCGATCACTTTCTTTCTGTTGCTCGAGCTCATTTTGGATTAGACTGGCCAATTGGCTGTCATCGTTCACTTGCGCATTCTGTCTGCACATCTCGAGCGTCGACATCAGTTCGTTTATCTTCGCTTCCTTCCTCAGCAGTTCTGCTTCAAGCTAAAAAAAAAAAGTTAAGTATTTCAGCACCCCGTGACCGTTTAGCAGATAAAATTCACGCCCAATGGTGAATCTTAACTTTAAAAAACAAGCAAAAATTGGTCGAAATTCAAAAAAGCTCTTGATCTTCAAACTCAAATGATCTCTCTAAATTTTTCAAAATTTCCGCCACTGTTTAGTTAGTTTTCAAAAAAAACGGGCTAGCTCTTGATCTCTTTCTGGCTACCTCTTTCTGGCGGCTGGGAGAAACTGTTCTCTCCGCTTCAGCTCTTTGACCAGAAGGAACTGGCAGTCTAGACGGCTGGGGTAAATTACTTGTGCCACTAGTCCTTCCAGGAGATAACTGCGACTGCTGAGGTCCAATTTGGCCCGCTTGATGAGTAGAGGGGGATGAGTCATCAACGGTGGCTTCATGTGCCACTGAGAAGTAGTCACTGTCCCTTGCTGACTCCAAATTCGACTCCTAAAACGCAAAAATTCCCGGACTGTAATATTCTCAAATAATCAATTTTGAAGGAATTTGATCCTCAGTTTTTATACACCCGATTTTGAAGTAAATTGTTACGGACCTTGTTTTAACCCTTGAGTTAGCCACTCAACCCTGGTGTTGATGAATAGGCTCAGAAATTTTTAATCCATATGAATAATTAAAGATTAAATTCAAAAGTTGTAGGTACTAACACTCTTGCCGGTGCACTCGGAAATTTCGTCGATGTCAGAGAGATTTGCCGCCTGGTTATTCTGACTGAACTCGTCAGTCGCTTCGCTCAGTTCAGACTCGGGTCGACTTTGGAGACCTCTCTCGGGGAGCTGTAACACGAATGCTCTAATAAAGCGTGAGAACAACCCTATCAAAAATTGGAATACGTTTTTTGATGTAACTTCTGTGACACTGAATTATCCATGTTGAGGGCTAATCAAACAGTGTCAAGGAACATAAAAAAGTTTTCCACTACCTAAACGAAAGAACTTCTTGCTCGAAATTAGACTAAAACTCAAATTTCAAATCGATATTTCTCGACTCTAGGATAACTTTTTGAAGACTTATTTGAATATTTTTAGAAAGTTTTAACGTCGTTCGCATCACGACTGAAAGGGTTTGAAAAATCTATATCACTCGGCCAAATCCGATGATTATTTGTGGTAGCTGATTTTTCGAGGAAAACAAAAAAAAATAAAACAGAACCGAATACAAGCTCCTTCCCATTTTCAGTGGTCGGAGCAATGATTATTTTAACGCATAGCAATTTGGATTAAATGGCAAAACACAAACAAGTCGCGCTTTCGTGAACCTTCATCATAGAAAAAACAAGACTGCTCGTATATCAAGGCAAAGCCCTGAAGTTTCCGTCTGTCCCTTAATCCACATCGAATAGTTTTTGGGAAAAGAAAATGTTGAAATTCTATAAATTTTGGACAATATCAAAGTGTGAAAAATATCAGTGAGAAATGTTGAGTCGTAAAAAATTAATACGACCAATCTGATTAGCTAGCCTCAATTCAATTTGGAGCGATTTTTTTGTGGGAGATAATTCGCCAGGCATAAATAATTCGCGTTACGCTCTCAGCAATATGAATAAATTCTTCAATGCGCGCATAATTTAGTCCAGAATGTGGCTTATTTCGCATTTTTCAAACCCCCAAAACTTTACAAAAAAATCGAAAGTAAACTATTTTTTTTACATTTGACCTCAGGAAGTCGGGTAAAAAATGGGGTAAAAAAAAATTTGCCGAAAACTATTGTTCCGATCGGCAAAAATTTACCGAATAAAAAAACCACACCGAGGATGAATATTCCGTTTTCTTCGAAAGTCGGAACAAAAACATGAAAAACGCAGCGCATAATTAAGTCTGGCAAATTAACAATTTGTCAAAAATTGAAACTTCAAAGCTTTCAACAAAAAAAAGATAACAGGGAAAACATCTTCAAAAATTTGCGCTCAGAACGTCAATATTTTGAAGGCGCATACAATTGCTCTACTAATTTGAGCTGAAAATGAGCAACAAAAATGGGCTAGAAAAAAGTTGAAACAGTGGACTGAACGAATAACACGCATAATTTAGTCCAGAACGTGGCTCATTTGGCATTTTTTCAAACCCCCAAAACTTTACAAAAAAATCGAAAGTAAACTATTTTTTTACATTTGACCTCCGGAAGTCGGGTGAAAAAATGGGGTGAAAAAAAATTTGCCGAAAACTATTGTTCCAATCGGCAAAAATTTACCGAATAAAAAAACCACACCGAGGATGAATATTCCGTTTTCTTCGAAAGTCGGAACAAAAACATGAAAAACGCAGCGCATAATTAAGTCTAGCAAACTAACAATTTGTCAAAAGTTGAAACTTCAAAGCTTTCAACAAAAAAAAGATAACAGGGAAAACATCTTCAAAAATTTGCGATCAGAACGTCAATATTTTGAAGGCGCAATCAATTGCTCTACTAATTTGAGCGGAAAATGAGCAACCAAAATGGGCTAGAAAAAAGCTGAAACAGTGGACTGAACGAATAACAGTATGCCCAAAGCTCGTTAGTGAAATCATTTTCCCAAAACATAAATATACAATTATACAGCAAAAAAACGCTCAAGTTCAATCCAGAAATCGATAAGTTTGCTCCATTTCGAAAACAAACAGAACAAGACTGCTCGCATGTGGGGGGATGATTTTTGTGAAAATCATCCCCCCCACACACCATATAAAATTCAAAGTGATAACTTATGCTCCTGATAACAAACCATGTATGGCAAATAAGCTTCGCTCAACCAATTTGGAACGATTTCTCAGACGGATTAAATCTCCGCTAACGCATTAATAGCGCGAAATATATCGCGCGTTAATTGTCCCAAATTGGCCAAAATGCCAACCTTTAAGCCCCCATACTTTACGAAAAAAGATCACAGGTAAACTATCTTTTCAAATTTAAGCTCAAAACAACAATACCTTTCGAACGATTTTTAAAAATTCCGTTAAAAATGGCTAACTAAAAGTCGAAGTTTGTCTGAAGAGAAAAACCCAACCCGAGCACAAACATTCCGTTACTTTTGTTACAAAATTCGGAACAATAACTGTGGTTTTCTTTTTATTTTCAATTGCCGCGTTAACTTATTTAGAATATATATTGCGCATTTTTTATCAGCATTCTATTATCACCTAGCACAGGCGATTATTTAATAGCTCAGAGATCCTTGCAAACTGAATTGAGCATATAATTTGATCTGATTAATGCGTTATTAACATATCACTTAAAACTTGCCACACAGTGTGAGGGAATTAAAACCCGCGTGCGTGGGGGAACGAATGGATCAAGCGTAACGAAACTAACGGAGTATTTGTGCTATTTTTTTCTTCAGACAAATTTCGAATTTTTAACTAGCCATTTTTGACGGAATTTTTTTTCAATCGTTCGAAAGGTATTGTTGTTTTCAGCTTAAATTTGATAAGATATTTTACCTGTGATCAGTTTTTATAAAATCATTGGGATTTAAAGATTGCTATTTTGGCCAAATTGGGACAATTCACGCGCGATATGTTTCGCGCTATTAACGCGTAAGCCGAGATTCAATCCGTCTTAGAAACCGTTCCAAATTAGCCGAAGTAAGATTATTTGCCATAATTGATATGTTACTACGATCAAAATTTATCACTTTGAATTTTATATGGCGTGTGGGGCGATGATTTTCACAAAAAATCTCAAATTAAAAAAAAATTCATTTTTTTTATTATATTTAGTTTTTTCAAGTTATCACTGCTCCATTGAACTTAAAAGGTAGTCGCGAGATTCAGAGCTTCGCCCTGATACGAGCAGTCTTGTTCTTTTTGTTCCGACCCTCTTATCGAAAGTAACGGAATATTTGTACTCGGGGTGGTTTTTTTTCTTCTGACAATATTCGACTTTTCAACTATCCATTTTGACAAAAAATTTTTTATATCATTCAAATAGTATTGTTGTCCTGAGCTTAAATTTGAAAGATACTTCAACTGTGATCATTTTTTGGAAAATTATTGGGATTTAAATATTGCTATTTTGGCCAAATTGGGACAGGTCACGCGCGATATATTTCGCGCTAGTAACGCGTAAGCCGGTATTAAATCCGTCTTAGAAATCGTTCCAAATTGATCGAAGTAAGATTATTTGCCATAATTGATATGTAACTACGATCATCATTATCAATTTTAACTTAAAATGGCGTGTGGGGTGACAATTTTCACAAAAAAAAACAATCTCAAATTTGAAAAATTCATTTTAATTTTAATACATTTAATTTTTTCATGTTATTACTGCTCCATAGACCTTAAAAGGCAGTCGAAACACTCAGGGCTTCGCCCTGATACGAACAGTCTTATTAATTTTGAGCTCATTAGATCAAGATGTTTACACAGAGGCGAAGCAGGGATTTGCGACACTTTTAAAACGAACAACAATCGCAGTATTGCCAGCAAGCTAAAAGAAATTTCGACAGAAATCATTTTGTAAAAAAAATCAACATTTTTTGACAAAATTAAAAACATCAAATCAAAACATAGCCAACAGACAGTTGGAAAAGACTCAATGAACGCAAATACACATAAAAAAATATTAAATTGCTTTATGAAAAATCTCAACTTTCGAATTTAAAAGATGCCCTAAAAGCTCTTTAAATTTTTAGAAAAACTTATGATTGGCTTTTTTGATAAAATTAACCCAATTTGAGAAAATTGAATCAATCAGAAAAATTAGATTTCACTTTCTAAGCTAGGGTCGATCACGTTTTTCGACCTTTTCGATAGTGGAGTTCGTCGCCCTCCTTTAAGCAATGAAAATAAATTGAAACCTGAAAAGAAACCAAAAAACTAACCACGAAAAAGTAAATTTGAGCCTGAAAAAGTTTTCAGACTTTTCCTGAAAAAAAAACGAAAAAAAAAATCGTCGCAACATATATAAGAGTGTGAACTGCGTTCATTGTCTCTTAAAAAATTTGACAAGCACAAACAAAAGCCTTAATTAGGATTTTTATATCATTAGCATCCGTTAGGCGACAAGACTTGAGAAAAGCCATATGCAAGTATTGTCACAAAAAGTTACAGCGCTCAGTGTTTAAGCCATAACATTCTTGAATCAATTTTCTAAAAAAAAAACATATCATTTTGCCTTTTAAGCAACAACAAAAAATTGAGCCAGGAGAACATAAACGGAAAGCATTATATTGATTTAAAAATTAAAACAACTTAGTCAGAACCCGAGTTGGTAAATTGATGAAATACAAGATCGACCGTCAACTCGAAATTGCCTGAATCAGAAAATATTCCATGTTTCGAAAAGAATTATAGACAGACGAACAAAAGTCCCACAACTCAAATTTTTCCGGAAAATTTTTTCAATTTCATACACTAAAAATATTCCGACCGGGACTCGAGCCCCAAACATTGCGTTGCAAAGACAACTGTGATCTCTAAACCAAGTGGAAAGCAGCCTGTAATTTGTTACGGCTCACAACAGAAAGCAATTAATAAAAAACGGAAAGTGAGCCGATAAGAACTAGAACGAAACCCAAAAATCCGAAAAAAAAAATCCAATTAATATTCATTCAAACAATAATACATGTTATGACAGTTTTACATCAGCAATTACACATTTCATGGGAAAAGAACGTTTCTTACATATCCCTAACTTTTGCGCCTCAACTGTACTATTTTTTGAAATACCAAACTTTGCTTTTCAAATGACACAAAATAAGTTGACTGAGCCGAGATACACCGAGTCGAAGCTGCGTTTTGCACACTAGCAAGGAAACGATAAAAAAAAACAGCTCTAAGAAAGTAGAAAAAAGCCTCGAACTAATAAAAAAATGTGCTTCGTGTCCGATTCCAACCTGCAACTCCGAGATTTGGAATCTCACGTCTTTCCTTCTCAGCCACAGACGCTCAGAGATCCGTAAACACTGGCACAAAATAAGCAGAGTACAAATGCTATGAAATTTCCCATGCTACAGATTGTGATTATAGCAAATTGCCACCAAATTAGTCATCTCTTTTAATAAACACTTTTATTTGCGAGTTAGGTTGGAAAAAAGAAGGTTTTTACTAATACACTACGCTCGCAGAAAAAATTAGATCAGAAAAAAGTTATACTTGGATTGAAAAGAAAAGTGGTTTTATCTTGCAAAACAAGTGTTTTCTCAGCCTCAATATTTTAAAATTCTCACATTAGTGACACCAATGATGTCTTCTTCTGATTCAGCGAGTTCATGAGTGGTTATAGTTTCAGGTTGTCCTTCCACGCCAGAATCAAAAGTCGAAATTTTCATCTAAAATGATATCATTGAAAGCTTAACATTGAAAAACTAAAATTTATTTTTTAAGCACTGAAAACGTAGCCAACATACAGTTGGAATATTCACAGTCAATTAAATCAAGAAAAGCAACTTTTTTGAACAGTTTTTAGTTTTCAGCATAAACCTTTTCGAATTTGGAGAAACTTTTATGATATGCAATTTTTCATAAAACCAAACCTGCTACAAAAAAATGGGGCAATTGGCTTTGTTTTAATTCCGCTACGAAATCTAAAGAAATCCTCTCTCAAAAAATAAAATATTTTCGCGCCATTTTTGCACATTCGTAATTGGAAAGCGTAATTTGTCTTTCTTTTAGTAAATGATTTGAAGGGAACTTGGATTGAATTGAACAAGAAATCAAACATCAAAACGCAAAAAATCAAAATTTGATTTTATTGCTACCTATTTTGTATTGTTTTTCCAAAAAAAGGAGACGACTCTAATTGGTGCCTTCACTGCGTTACTTCACACTGAAACATATTATCCAGTTATTGTGTATCGAAGTACGAATACCTTTTCCTGGCAGTATCCACGTCATGCCTCGCAGCATGGCCCAAATCTGGTACAAACCTTCTGCAACAGGAACATCGTTGCCCAATTCATGTTTTTGAAGCAAAGATGAAGCAAAAAGTTAGGAACCCATAGCCCTCTTATCTCCAGTAGCGAAACTGATTGGAAGAAACCTGCTGGATGATTACTTCAACAACATCCCACCAGCAGATCACCAGCACGAAAACAGGTCAGCAAACACTGCCTTAAACTGCATAGCAACTGACGTGAGAAACGGATTAAATCAACCTCGTCCTACACATAGGACAATCTTAGTTGCACTAGACCTTACTGCAGCTTTCGACGCAGTGAATCTCAGTACCTTGCTGCACGGTCTTGAAAAATCGTCTCTTCAAAACAACACGAAAAGGTGGATAGCATCATATTTACAGGGCAGGGCAACTTATGTTGAATTTACAAAAGAAAAGTCTAGAAAACGACAAACAAAACTTATGTTCAAAAATTACATGTCATCAATGCTCCTTCCATATGCCAAAAAATACATCGAAAAAACAAAATATGCAATCCTATCTAAAAACTCTAAATAATTGGCTTCATCAACGCAATTTGAAACTATCTGCGGACAAATCTTCGGCAACTATCATAACAACCTGGAACAAAGAATCAAACTATTGTGATTATTGAAAACAACCTACCATTAGAAAAACCTTAAACTCTAGGAATCAGCTTTGATAACCTCTTCACTTTCACTGAACACATTACCACAGTGTCGAACAAACTCCAAAAACGCAATAACTTACAGAAAAAAACTCTCAGAAACAAGCGGGGGTGCAGCAAAGAAACTCTAAGTAATGTTTTGACACACTACTGGTCGTAGCGTTTTGAATTACGCAGCTCCTGTCTGGACACTTTCAATGTGTGACTTTTGTTGGAAAGAGCTTCGGTTTCGACAAAACACAGCACCTAGGATTTGTAACTGGCTGCACAAAAATCACTCCAATTGAACTCAAACTCCATCAATAGCTTCGGACGAAAACAGCCTTCCCAGAAGTTCATGACGTACCCCTGCTCAACTCCGCTGTGGATATAGCACGCAATTAAATAGCAAACTGTCGAGATTGGAAAAAAAATACCAAAAAAAAACTGCCCAAACCGTAACGTAGTCCGCATTACATACACCACCTCTTCAACTTCCCATTGAAGCCAACTTCTCTTAGGCTTGACGACCTGTGGGACAATCCCGTGGCAGTCGCAAAATGGCTCATTTTACCAACATAACGGGGCACATTAGATGTTTTTCTCATATCTCCGCACTAATTAAAAACTATCCGCTGTAATCGGGCACGGGATTTTTGCTCGGTTCTCCGGACCAAAAAATAGGGCCCCCTACAACGGGGGCCTTATTTTTTGGATACACCACCTCTTCAACTGCCCTATGAAGCCAACTTCTCTTAAGCTTGACGACCTGTGGGACAATCCCGTGGCAGTCGCAAAATGGCTCAACTTACCAACATAACGGGGCACATTAGATGTTTTTCTCATATCTCCGCACTAATTAAAAACTACCCGCTGTAATCGTGCACGGGATTTTTGCTCGGTTCTCCGTACCAAAAAAATAGGGCCCCCTACAACGGGGGCCCTATTTTTTGGATACACCACCTCTTCAACTGCCCTATGAAGCCAACTTCTCTTAAGCTTGACGACCTGTGGGACAATCCCGTGGCAGTCGCAAAATGGCTCAACTTACCAACATAACGGGGCACATTAGATGTTTTTCTCATATCTCCGCACTAATTAAAAACTACCCACTGTAATCGTGCACGGGATTTTTGCTCGGTTCTCCGTACCAAAAAATAGGGCCCCCTACAACGGGGTTTAGTCATTACTTTCAGAAAGAGGCCTTTCTGTTCATAGAGAACTGTGGTAAAGCCACAGTTACTGTTGTACGGACGAGACGAAAAAATCAATCAATCTAAAATTAATTGAAAATAAAGGCAACGAAGTCTTTATTCTAGGTTTCGTAACGGAATGAAAATAAGGCAAATAGTACTGAAAGGCAATGAAGTCACGAATTGGACGAACCCTCCTTTTGCAGCTAGAAACAACAACATTCAGTTGTTATTCAAGCTCGATGGTCAATTTTGCGACTCGAGGTCAAATTTGGGCTACTGCAGTGACAAAAAACATCTACGTCATTTTTCAGTGCAGCTCGATTGCATATGCATATCATTTATTCAATTGGACCGAAACTTATAAGCACAGTGAAATCATTGCAGGTATAACTAATTACAGCTAAAAATTCAGGCTTGACAGCCGCTTTTCACTTGAACTCATATCACAAAAGTTTTACCGGTTGATTGAACACTGCTCGGTTCTGTCGTGGTTCCATAATAGCTTCATCTTCAGCTATTGGTTCGCGTGCTACCATTGTGTCGTCACGGAATGGCGGAGCAGGAGCCTACGGTGAACAAATTATTGAACTTGACAAAAAATTCTTATATTCAGAAAACAATTAATTTTGACAGGATCTCTGACGGTTTGCATCCTATATCATGGTTCAAGTCGAGCCAGAATGATTATAATATCAATCTAATTTTCTATTTTGGCAATAACCTCGCAGCGCTTTCAGTCAAAACAACCCATAAACCATCATTTTTAGAAAGAAATGATTGAGAAAATTTTTGCTCATTTTCAAGTAAATATCTAAAACAACACCCTAAGCCGACAGTTCAAACCATAGAAATTCCCTCAGGCCTCAATTGAGAGTCCAATTAACATCTAACCCAATCACTCACTTGGGTTTGATAAGTAGATGAAAGCAAGGCGCCTGGTTTTTCTACTCTAGTTATTGGCATGCTTTGCAACTGCCCGTCTTTTACAAAATCTTCCGGTATTTCTTCTTCGCTTAATTGTCCAGATGGATTGGCCACATCTCGGGGCTTCTGATTACTGTTTTCTTGTCTTGCTTGGGATTCGAATTGTTTCTGGGCAGCTAATTGCTGAAAAAGACGAGTTGACTTAAAAATATATTTTTTCAATTCTTCAAAAAATGTTCCGAAAAATCTTACCTCGAGTTTGGCCTTCAGCTGCGAGTTTTGTTCAATCAATTCGTGATTTCGCTCTGAGGAAAGATCCAAATTCTGCTGACACAAGGCCAGGTCTTCTTGCAGGGCTGTATTCACATCAGTGGCACCTGCCTATAATCACACAATAATCAGTCACAGTCAGATAACCACCATTCGAGATTAATTGTCTAAGAATGTCCAGAAAGCTAGATCTAGATCAAACTTACAAGCCCTCCTTACTATGTTTTTCTTTGCATTCGACGCCACTTTTCGTTGAAAACCAAATGTACGCTTAGCTTAGTTCAAAGCAGTAGCATGCAAAGATTTTTTTAATCTTGGGAGGAGTATTTGAGTCGCACTAACGATATACGATATGAATTTGCAAAGCAACCCGATTTTGTTAACATGAAAAGATACGCAATCAAAATTCAGTTGAAACTATATTTAAAAAAAAAACAAATTCAACGCACGAAAATCACGTGAAATGATTTGAATTGAGAAGAAAAAACGTTTCTTACACCAGAGATTAAAAGTGTCCTCAGTTTCGAAATAGTTTCCGCTTTCTCCTCGTTCTCAGAGCTCAGTTCAGCCATATGTTGCATTACAGTTTCAGCATTGTTTTGCGCCTGTTTTAAGTTCAAGTTCTCACGCTGAAAAATAAAAAAACACTCTCAAATTAAATTTCAAAAACGAAAACTCGAGTAAATGATTGTGTAAAAACGTAAAAACTAACCGATGCTTTTTGTTTCAAGGCAGCATTTTCTCCTTTCAGCTCTGACAAGTCCAGCTCCAACTGATTATCAGAGACTTCTTTTGTTGTCTAAAAGAGTTTTTTTAAATCAATTCGTAACTTTCGCGGCCATTTTTTTCGGCACGATGCTCGCTCACGAGTGGCTGTTTTAGAAATCGTATTTTGAGCTCCGGAAAGCTAGTTTTTTTACCATGGATGCCAAACAAAAAGATAAATTGCAAAACAATCAAACTAGGCGAATTAGGTTTAAAACAGACTCTGCTATTCCACCAGAAAGTTTCTTAATAAAAAATTTCTGTTTTAAAACATTCCGCTAAAGGTCTCATTATAAATAAGGATCTTGTTAACTATCCCCCCCTTTTAGACCTGGTTAACCACCCCCCCCCCCCCCCCCCCCCCCCCCTATGCATGTATTCTTTTTGACATACATTTCTGTATAAAAAATGCATTTCAAAAATATCAAAAATTAATTGGGTTTTTGTTTTCGCGCGTTCGTATTTGTTTTAGCTACTATTTATATAGTACCTATATGAAAAATTTTAATTAAACATTGTCTTAAGCTATTGAAAATGTGACAGCCAAAGTTGAATTTCTGAAAATCGAAATAGGGGGGGGGGATAGTTAACAAGATCCATAAATAACATTCAACCCATCAAAAATTTCCCATAACTATTGTTGTTTGATTTATTTTGAAAAAGCAGACCTCATTATCCGAATTTTGATAGCCGTTTTCGACCATCTGTCGAAGTGCTTCATTTTCGGCTTCTAGTCTCTTCACATCTTCCAACAGTTTTTCATTGTCGGTCACTAACTCCTGCAAGAGATGAAAAACAAATTTTCAACTTCTCAAAACTTCTGGGAAAGCTACTAAATGATCAGCAAAGTCATGAGGATACACTTTAAAACAATTATATATATTAAACATCAAAGCTTGAATAGTTCTTCTAGGGAACGAAAACAAAAGAAGAGAAATTATTTTGAAACACAGGCGAAGCGGAGCTAACGCACCACTTGCGATACAAAAAACATAAGTCGAAAAGAGAAAGATTTTAAACATTTTATGCGATTCGGAGGGAAACAAACAAATTATGTTTTCCTCAAACGACCCAAAATTAGGTTAGTAAGCCGAAAAAATATAAGCCGAAATCATTTAGGCCTAAAACTTTTTTAAGCAAAAAAAATCAAAAAAAGGAAAATATACGAAATCAAGGCGAATAATAAAACTACAAATTGCAGGAGTAAATGAATACATAGAAAAGCAACTACAATGAAAACATAAAAAGCAACTACAATGAAAAATGCATACAGCAAAAAAAGACTAAAATGTGGCAACTAAGCCGACAAAACATAAGCAGAGAAATCATAAACCGAAAATTTTTGAAAGGGAATATTTCCCATTTGAAAATAAAATAGGTCCTGGTCAGATCCGAAACCAGGACCTTTGCCGTCCCAGGCGTATTAGTTACCTCCAGACTAAGTTTGCCGGACACGCTTACAAACTTGAAATCATTATGAACCAAGAGACCAAGTGATTCAAGAGACTCAGATAAACAAGTTGTTAACCCGAAAAAAGTCTATATTCCCATTTGATAACGCTTGCTAATCGCAAGCGTAAACACACCCGAATACAAATTTCCTTCCACTTTCAGTGTTGCGGTCGAAACAATAAAAGTCAACTGCCAAAAATCAGATTTGAGCGTGATCATTTTTCAGACTTTTCAACAATCTGAACAACCTGAACGACAAGATTACGATCTCATATCTTAATCGTCCTTATATAAAGTTAACGAACATATAAGCTGGAAGATTGTTGAAACCAGGAAAATTGTATAACAATTCGACTACACTAACCTCCAATTCGGGTTCGAATTCAAGTTTCTCGTTTTTCAATTGCGCATTGGCTTCTTTCATTTGGTGTATTTGATCCTGAAGGTTCGACAACTCCCGAGCCAAAACATGACTCTTCGCGTCGTTCTGAAAAAAGTTAAACCTAATTCGCGTTCAGCGGCTTGCAAACTGTTGGAAAATTTCGAATCGTCAACAAAATTAGACAACATATCCATGCACTGAAATAAAATTTCGTCGCAAATGTAGAAAAAAGATTTACCGGATCTGCCAAAGCGATTCTGATTGAATCAATTTCTTCTTCTAGGACACGCTTATCCTGCATTAGACCATGCTGACTGTCTTCCAACTGGACAATTTGCTCCTTGGCAGTTTTCAGTTTGTTACTCAGCTCCTATAAGAAAAAGAAATATATAGACGTTCAAGCACCAGGCTAAAAAAAATAGCTACGGAAATCAACAGAAAACTTTTCGGGGAACCTAGAAAACTTTGATTATTATCCTTTCCCTTTTCAACGTCGAGAAACAACTGCGCCTCGCCGATTCTCAATGTTTCATGATCTGACTGATCAAGGAAATATCCTCAGGCACCAAGAGAAAAACACGGTTGAATCGACTTCTGCATTTAGAGGCGGAAGAACCAGACAGATCACCTTATAATAATCATAATATTAATAATAAATTGTTTTCAAACGATATCTAGTTACAGAGTTATTTATATAAATTTACAAATACAAATTGGAATCGTTTGAGAGAACACCATTAAGCCACCACGGCCTATTTTCAGGTGTCTCATTCGATCTCTTCATCATTTCCAGCAAGGACAATTCCACTGTTTTTCAAGATTTATCCACAAAAAAATGTAAAAGGGCAAAAAGCAACAAGAATAACCGGTTGCTGTGCAATTAGAACAAAGTTGCGATCTCACGCCACGCACATAGAAAAAAAATTTCAAAGTGTGTCGTTTTTTGTGCATAATTTGATGAGAGGAGCTAAACGATAGCTTAAGAAAAAGTAAACTGGGCATGTTCGATTGCAGTTGTCTTCGAAAAATGAGTTATTTTTTGAAGTCTACCAATAATTTTTTTGTTAGGACTACTCTAAATGAAGCTTCAAAAACTAGTTTTCCTGGAGTAACATTAAGTTGTTCACGACTTCAAAAAAGGTTTTATCTTTTATAAAATCTACTCGCTCAAAACTAAACTAAACAGCAAAAAAGTCAACGCTTTTTGAAAGCCTTTTTATGTCATTCGAAGCACGATTGAAGAGCTTCAATATGATATATCTCTCGGCCCATTCTGATGATTATTTGGTTTTTGTGTGGGAAAAATAAAATCTTTTTTTTTGAAAAAACGCACCCGAAGACAAAATTCCACACTCCCTTTCTATGGAAGTTCAATGATAAGGTCATTGATTTTATGTTCGATACAAAGACAAGACAGAAGTAGACACACTATTCCCTTCAAAATCCTCTTTTCGTCACCGTCATTGAAACACAAAGGAGAAGCGACACTTCGCACAACTAACAAAACAAAGCAAACATGGCATGACAAACTCGCCGACAAAAATGAGGCGAAGCCGCTAAATCGAATTTTGTCCCAAGAAGCTCTTTGCTCATCAAACGACGCAATATGAGACCAAAATGTGAAATTAGCTTAAACTTTTTAAGCTCAAAATTCAAAAGTAAAATTTAAAACATCAAAAGCAAAAAAAGAAACGAAAACTGAAATTATAGTTTAACTTGCAACCAGAATTTAAAAAACTTCGAATAGAACGGGCATTTAAAATGCATGCATGCTTACAATAAGTCTTTTCGTTGACGCGAGTATATATTTGACGACAAATTTCAGACTTTCTGTGAACAAAGTTAATGAAGTCTAGTAGTTGCAATAATCAATCGCAAGGGTAACAACCTTCAGTGAAACGAACCTATGCGCAGAAAATCTGCAACCGAAATTGGAAAAAGAAAAACAGTTATCTGGATTTGGGTGGGGAAAAGTTTTACACAGCCGCGAAGCTGCGCTTCGCAAACACTAGCGAGTACACGACAAAAAACAGCTCTAGATAATGCAAAAAAAAGTAGAAATAAGCCTCGAATCAGTAAAAACTCATCTACGTCGCGGAATCGATTCTCCAACCTAGAGACTATGAGTCTCACACACTAACCACTCAGCCATGTACAGCGAAATTTACATATAACTCAACACTTTTAATGAACTCTTTTACTTGCCAAATAGGTTAGAAAAAAGAAAGTTCGTACTAATACACTAATGCTCGCAAGCTCACTAGTGTAAAAAAATTTCGTCCACAAATTCAGTTATCGGAACAAAAATGACAATTACGCGGTGCATATAAAAACAATGACCAGCTATTCGTAAGCCTTTTCGGTCTCACTTTAGTTCATAACTGACCTTCACTTTGGCCTGAGACTCTAGAGTCATTCCCTTTGCTTCATTTGCCTCCTCGATCAACACTTTGTTCAGCTCAGTCTGCTTCCTTATATCCTTCTTCAAAACTTCCCCTTCCTCTCCCTCCACTGATTCGGCCAATTGGTCCCTCAACTCGTTCAATTCCTGGTCCAGTCTGATGATGTCATCATTGGCGAAAGACACTTCTTTCTGCAGACTGAGAATTCTGTCTTCACTTTCCCTCTTCAGTTTCTAAATCAATACACAATAGTTCAAATTACATCCAAATTTGAGGTCGGTACAGAAAATGGACAAACAAATAAACATAGAAGAGCATGTTTTTTTATTTATCGACAAGAGTTTACTGGTTGGCGGATAGTCATTGAAAAATAATCTCATCGGAAATAGAAATTCGCAATAAGAGACCAACATTGTTCTGTTACCTGGTATTTGGCCGCTTCCATGTCCAGTTTTTCGTCTAACTTTTGGTTGCCACTACGCAGCTCTTGACACTTCTTCTCAGCTACTTCGAGGTCTTTTATCGTCGCGACAACCACTGTGTTCAATTCCTGCATAAATTATTGAAACAGGTTTCATCGAAATATTATTAACTGGAAAAATAAACTGCCGCACCCATTCACGATGGACCTTTTACACGACGTGAACATTTTTGTCGGATCCTCAATCCTTTTGAGTCTTTTTCTTTTCAGTTAACCCTGGAGATTGAAAAAATATATATATAAACTTTAGTCTGGTCTTAGAAAAACTCGGATGCTATTGGGAACACATGCAAAAAAGTAGGACAGTCTTCAACGAATTACTTTTGTTCAGCCTCAGCAAGAACTGTAGACAATTAAGTAGGTTAGGTACCGCATTTAAGAAAAGTGAAAACAAATCGATTATAATGGATGAAAAAAGGATTTTGTTGCCTCGAAAAATAGTAATAATATAATCCATGTATAATTGATTATAATCATTTTTTTTCACTTTTGTGGACACTGACAAGGAAACTGAATTATAAACGATTTTTATTCATGGAACTCCAATGCGGGGCCGTTCGGTCTACGCAGACCTACCTGTGGGTTGTTGGATGTAGATGTAGCGGTGGCACTGATAGCTTGTCGGGTGTGGTTTAGAGTGGCCTGGAGCTGTCTGCAGTCTCCCTTAAGTCTGTCTCTCTCTTGTCTCAACTCACTCACACGTTTGCCCTCATTCTTCGACAGGTGCTGAACAGAAAACAGAACAAAGTGATAATACGCTAACGCATAAGACGACAGTTGTAGAAAAGCGACAAATTGTAGCACTCAGACAGCGAGACAATTTGCAGTATTCAGACAATGCGATAAAAATGAGATCTACTAAATTAAATGGAAGTCAAACTGAGAAGCGACAGGGAATTTGCTAAGGTCCCCGCCTCTCAGTCTTAAGGTCGGCGGTTTGAGGCCCACCAGTATCCGTGCCCACAAACCTCAGCCCAGAAAAATCACATAACGAATAGCACGTATTTTTCTAAACTACATTACTCACATGTACTTGCGAAAGAGTGTCTTGGTACTGTTGAGCTACTCGTTCGTTTACTGCCTTCAATTCCCTATTTGCATCCAATGACTTCTTCAGCTCTTTGCGTAACACATCCTCTTCTTCCACACCAGACTGAAAACAGATTGAGATTAGAATTTTCGTTTTAAGTGCCAAAATGGCCGACAGCAGAGGCGAGCTGTATTTTGCAAACACAAGCAAAAAAAAGCGGTTAGGGAGCTCTTAAAACTCATTAAAACACAAGTAAAAAGTTAAAAGAAATTATATTATTATTATTTTTAAAAAATATGGTTCCGATGACTGCGAAATTCGAACCAAGCACACTAATATTTTTACCACATTCATTTTCGGGTTGTATGGGTCAAACTTTGCAGAACGGTTTCTGCATGGCAATTCAGTTTCTATGAAGATCTTTTTTGTTTAATCTAAAACTGACCGGTTGAAAGAGGTTCTCCCTGAGGTTGTCGACCTCTGCTTGCAGCGCTCTATTAGCTGACCTCAGCCTTTCAATCACAGTGTTCGAATTCGTCGCTAGATCTTTATCCCCACCACTTGATTTTTTCGCCACTCCAGTAGGTGAAGTCGCCACAGACCCGGACAGAGTGGACGACGATGAGTCAAACACGAACTCCTACAATACAAGTCAGTGAAAGACTCCTACATATAAAAACGTTCGCTGCAAGACGCAGATTAATTTCATCACAATCGGTAAAATAATGAAATTCTTGATAGGATAAAGTTGCTCATTTGAAAAAACCAGAAAAAATGAGCAACGGAAGCAATTCAAACAAAAAAACGGTGATGTTCAATTGTCAAAAAATTTTCGCGTTGTTAATCAATCAATTCACTTCTGAAATTTTGGAACCCTTCCGAAGTACACGAAGCAAGCAAGTCTTAAAAAATGACAAAAAACCTACCCTGAGTTTGTTCTGAGTCTTCTGTAGTTCGTCCTTGAGAACTTTGTTGTCCTCGTGCATCAAAGTGTTCTCTCTCTCCGCCTCGTCCAGGTCATTTTTCAGCATCTTCAGGAGCTGCTCCTCTGTGGACTCCTGTTTACTACCTTTAGTCCCTTTCGTAGTAACAGTAGTAGTGTCTTCAGGATCACCTTGGTTAGGTTTTTCAGTAGACTGCGACTTAGACGGCTGAAACAATAAAACGTACTATTTGTCACGAGCCAAAAATATCCAATAGTTTCTTAAAAATGATCATTTATGAGCTCCAAGTCGGCATTTTTACTCAAGGGCGAAGCGGAGCTTTGCATTTTTGTGATACAAAACTAAAGCGCAATCAATATTCTAATATATTTTGGGTGACCCAAAACCTACAATCGAAAACTCAATATTCTATGGAATTTCTATGCAAACAGTTTTTCGAAAAATTATTTATAAAGATAACTGGCAGTGGTATCACAACATTAACACAGAAGTGCAGGTGCCCTTCGAAAAATATTGCAAATAGCAGAGAACACAACTTGGCATGCAGCTGAAAACTAAATGAAACATAAAAAAAACTGAAAAATACAGAAAGAGAAACACTAAATAAGGACACCAAAAAATCTACTTAAGCGTCGGAAATTATTTTTTAATTCAAATCTTGACATTTTCAGGACAACGGCAAAATTTCTGCTGCAGAGTCGAAAAAAAATCGCAATAAGTACAAGCTTCGCAGAGAGAATTTCAGCAAAAACCATCCACCTCGAGAAAAATTGATCGAAGATAATTTGTGAACGCTAAAAATCTTTCCGCCAGCACATGCTCTGTTGAGAATTTGCTAAACAATTTCAAGCAGAAAGGGTCAGCTGAGCTGATAAAATGTTCGCAGAAACCTTCTACGCAGAAAAAAATAATGGAAAAATATTAGAAAAACAGACAAAATTTGAACATCTCAATTTTTGAACTAAACACAGATGCGAAGCTACAAACGCAAGAAATTACAAAGTACAGAAAATTTTGAAAAATAAATGACTTCTACGGATTTTGGACACCCAAGTACTATCGTCGACTGCCGTTCATACCTATGACAGTGGAGTTTACAGAGACCAAACGCTAGTCACTAATACATTGGAGAATACATGCTATAAAACTGCTTATACAATGCAGCAAAAAATCAATCAAGTTGAGCGCTATTATTTGCGAATTAGGTTGGAAAAAGTACAGTTATGAATATGACACTACGCTCACTAGCTCGCATGTGTAAAGAGACAGTGTTTATAAACTACGCACGCTAGATTGACACTAGGTTAATTCCAATGGTTCAATAAAACCAATTTAAATCAGCAACAAGGACAGCCGGTTACTGTGCAAGAAGCACAGAACTTTCCACTATAGTCTTAAAAAACACCAGAAACTTGTTCAAATCAGTTTCATTTTTCAACGTGATGAGATAAAAGGAGCTCCAAAAAGCTAAAAATTAGGCATATTCGACAGCCATAGTAAAGTAAGCAAATTAAAAAACAATTTTTTAGAAAAATGACTAGAAAAACAAAAAAAAATTAAGAAAATCCAAAGTAATTACTACAAAAATAAGTAAATGAACTTCGAAAAAAAAAGTTATCGAATACCTAATTGTTCCAAACAAGTTTGGCAAAAATTGAAATGATACTATAAAGCTTGCTTGTTTTAAAAGCGGTAATTAGGCCAACTTAACTTGGGTAGAAGAAATTCGAAGAAAAAACGGAGTTGTTAGTCTTACAAATCAATTTTCAGCCAAAACAGAACTTGAAAATTTGTAATCTTTCTCCCATTGTACGAACAGACATAAGAACTCTGAATTTTTATTTGGACAATTAATACGAGGCAACTAATCTGATAGAAAAAAGCCTTCCGCCTTTAACCCAAAAAAAAACAATAATTTAACTAAAAAATAGTCTTATTCGAGTTAGTAGCTATTTTTCTTTTATATGTAAATGTTAATATTATAAAAAGTACACAGTAACAGATAATTAAACTTAAATTTCTATAAAATTGAACATGTCAGCACTTCGAACAGTGAAAAAAAATGATTGCAAGTGACCTTGAAGAAGTGACCGAAAAAGTACAAAGGAGAATTATTTACAGGAACATAACATCCAATTCCACAAATGTGAATATGAAATATTTTTTACCATGGTTTCGCTTTGCTGTTGGGCGAGGGCGACTGCCTGTCTGAGTTGTCTCTTCTGCTGTCTCACAGTTTCCTTAAGGTTCTCATTCTCTCCCTCAACTTCCTTCAGACCTTCCAACCCCCTCAGCAGACTCAGAATCTCGTCTTTCTAAAAATCATTGACCCAGAGGTCAAATGAGCATCAACCAGTCAGGAAGGGTTTTGGATCTTCACAAGAAAAGGAGCTGACAAACTCCGGAAATTTTTTTAAGGTCACTCGATTGGATTTTAGGAACTAGATAGGACTAAAAAAAAAGCTGTTGAAAAAAAACGGATCTTGTGAACTATTTCCCCTCCCCTTTTGGACCTTTCTCCCACCCCCCCCCCCCCCCCCCCCCCCACCTATACATGTATTATTTTTGACAACCATTTCTGTATAAAATAAGCACTTCAAAAATGTCAAACAAACGTAGACTCTGAAAAACATTTTTCAAAAACTTTGTGAGAAGAATTCACACAACTGCATCATCAATTTTTCTATCTGAATACATTTTGCAGCAATAATTTACCATGAAATCCTTCTGCTTGTCAAACTTTTCTTTTTCCTCATTCAGCTGTTCGTTTTCTAATTTCAACTTTTCGCATTCTGCTATCAAATCTGCTATTTTAGGCTGTGCGGCTTCCATTAAGTCCCTTGCTGCGTCATTCGGCGAGACACCTTCGAGGTCCGCGGACGCTTCTGAAAACAATACCCGGGTTGAGCTCACAATAAAAATTAGCGATAAAAAAGTGAAAAAAAAACAGCGATTGCCATCGATGAATTATCGCTAATTTAGCGCTGGAAAAATTATCAATTTTTTTATCGATGGATTATCGCTAATTTAGCGCTGGAAAAATTATCAATTTTTTTATCGATGAATTATCGCTAATTTAGCGCTGGAAAAATTATCAATTTTTTTATCGATGGATTATCGCTAATTTAGCATAAAATTTTCGGTATAACTTTTGAGTACCTGACGGTTAATTCAACTTTTACGGCGTGAACATAACGTTCGTGACAACTTTGTTCCAAATTTTGCAAAACAGTTTGAATTGAAACCGAAATTCATCTTACTGTTCTAATTGGCTGGTGCGCTTGCATTAAAAAGTATGATCCTTCATGATTGAACTTTAATAGGTGAAAGTCTCTTCTTTAATTCTTTTTGTTTCACGTGCTAGTTGATTAATGAAAACTTTATATCTAACTTTATAACGTAGTCTTTGAACAATGAGAAAATAAGAACTCACCGGAGAGGATTTCCCTGATGACAGAAACAACCGGTGTCTCATTCGCAGTCGAAAACTCTTGAATTCTATTTGCCGATTGGTCATATTGAGACTGCTTAGAGGCCGAACCAGATAATGGAGCACCACTTTGAGTTTCAGTTACCATAGCCTGAAAGACGCCAGCCAATCAACCAGTAGTGTGCCGAGGAGGAGGGGGGATTGAGTTTGCCAATTTTTCCTAAGGGTCTTCTACTTTGGTATAATTTTAAGACACTGAACTGTTCGGAACTTACGCTTACGGAAGGTTCCGAGCGGATGATGCTATTTACTCCCAAGATACTCTGAAAGCGGACGGGATACTCCCAGGATACTCCGTTTTAGCTAGCCAACCTCAAAAATTTTCTAAAGGCGCCAAAATAACTATATTTGAGGGATGAACGCGCGCGCCCGAAAAACGCAAAATAAATCATTTTTCTTGTAGCCTGTTGTTATAGCCTGACATTTCTAGTCGGTTGTTTTCTGAAATTTGCCGGCGACGCAAAAATTTTTAGACTAAATTGTCCTTATAGTATTTTCGGAGAGCTCGGAAAATCAAATCGGTCTACCTACAAACAAGGTTGACAAAAATTTTCAAAAAACCGCCCCCCTATAAAAGTTTCTGCGCCCGCCACTGCAAAAAACCCTGCACAATCACTACACTGCGAAGAAATACCTTTAACTCTTTTAGACCCGACCCAAAAAAAAAGAACCAGTAATCCATCCACTGATTATAAAACATGACCTCGTCGATACTCTAGGGGGGAAAATGAGTGTTGTGCGTGTATGTATGCGTGTGTGCGGGGGGGGGGGGGGTTGAGTAAAAAAAACTACTCATGCATGACTGCAATGATTCTCACATCCTCTATAGAAGCGATCGTTTCCTCTAGTTTAGCTTTCGCTTCTTTCAGTTTAGCGTTTTCTTCCAGCAGAGCAACATAAACAACATCATTATCTGCTTTTCTCGATTCAGTGGACAATTTAGTTTTCGGCTTTGTATGATTTGCGTCTGCTTTGTTAGAAGCCACTTCTAACTTGAGTTCCAGAATTTCCTTGTCCTAAAAACAAATCCGGTGACATAGCCAGTTAAAATTTTCAGATTTGCTAAAATTTGGCGAGTACGCCGAACAAGCAAGTCAAACCTTTTCTTTATTTACAGTTCCAAGTCGTGTGATCTCAGCCTTCAAATCGACAAACTGCTCTTTCAACTTCTCGTTATTCGACTTGACCAGCGCCAATTGAGCCGAAGGTTGAAGCTGCAACTCCTGAGTGGCTCTGCTCTCAAGTTTTAGTTTCTTTGATTCATCTTTGAGAGCTTCATTTTCAGCTTGAAGTTTTTCGGTCTTCTGAACAAGAAGGTCGATGTCACCAGAACCAGCAGTCTAAAACACGTGAAATCAAAAATCTTGGAGAGAACATGCATGAAAAAAATGAGAATTTCAGTCAAGATATGAAATGTCAAGTGATTTGATAACAACAAACAACGTAAAGTATATTTCCGAAAGTTCAAAAAAAAACTGACCAATTCGGCAAGTTTGACATTGGTCTCTCTGAGCGCCTCCTTGGCTATCTTCAGCTCTGCCTTCAGCTGAGCATTGTCAACAACCAGATCAGCTGAGGATTGAGAAACAACTGCGTCATCTGCTGTTACAATTGGGACCGGTGCACCATCCGACTAAAACTCAACAAGCTATTGAATTTTCACACAGAGGCGACTTCGCGATCACAAGCGATAAAACAGCACAAAGTCGTTCCAAAAAAGGAAAACAAAGAAATAAGGAAAGAAAAGATAAAACACGTTTTGAAAAAAAAACTTTCCTTCTCCCGGAACCGAACGAACGACGCAGAGATTACGAACTAACGTCCAACACAGGAATTTCAAAAAGTCTATAAAATTTGAAAAAAAAACTGATTAAACTTGAAGCTCTTTTTATTTTTAAAAGTATTTCTGATTTCATGCAAAATATTCAAAGTTTGCCAGAGATATGATAAGAAAAAAGTACTTAATGGCCAGAAGACTCACTGATTTCTGTATCTGCTCCCTTAGTTTCCTATTCTCTCTTCGCAGCTGATTGCTGTTCTCCAGGAACCGCAGAGGGTCCGAATCCAACTCCTCCTGAGAGCTCAACACTTGTTTCTACAATAGAATTGAGCAACAGTTATAGAATTTACTTATTAGAAATAATTGAGAAAATTCATTAAATTTAAACTTCGCGTTTGAATATAATTTGGTGAGCTTCATGCAAAAAGAAATCGAGAAAATTGACCGCAGCATTTCGAAATCTTTCTAAAACTTCAAGCGGAAAGATTGTCTAAGGCTAAAAGCTATTTTCAGTTGTGACAAAACGTGTAAGCAGGGGCTTAGGCTGAAAAGTACAGTCGACATTGATAATGCTGACAATGAACACGCAGGCAACAATTGAGGTACTTTTTTTCAAAAGCATTTAATTAGTTGCAAAATTTGTTAAACGCACAAAGTTTTTAAGATTCTTCAACTCTCGGTCCATCTTTTTGTTCTGTACTCTCAGTTCCTCATTGTCTTTTATTAGTAGCTTCAACTCATCTACAACTGAGAACTGGGGATCCACAGGGACCTCAACTGAGGAAGATTCTCCGAGTTCTGTCAATTTATCACCCTAAAACGCAGAAAAAAGCTCAGTTAAAAAATTGATTGACAATTTTTTGTTGGTGGCTAACGTGAGACTTGTTGAGTTAAAGATAGGACAGTTGTATCTTTCAGGTATAGTTTCTTGTTTCCGTAACCACGAATAAATAATTTTTAATACTTTAAAAAGTTTTATAGTAGAAAACGAAAAGAAACAAAAATGAAATACAGCTAAACTATCATTTAATACTTCAATTGCTGAATTTTTTCTCTTAAATGACATTAAATGCAAAAAAACTCAAAAATTAACCGGAAAATATCTGATTTGATTACGATTTGAATTGTTAATATATTTAGTAATCACAATCCCATAGTCAATAAAAAATACATATCGATTCCTCACCATCTTTTTGATGGCATCATTCATGGCTTCCTTCTCTGCTTTGAGGCTGAAGTTGCATGTCTCGAACTGGACCACTTGATCTTGTAGGTCCTCAATGATGTCCCCAGAGTTGGTGTCTGCCGCTATCTCGTCCAGCATCAACTGACTCTCCTCGTACGCCTTCAGCAGTTCGTCCTATCAAGAAGTCAAGGAAGTTCACACAATGAAGAAGATAAGACGTGTTATGCAATTAACAATAGCGCCATAACTGAAAAATACCCTCCTCGATGTTAAATGCTAAAAAATATCTCTCAAATTCTACTAGACTATTAAGAAACTTTCTGAGAGATTCTGCTGTAAATTCCTTTTCTGGATCCCATATTGTAGCTAAACGCATTATCGGTTTTTAAATTTTGAATAAATTTCTAGATTAAAATGGCAATCAGAGGATGACGAATCAGTCGCTTGAAAGAGTAAAATTTTTCAAGTATGACATTTCAATTCACTGAAAGTTTAAAGGTGAATATCAGCATTACATGCGTATAATGACCGGATCTCAACACCGTTAGAGAAAAGCGCACTGAACGAACCGCTTATTTCCAAACTTCACAGCTGTAACAGAGTCATTGGTCATATGCTCGTCTGTTTCTATAATGTTCTGCTAGATTTACAAGTAATAAATCCTGATGTTACCAAAACATCTACGGATTTGAAAATTTAAACCAAAGTCTAGCCGCAAAGATGCCGTCAACTATTCTTCCCATCCCTTGGAGGCTTTCGTCACACGGTAAAAAAGTTCGCATATGCTTAATAATCGAATTAGTCCTTTATAGGGGTGGAAATTCTTCATTAGGTACCACAGGGGAGGGGAGGTTTCCATAGGGGGCATCATAGACCACAGGGGAGAGGTGGGATTAAAAAGATTGAACTTGCCTTTTCTAGAAGATTCTCTTTGAGTTCCTCTATTTCCTCTCGTAAATTGCAGTTGGCTGTCTTCAGCAACTGACACTTTACTGTCAACTCCTCCATCTGACTAAGAAGAGGCTCAGAACTAGAGTTCTAGAACCAGAAAAAAAACAAAGTGAGACATATCAAAACAAACAGACATGAATCGAATGGATGGAACTGTGGCGCAAGTGGCGGTAAAGCTCTCTAGAATCCATATGGTAACCGGTTCTAACCTCATACGTACCCTAAAATTTGCATAGCGAGCTCTTGCAAGTCACCCATAGCTTATTTAAGATTAAACAATTACCTTCGGCTCAACGTAGCAAATTCAGAATTCAATTTCATATCTAATCTATCAGGTTTTCCGATTTGCTAGCATGATGTTTTTACTTGAAACTAACCCCTTCGAACTGCTGTTTACGCATATTCTTCAACTTCAGTGCCATATCATTGCACTCCTGTTGTAGTTGGTTGCTCTTTTCCTGCAGTCGTTCGATCTGGTTGTCTTTCTGCTCCTCGAACGTCAAGGTTGTCCTTAGATTCTAAACACAAGGTTCCAACAGGATTTTCTGTTTTCTTTCTCATCATTTCAAATTGGAATCATTCTTGCAAAGTTTGGATAATTCACTTAGATATTCTCGGATCTTGAATATCCAAAAAAACTAGACTTTAAGTATAGGATGACACAAAAAAGATGGTGTTACAAAACAGATTGTAAACATTAGAAAGGCTATCCAAAATGGGCAACTAGCGCTTACGGCATTATCAGTTTTGATAGCTCTCATCTCCTGTCTTCGTTGTCGCTCCTCCTCTCGCAGCCTCCGGTTCTCCCGAGCCAACTCGTCCAGGTGGGTCTTCAGGCTATCGCTACCCTCTGTAGTCCCTCTTGCTGTCGTGATCCGGGATGCATCAGCAGTTGGGGAGGTTGTGCGGTTCTGTGGAGACGAGCCGCTGGACTGGGACGGATGCTCTTTATTTGAAGCTCTATCTGTAGTCTTTGAGGGTTCCTGGGAAAAACCATTATTAGGGAAAGATTTCAGATCAAAAATCTACACAGAGGCGAAGCTGTGCTTCGCAAACACTTGCGAGAACACGACCAAAAGCAGCTATATCAAGTGAAATAAGTACAAAAAAGCCTCGAATTAGCAAAAACTCGGCTACGTGTAGGATTCGAATCTGCCACCTACTGCAATCAAGAGATTTAGTGTCTCACGCACTCCCCACTGATCCACGCAAGCTTAACAACCGCCAAACACTACTCACAATTAAAGCAGCTACATATGCTACAAACCTGTCAATGTGATTCAGCACGCAAAAGTGGCACCAAATACAAGTAGACTCAATTTTGCATGTAATTATTTGGAATATAAAAACTGAAGGCATCTACACTAACTTTCCATGTAACAAATCGCAAAGCAAAAAGCCACTTTATGTATAAATTATGAATTTCAAAAAATTGCGAGATATATTGAGCTAGAAATTTTCTGAAATCGAGTTTTCATTATTGTTATGTTGTTTGTAACAAATCACGTTTTTCAGTTCATTTGATGAATTAAAAATGCATCAACTGTGTTAACTTATTACTATTCGAATGACAAAGCTATCCAACAGCTGTACAAAAGCCCCACCATTATTGGGGTGCTGTACCATAAAGGTGCTGCACTAATATTTGCGACTTAGAAAAAAAGAAGGTTCGTACTAATACACTAGCTTCGCAAGTTTAAATAAAACATTGAAACAGAAATGCTAAAACTAATTCAAGAAGATCATTCTCTTTCGTGATTTGTGAATGATTTTGTACAGTTCCAAATAACAGTTTTGAACAATTTTTTTTAGGTCGATCAAGTTGATTTTCCGAGCACTCACAGAACACTATCAAGTCCCTATTATGACCAAAAATTTGCGCCGCAAGCAAGTTTTGAAAAAAAAACGTCAAATTTGCGTTTTTTTCTTTTCGCGCGCTCCCCTTCAAATATAGTATATATATTTAGAAATATAGAAAAATTTTAGGGTTGGTCACCCTAAAATGGATGTCATAAAATAATACCAAAAGGGGGGTCGAATCCCTGAGGGGGTGGGGGGATGGTTAAATCCGCCTTTGCTGCTGTTGGCAGTGTTTTCTGATGCATACTTGATATTCGTTGATCATCGTGTCAGCACTAATAATGGGCAATTCTCGCAATCTGTCTCTCAGTTTGTCGTTTTCCAACTCCAGTTTCTTTACATTATTCTCCAACTCTTTCATCCCTTTGAGATCCAAGTGCTGAAATTGAAAGATAATTCTGCATAACTTTGACTTAATCTAAGTCGCATGAAATAAGATGTGAAAAGTTTGAAAGAAATTTTGACTCGGTTACAATAGTTTACAATAAAAAAGCATTACGGCCACCATACAGTGAGAAAAATGACAATGAACGCAAGGAAACAGAAAAAAAGGCTATATGATTGAAAAACTTCAATTTAATTTTTTAAGAAAAATGTATACTCTTGAAACGCTTCAAACTTCAAAAACAATTTATGATAGACAATTTTTCGTTAAAACTAACCCACTGAATCAAGGTAATTTTTTTATTCCGCTGGAAAATTAGAAAAATAAAATCCACTTTCGAAACTAGAAGTCGATCCTGTTTTTCGTGACCTTAAAATTTTGCAATTTGATAGTAGATTTTGCCTTCCCAGAGACGAAGCTAATATATAGAACTTAAAAAGATATACGTCAAACAGCGAATAATTAAATTTGAGAGGGAACAAACTCCAAGACTTTTTTTCTGAAACAAAACTAAAAAAAAAATAATCGAAAACAATGTGTCTACACTATGTGCATTGACACTTATTCATTTGACTCAAAAATTTTGTACGATACAATATTTTATTAGCAGTATGCGGCATTCGAATCGAATGTAAAATTTTTGAGCAGGCCGAAAAGTTGCGTTAGTCCAAACTCAAAGCTAAACGAGCTATTACTAGCCGTCAGTTAACACCGAAGCGAAGCAGCACTTAAGCAATAAAACACGTCAAAAGTAAGTAAATTCTAAAAAAGTAAACACAGAGACGAGGCGGCAACTTCGCAAGACACAGCGAGAAAGCGGCAAAAGGGAGCTTCAAAATGCAAAAAAAAGCACTAACTCGTGCATGCAATAATTTTGAAAATAATAAAATAAAGGCAACCACACTAACTTTGCATAGAATAATTTGGAACGCAAAAAACCAAAATTTTCATCAATTCTACATTTGAAAAAATTCTCAATTACGTTATTTTTCAAAAAATGTTAATCGGTTTTTCAAATTAAACTGTTGTATGAAGCATATAGTTTTTTCGGTTAATTTGATAGAGTCAAAAAACATCAACTCTTTTATCTTAATAATAATCAAAATTCACAGTATATGACATTAAATTTCCAATGCTGCTGAATCTGCAAAAGTTCCATCAAAAGTAGAAAAATAATATTTGCGACTTAGGTTAGAAAAACTTGGCAGAGTACAATCACACTACGCACCGCACCAATAGCGAAACAACAAAAAACAGCACAGCATCTTGGAAAAAAGGGAAAATATCGGAATCAAAGAAATTAGAAAACAAATCTAAACATAAAATTAAACAAGGAAAGCCGGTTACCGTGCAAGTAGCACAGAATGTTCCGACCATAGTCTTTAAAAATGTACTAAAACTTTTTAAAATTAGTGTAACTTTTTCTTCGTGGTGTGATAAAAAGATCTGATATAAGTTTATAATTGAGGTATATTCCGCAGTCATAGTAATATGTGCAAACCGGACAACAGTTTTCGAAGAAAAATGAGTAGAAAAACAAAAAAAATCGAAATATTCAAAAAAAAATTGCAGAAGTTTTTCGATTAGCAAAAAGGCCCCAAAAATCTCCAAACTAATTTTGTTCGAGTAAAATTAAGTTTTGGCATAATTAGGCTATTGTAAATGGCCTAATTTAAGCATAAACAAACCTGCTCGCTGTTTTTCGTGGCTCGAAATTAGACGAAAATCAAAAATTTCAAACCGGTTTTTCTCAACACAGGAAAAATGTTTTGGAAATTTTTTAATGTGGTTCGAATCACGACTGAAATGGTTTTAATAAGATACATCAATCCACCCAGTCCGATAACTATTTGTGGTACCTGATTTTGCAACTGTGCATGGAAAAAAAGCAACTGTGCATGGAAACGTTGAGTCCAGGGGAGGCGTTAAATTTTGCTGCGGTCCGAGAGAGGGGTGAACTCATGAAAACGAGAGTTAGTTGAGGATTGCCAAGATTTGATAACAATCTACTTAACGGTAATCGAACAAATAATTCAGGTTCAAATAATTTAAGTCAACGTGGAAGTTACGTCAAACGAGAACCGGTTAATGGTGTCAACAACCAGGTGCTGGACAAATGCCATAACTGTGGAAACCCGCTGACACCAAATCACAGGAATTACTGTAAAGCAAAGAACATAATTTGTAAGAACTGTAGTTGCCGAGGTCATTTCGCGAGGTTTTGCAAAACATCAGTAAATCAAATAGACGGTACATACGAATTAACGCAGTACGAAACGAATGTTATCCGTACATTTGAACAAGAAAACGAAGAAGAAATTAGCGTTTTTGTTATCAAGACATACACGTTTTTTTTTTTTACGTTTTACCTTAAACTTGAGTTATGAAGTAGTGCACACGCTAAACACACCCGAATACAAACTGAAACACACCCGAACCAAAACACACCTGAATATAAAGTTTCTCCCATTTTCAATGGCCGTAACAAAAACAAAACTCATCAAGCAGATACTGAGCAAACAGTAATAAAAAAAGAAAGTGCAAACTAGAAAAACAGAGCTTTTGACTTATCAGGGAACCCAACCTCCGACCTGGAAAATACGATCCTCATTCCTTGCATCTGCGCAATGGTTGAAATTATACAAACACCAGCCACCAATAATGCAACTGCGGACGCTAATTAATTGTCAATTTTATGCAGTAAAAATTCTACCAATTTATTATACAGAGAGGCAAAGCTGCTCTTCGCAAATAATAGCGAGAAGACGATAAAAAACAGCTCCATAAAAAGCAAAGAGAAAAAATAGAAATAAGCCTCGAATAGCTAAAAACTCGATAAAGTTTCGACCTGCGACCTAGAGATTATGAGTCTCACGCACTAATTCGGACGATTAATAAATCACAAACACAAGTTAAAACCAAAGCAAAGAACAAGTGTTATGAAATATCCAATACCACAGATCGTGATGATAGCAAGTGCCACCGAATAAAATAACACTTTTACTGAACACTTTTTATTTACCCCTTAGATTAGAAAAAATGGAGATTCGTACTTATACACTACGCTCGCAAGCTTGCTTGTTTAAAAACTTTTGCCGCCATCGGCCAAAATCTAATCTCCTACCTTAAGATTATGCACCTCATTTACTCTCATCTGGGCCACGGTCGATATAACAAAATAAAACACAGTGGCAAAGCTGATCTTCGCATTACTTGCGTTACCACAAAAATAGCATTGCAAGCTAGCAGACACGGAAAAAAGAGCCACTAAATCCAAAAAAAAAAAAAATGTTCGAAGAAACCAAAACCAAAAAAACCTTAAAATGTTATCTGGAATGATATTCGATTTGCGGAAAACATGTCCAGAAACACATTCGACGGCGTTTAACGAAAATTCAAAAAAAAATTTGAGCAAAAATGAAATTGTTGTCATGAAAAACTTTGAACTATAAATTCTACTGTGAAATTTCTAACTTTTGGTGCAATCCAGAGGAAAGCATACAAAGTATGGTTGCCCCGAACGACACAAAATGGTTGAGAAAACCGACAAACTATAAGCCGAAATCATGTAAGCCGAAAAACTTATTAGTGGGCAAAAAAATGGACAATAAAAAGGAAAATATACGAAGTCAAGGCTAGTAGAATTACAAATTGCAGCAGTAAATGAAAACAACAAAGCAATGACAACGAAAACTGCATACAGCAAAAAAAAACCGAAGGTGTAGTAACTAAGTCGATAATACATAAGCAGACATAATAAGCCGACAATTTTTTTCAACATTTTCAGCACTTCGCATACACAAGCAAAAACAAAAATATGACCGATAACGCTACTGGGAAAAACTGAATGACTAAAACTTTGAGTCTTCAAAATTTCTTAAGGGACGCATGCCAATTATGACGCATTAGCAGTACCAGTCAATTAACAAGAAAATACCAACTAACATGCCTCAATTTATAGAGTATTCTATGGAGCAATAATAGCATGAAAAAAATAAATGTAATGAAAATAAAAAGAAATTTTGTTTTTATAATTTGAAATTTTTTGTAAAAATCATCCCCCCCACACGCCACTAATCGCGTCAAAAATGGCTAGTTAAAAAAACGAAATTTTTCTGAAGAAAAAACCACTCCGAGCATAAATATTCCGTTACTTTCGTTACGAAATTCGGAACAACAATAAAAGTCTGTGTTAATATCCTTAGCATTGGCTGCAATTAATAGCTGGTTAATGATCAAAATGGACACATTTTATCGCAACAATATTTGCGTCGCAACACTATTTGCGACTTGGGTTGGGGAAAAAAAGATAGTTCATACTATAATACAAGCATTGCTTGTGTAAACAGAAAAACAACAGGTCCTGGCAGATTCGAACCCAGGACCTTTGCTGTACCAGACGTATTCGTTGTCTCCAGACTAAGCGAGTCGGAGACGTTTAGAAGTTTGTATTCATTATGAACCAAGACACCAAGTGATTCTGTTAAACAAGTCGCAACCCAATAAAAAAAATTAAATATTATATTTCGATTTAATAACGCTGGCTAATCGCAAGCGTAATAACACTTGCCAGGAATAAAGCGACTTCAGGAGCTAAAAAATTGCCGATGCAAGTTTGCAAGTTAGGTTGGAAACAAGTAGAATACGATCCGGTTGTACAAAAAATGAGTATGTTATATATACCAGTGTCTTGTTGGTGGTGTTCAACTTTTCCATTTCGCTGGTGAGTCTCCGGTTCCTCAGTTTTAGACTCTCATTGTCTCTCACCACGTCAAAGTAGTCCTGTTCTGTGTCTAGATCAGCAGGAAGCTTCTCCCTGTCCAGAAAAATTGCGTCCACTGATGTTGAAGTATTCAATGGATTGTCCTTCTAGAAAAAACAGTAAGTTTGAGTTTTTGAGATTGTTTAAGAATACTTTGACATAGGGATGATAATACAACAAATTTTTGCCCTTAGAGATTTGGACCTTCATACTACATAGATTATTACAAGAAAGCCAGCAATAAATATCCAAGGACTAAATTTGTAATTGTTTTCTCAAAATTTGGCTGCATCGCAATAGTTTCACTTCCTTAGTTTAGGAATTGCCAAGAAAAATACTTACTTGGCCTATAAAAAAAGTCGAGAAAAATCAAAAATTTCAAAACTAAAATATCGTGCCACTCATTTTAATCCCAGCAATGCGTCTGCCACTGAGCTTGATTGTTCGTTTGCTTAACAACCATAGGGTGGTTTAATTTGAAAACAAAAATCCTATCAGAGAAAACAATAAAAAGCAAAAACGTTCACGAGACCAAATAAAAGCAACATCAAATCATGTTGCTGTTAGTAGCTGCTCACAAGCATCGATTCATCTGCAACCTCAAATCGCTTCCGTCGATTATTTTCAGTAACCCACAATCGTAATTGTGGAAATTGATTTGCTGCGTACTCTCGTCTGTCAAACGGTGAGTGTGGCAATCGCAGGTTTCACTAAGAGCAGGAAAGCCCCTTATTCCAATCCTGAGTAAAGTATCGTTCTAGGGGAGCAGTTTTGTTAAGGAGAACCGAGCGAAACTCCCGTGCCCGGTTCTAGCGGGCAATTTTCAATTAGTGCGGAGAACCGAGAAAAACTCCTAATGTGAGTTGGTTTTTGTTTCTGTGGTACCTACGAAACCCCTTCTGTCCAGATGTTATAATTGAAGCCAGTTAGCGACTGCGACAGGTTGGTGTCACAGATCGTCTATTGTTAGTGTTGTTGGTTTGGTCGGACAATTAAAAAGGTGAGGTACGTCATGAGGACTATAAAAACAGTTAGGACAGATGTTAATGGTGTCTTTATCAATTTTCGATAAATGGCTGTTGAGATGGGTGCTATATCGGCAGCTCAGTTAAGCAAGAAGGAACCTAGTACGACGAGAAAAGCGAGTTTCTTCATGTGCTACTGGAGAATAGTTGAGCCCGTTAGTTTTGCAGGGCTACTGTTTATATAGTCATTAACTTCCGTCCAGTGAATTTTTTTCGAAGCAAGCTTCTAGTCTGATGGTGAGATAAATTTATCTTCTTCGAGGTGTTTTATTTCATAGTTTTTTTTTTTCAGCGAGACTCTGTTTCATTTTTCTGGATTTATAATTTGAGTGTGTGGTATGGCAGTCAACTCTGTGTGGTTGGTGAGCTCCAATTAAGAAATGTTTGCACAGCATTTCATTGTGTTTTGACTAGCAAGATTTTGGTTTACCACTGAAGATGCTCAATGGAGCTCATTTTAGTGCAGCCAGTTGCAACTCTTAAAGCAGTATTGTGCTGAATCTAGAGGTCATTCCATCTGGTTTTGCTGAGCGAGGGCGACCAGACTGGAGCAACATAATTGAGAACACTAAGCCCAATGGCTTTACAAGTATTACAAGGTGTTTGTTTACTGCAACCCCAGTTAGTACCGAGACGTTTTTTCAGCAAGGTATTCCTCGTTTTCAGTTTGTTCATGATGTTGTTGAAGTGGTGTGTAAAAGACAAGAGATTATCAAAAGTTACGCCCAGGATTTTGGGTTTTTTGCTAGTTGGTTTTACATTCTCAATCATGACTACGTTAGTTTTGTGTCTGACCTCTTTGGTCTAAGTCGTGGAGACAGTTAATGTGGATTTGTCTGAAGAAAACTTGAGATTTCGACTTTCCATCTAGAGGTAGAGATCTTTTAAATATGGTTGGATGGTGGGTTTTAATTTTGAGAGATCAGAACATGTGGTAGTAATGGCGATGTCATCAGCATAGGTGGTAAATTTGATGTTGTTTGCTGATGGGAGAGGCATAAACGCGACAATACTCCTCTTTGAGGAACCCATTCTTCCATTGGTCGCATTTTTGCCTTTTTGTATTCTTGGATATGTTAAAAAAAATCGATGTCTTGCAACAAGATACAAGGATCCACTGTGTCGAAAGCTGCGGTAAGATCAAGAGCAACCAATGGAGTTCTGTGTGGCGGTCTTGGTTGGTTAAGACCATTTAATGTTGGTTAAAATACAGTTAAAAGCAGTGCTCGTGGATCTATTTTTCCTAAAGCCATGTTGATGATCGGCTAGTTTTATTTTATTAAATTCATTTAGTAAAAATCTTTCAATCAGCTTTGCACCTGGAGATAAGGGTGCAATCGGCCTTTAAGGTTTTGCCTCCGTTTTGTTTTTCCCGGTTCAAGGATCGGAAATATTTTTCCAGTTCTGCGGTATGATTGATGAATTTAAAGACATATTTATAAGATTTGTTAAGTTGGAAAGACCCATCTGACCAAGGTGGTGGAGACGAAATGGTGCAATATTGTCACGGATTTGAGCTTTTCTTTCCTTGCTTGCTTTGATTGCGTTTTCGACTACCTGTGGGATTAAGTGGGATGTTTCATGATTAAGTTTTTTCGTTTTCCTTAGTGTGCTGCGTTTAGCTTTAGTTGGCAATATTGGATGAGGATTGAATTGTTGATCGAACAGACTGGCGCATGTTTTGGCATTAAACCGAATTCTTAACGAAGTGTATTGGTTGGTTTGATGTATGGTCTGTGTTGTTGCCAGACAAAGATTTAACAGTCTTCCAGAGTTTGTGGCTAATACCTCGATGGTTAAGAGTGTTGACGAACTCATTCTATTTCTCACATTTGTGTCTGTTCACAACGTCATTGATCTGCTTTTTCACCTGGGAAATTTTATGATAGCTAGATTTGTTGAATTGGAGTTCGCCTTTTTGTTTGGATAATTTGACGGCTTCAGAGGTAAAGAGATTTAGCAGCCTTTGAGACAATTTTTGGTAAGTAGCTTCCGCTTGAGGCACTGTTTGGGGAGGTTTACATTTAGAGAAAGCAGATTCAGTTGATTCCTTTAAGCTTGGCCAATGTGCGTTTTCGAAATTAAGGAAAGTTCGGTTGGATGGAAGCATTGTCCCGACTTCACAATTGAGTTCATATATAATTGCTTCATGATCTGACCCTAACCAAAGACTCTGTGGTCCAATTGTTATTCGTGGCTAAGGAGGAGCTAGCTACACTGATGTCTGGTGAGCTTTGACAGGTGCTGCATAATCTGGTGGACAGAATCTCATTTACAAAAACGGAGTAGTCAATTTCTCTGGTACTACTGGTTCCTCTAACATCTTCAGTTAGGCTCGAGAACCAGAGTGAAAGGTGTGCAAAAAAATCGCCAAATATGATGGCGTCCTCCATATTTTCAAGTGAGCTGATTGATGATACGTTTTACGAAGAGCAGTTTGAGTGAGGGGGAATGTAAATTAAGATTAATTTGATGTAGGATTCATCCGACTTGATTTAAATTCCAACGCTTTCATTATGTTGGTCATTTAAATCTAATTTTAGATGTTGAAACTCTAGATTGTCTTTAATTAAGAAGGCTAAACCGCCGCCTTTCCCTTGAGATGGGTCTTTGTTTTTGTTAATTAAGGAGAAACCTGGGGGAGCATTACAGACTGAAGAGCCGCTCAGGTTGGTTTCTTGAATGGTTGAAAGATATTAGTTGAGAAGGGTTGCCACTGATCCATGAAGTACACTATTTTATCTAGCTTCGGGCGAAAGCCATTAGCGTTTAGTTGAAGCATTTTGAAGTTGGATTCTTCGTTGTTGTTTGGTTGCTAGAAAGGGGTTTTATGAGGGTTCTTGGTTGGGGCGTTTCAGGTATTCTTGGTTGGCGCGCTTTAGTTGTTCTTGGTTAAGGCGTTTTATTGATTATTGGGGTTTTAGATTGGGGAGTTTGAGATGGAGGTGGGTTGTTTTTGCAGTATGGGCAGTTTCGGCAGTAAAAGTCTCTAGACCATTCCGAGGATCTACGAAGCGATCTATGTGCTTGCGTTATTCTTAAATTACAGGTTAGGCAGGTGTACAACCCAGGCGCAGGGTTAATTTCTTTGCCGGCTTTGATTAACAGGACCTCATTGATTGTGCCAGAGGTCTTGGGAGAACCAGGTGACTGGCTTTCTCCGTTTCCAGTATAAAAACACGAGTTGATGCTGCGTTTGATGACATTTGCGGCAGAGATTGTACGATTTTTGGGCCATGCAAAATGTACAGGGCGTGGGTACCGCCACTGAGAAGCTATCTTACATCGGTATCCAACATCAAATCATCGCCTATAATAATTTTTCCGATCATTGAAAATGGGGAATTTTGTATTCGGTTGTGTTTCTAGTTTTTTTTGTTTTCCACGCAAAATCAAGTACCACAAATAATCATCTGAATGAGTTGAGTAATATATCATATTGAAGCCCTTCAAGTCGTGATTCGAATGATGTTTGAAAATTTCAAAAAATCTGCAAGTGTCGAGAAAAACCGGTTGCAAGTTTTTGATTTTCTGTGTCATTTCGAGCACGAAAAGCAACCTAGCAGGCTTACATTTTGCCTTGAAAGTTTAATTTTACTCGAATAAAGTTAGCTTTCGAGGTTTTTAGCGCCATTTTAGGAATCAAAAACTTAAAAAATTCAAAATTTTCGAACATTCTTTCTACGACTTTTTTTCGTTTTTCTAGTCATTTTTGTTTTCCATTTGGCCTATTTTACTATGACTGTCGAATTTGCATACCGTTCTAGTTTTTAGTTCATGTCCTTTTATCACAAAACACAGAAAAAAACGGCATTAATTTGAAAAAACGCTATCCTTTTTGAAAATCGCACATACCTTGGACTGGTTTGCAGTGGACAAAGGAGCGGCTGTCGTACCCTCAGTGGACAAATTGTCTCTTTGGGCCCTATTGATTACGTCCTTGAGTTTGGCAACCTCAACTTTGCTCCAGGCCAATTCTTCTCGCAGCTCCTCGACACCTGCTTGCTCCAACTCGGATCCCTTTCTTGCGATTTCTCTACCCTTCATGAGCCCATTGGAAGTTTCCTGGGAGAGATCAACAAGATATGAGTTATTTAAACGAATTTAATTTTCCAACAGCCGATGATGAATAACAATGGTTGAAAGTAAGTAATATTAAAAAAATATATCAACAGTCAGTAACTGCTGAAATTCATAGCTGAATTTCATTACCTTAGAACATCCGTTCATAAAAAACTTAACCCAACTACAGTTCTGATTTAAGTCATCCCAACTTAAGGTGTGAAAATAAAATTGCACAAAACGGTCATATTTTTTAAATAAAAATCTCATTAATCAAACTTAACGGTGTCTTACAGATTAATGCTACAGTCAACAAAAAATAATTATTCGAAAAATCAAACAAAAACATTATTTTCGCTTCGTAAAACTTTCCAAGTTTTTCACTTAATAAAAAAAGTTTACACAGGGTATCGAAAAAAACTTAAGTTCTTAACTTTACATTGTGGGATTGGGCATTGTTTGGAAAATGTGGAAAGTTGAAAAATTGACATTATGTTAGAGCCAAAAAGGTCGGTCGGTCAAAATAAAACCGGAAGAAGAAACTTACATTTATTTCACTGCAAACAAAATGGCTTTTGCGACGTTTCAAGAGCTTTGAAAAATGATTGATCTAGCTTTATACTTATCATACAGCAAAAATCGATCAATTTTGTTCAAGAAAGGACTGCGAGCACGAATCAACATCCGAAACGCAAAGTTTCGGCCATCAACAGAAAAAAAACGCACAAAAATGGTGCCAAAATTTTCGAAAAAAAACCTTTGGGAAAAACTTTTTTTTTCTTAGAGAAAACCATCGTTGAATTATACTGCAAATCCAAAGTTAACGTGAGACGACTACCTGATATGCGTTAACATCCCAATTATATCACTCCAACGGCAAAACTTGCTGGAAAAAGGGTGATGTCTTAGGGCTATATAAAATTATCTATGGAAAAAGAAATTGTATTCTTCGACAGAAACATTAATTCTGTCAAAAAAGCGAATTAATTTTAACCCGCATGATGGATGATACTTTTTTGACAAAATTTTCCAGCAAGACAATGCCCGCTTCCCTAACTTCAAGTTTTTTCAAAGTGCTTTTCAAATTCTGGAAAATTGGCCCCCACAATCTCCAGATTTGAAAATTTATGGAATTAAATCAAACAGAAGATTCGTGAAAAACACCATACAACAGTTAAAGAACTTATTCGTCAAGTTTTTGAATCATTTTTGGCCATTCCAGACGACTACAGTCATTGGTTATATTGGAGCACTCCTCATAAAACAAATGCAAATCTGAGAAAAGGGTATAAAATCAAATACTAAACTCGTTGATTTTGTTTATACCTTATTTATATTTGTTGATTAGTTCAAAAAAATTCATGTAAATGTTGAAAAAATGTAAATTAGGTGTTAATGTTAATATATTTTTTTAATTTTTACACCTTTTCTTAGTCCGGATAATTCAAATCAGCGCTGCATCGGCTTCAAATCACAGTGACGGGACATAGATAGAAACTGCAACTTTTTAATTTCAACGACTAAATGAGCGACTTTTGTCTTCACGTTTCTGTCATTATCTCAGCGCCAACTTAAGATGAAAAGTTATTTAGAGGAATTTAGCCGGGTCAAAATTTGAAAAATGTTACTTGGAAGGCGTAAAAAACCAGTATGTAGTTACAAATTTCAGTGATGTTCTTACTGTGGATAAATCCTGGCATTTAGAAGAGTGACTTAAGAAACTGCGAGTAGGAAATTAGCTCTTCAGTTGGGACCTCAATGACTAGTTAAATTATATTCTGTGAGATTAAATTAATTGTTTTTATTTTCAGACGTATTTTTCAAAAACAACTAATGACTCCCTCCCTATACCTAAAATTAAAACATACGCTGATGCTGATTTTAGCCAAAAAAGACTCTTCAACTCTGAGTTCTCGTATAAATACAGCTAGTACCACGCCACTAGTTTTGTTCTTCAGATGGAGACGTTTTTCTCCACTTTGCGCAAGAAGCTTCTTTAAATTAACCCTAGTTTCGATTTGCGATTCCACTCAAATTTTTTTTGTTTTTTTTTAACGGAAAAATTAATTACTCAATTCAGTTATAGTAAATATTCTCTCTTTTCGCAAATTAAGTTTAAGTGGTGGCTCAAACTTTTAGTGTTGAGAGCTGGAGTCCGTGCACACGTTTTCGACAACCTAGACTTCTAGATGTCTTAGACTTTGATAGAATAAAACAGTTTTTGCATGTCACTCTTCTAAAGATCTGACTTAGCGCCTGTGCCATTGATCGAAAGGGTTTATAATGAAGATCATGCAGTTCGTTTTCAGTCTTATTCTCATCAACCGGAACACCTAAATGGTTGCTTAATTGGATACCAAGAATCCGTGAACATTCCATACCAATCAGTTTTCAGCATGTTTAACTTTTATTAGCATGGTGCTATTGAAAACCACTTTGAAGACTTTTCTAGTTATACCTATTTGCTTATTTTCAACACTGTCTAAATTTTTGAGGCATTTTTGTTATTTTTTTGAAACGGCGCTACTCTAGCTGCACTAAAATGTTACAATATATATGTGAACATTTTTTCATTTTCAGAAAGCAATACCTTTGACTGGCCATTTTCCTGTTTGAAAGCATCGATTTGTTCTGACTGCCTCTTGCTCAGTTGTTTTAGAACACTAATCTCCTGTTTCAGTCTTTCCAGAGACTCCTTTGCAGGAACGACGCCATCTTGAACTCCTTTCGGATCCTACATGATAGGTATAATATCAAAAGATATACTTTTTAAGCTCCGCATAAAATAACTTGATCAAGACACTTGCTCTCATAAGTGAAACTAAAACGTTACCTCTTGGTTCGCTTCTGAGTTGCTTAGTCTATTCAAATCTGCCTTGAGAGTGTTCAGCTCAACTTGGTTCTCTATCGTTATATTGTCTGCATGGTTGCGACTCTCTTGTAAGCTATCCTCCAACTGAAAATTAAAATAATATCAAGCTAGTATTTACCTCAATCTTGCAGCATTTTCAATAACTGTGCAAACAACTTTTCTCCGTAGGACTATTGCGCTTATACAATTAACCAATATATTGGTACATGATTGGGAAAAGATTTGTGAACAGTATTTAGGGAGCCGTCGGCGCGGATGTTCTCTCTACCTCAGAAACTATACCCGTTCACCAGTCCTTTGGTACAAGTTTAAGACACATTTTGGCTGACCGACCCTTGACTTTTTCTTAGATTGCCTTTGGCAGAAATCGACAAAGCGCGCGCCAAAAAATTCGGTTCTTTGGCGAAAACCTTCCATAAATGAAAATACTGCAATCACTCATGTATATGCTAAAGTAGTAATTCTTTTGATTTCTAATGCAATAGCCATGGTGAAAAAAAACAGGCCAGTAATAACAAATAAGCAATACATAGTGCGGCTCCAAAGAAGACACAACCAAAGAAGACGCAACACAGTTAAAGTCTTCGCTTCCCTCGCCCCCCCCCCCCTATAGAGGAAAGCGCACATTCAAGAGGTTGCAAGCATCCCTGGGGAACCCCAATCAGAGCTCAGTATTCAAGAATTTGAAATAAATAAGCGATAAATTCAAACAGAGTTTTGCGCAGTTTGAAGGGCGTTGATTAGTTGAAATTTCTCGCGATTTTGCTTCTTCACGCATGAGAATAGTCCCTACCGTTTGTATTCTCTGTTCCAGGGTCCTTCTTCTGTCGCGGAGTGCCTTGTTCTCGTTCCTCAGAAGAGTGACCTCGGCCTCCAGACAGTCGACGTCTGCCCGCAACTCATTCACATCCCTGTCGGAGCTAGACTTCATCTTGGACTGAAAATGTACTCATATTTACAGTATATAAAGATTGGTATTGCTTGTGGCATATATTTTAATTTTCCATGGAGAGCTGCTTAATTAATTTTCGTACAATTCTTCAAGATTTCTTCAAATTAAAATTCTTAAATTTTGTTAAATGAAACTAGGATAATGAAAGTCCATTTTTTAAAATTCCACATATTATGTAGGATTTGTACAGTTTTGGCACACATGAACGCACATAAGAAAAGTGATTCGCTCCTTAAATAATTTTCTGAACATTACAAAATGAAAATGGGGGGGGGGGGGGGTTTGATTTCAGATACTCACTGTCTCCAGTTGTTTCTTAAGCAGTTTGTTTTCCTGAGCCAACTTGTCTGCTGTTGCCTCTGCCCTCTCGGCCTCCTGTCGGAACTGCTTCACTGACTGAACTGCTGCAGTCTCATTTCCACTCCCACTTGGCAATGCCAAACTGCCAGGAATCGAAGAGGACACAATACTGTCAGAGGGTAACTGTTTCTGCGGCAGTTGAGCTTCCTGTGACAATTTGAACAATTTCAGAGGAGTTGAATACAACGGAGAGTTGCGTTTGTATACGGTTTCAACAGAGAGAAAACTTTTTAGCCGTTGTGGAAAGCATCTTAAAAAGCATCGATTTCGATTGAATTCGCCGCTAGCATAAAAAATTTTTCCTCTTCAGCGAACTATCTTGCCGTTCACACAAAATCATTTTCACGAAGAAAATCGTATCTAAGATTTTCTTTAAAGACTAGTTTTATATCAATCAGAATCAAGAATTCAGAAGTAAGTTTTACAATTCAAAACAAAAACATCAAACTCAGACACCTTTAAAAAACGACGGAACTTGATTCATACCAGGTGACTGAGTTTAACCATGACGTCTCTTTTCTCCTCTCGGAGTTTCCGGTTTGCGTCCGCCAAACTAGCATTCTCCTCCTCCAGCGACTCCAGTTCAGCAAACAGGTCAATAGAGTCCAGCTGGGCCACAATGCCCGGCTGACCACTCGCTACTCCGCCGGAAGATGATCCTCCTCTGGGTTCGCTATTCGAGGGGTTCACGTCCAGAAAAGATTTCTAGAAAAAATATATCGTCGATTAATATCAAGAAAAATCAAATATCAAAAACACTCAAATTTTGCTTTCGAATATCATAAATTCAATGGAAAAAACTTCAACATTGAGTACAACCTTCAGTAGTAGTATTATTAGAGCGATTGACAATGAAATCTATTTTTTCTCACCAATTCAGCGTTTTCGTTTTTCAATAGCCTCATTTCGGCCAGGATGTTTGAGTTTCTTTGCGGATTCTGAAACAAAAATGAATACTGACTTCTACAATAAAACGCCTGGCCAAAACTAACTTTCGGAGGAACGTTTTGCCGCTGACACAAGCACACATTAATCTAAATAAACAGGAGTGGACACTTGAAACCAAAAGGTTGTCAGGTAAGCTCACTTCGATTCCCAAATCTCTCATCCAGACTAAATATTCACAGATAGTCTCAAAAAAAGCGAGTGTACATTTTGGTGAACCTGATGTGAGGGGTGGGCAGTCGTAGTAAACAATTGCAGTTTGGTTTGGACGTAACGGTGGGATTGATTAAGCTTTAGGAAATACTTATTATGCTTTTCGTGAAGAAAGATGGGGGTTCCGTTGCTTATTATAAATATCAACGGGTCTCTGGGATGACTGACCAGTTTGTTCATGTCTCTCTTCAGCTGTCGGTTCTCCTCCTCCAGGCTCTGTTTATCTCCCTCGACCTCCTGCAAGTAAGTCTGCATGTTCAACTTGTTCCTCTCCAACTCCCCTATGCGATCCTCCAGCTGTCTGCTCTTCCTCACCACTTCTCGCAGTTGCACAGCCTCCTTCTCAAACTGGGACAGTCGATCAACCTTAACAAAATTTAAACAAGAAATAATGAAAAAGATCTGAAGAAAAAAAAGAGTTTTAAAATCTGGAGAGGGTGTTCGAATTAACCTCATGCTATTTTTAGTTGCTAGAAAAACCAAAACCAACGCACTTACATATATATTTCAGCAATTATGTATTCAGCTAATTGAATGCGAAAGTCCGGCCTGGTCAATGTGACCTTTGTTGAGGTTTTCAGCAGCCGGTTGTAGGCTTATGGGAATCTCGATGAAACTCTTCGAAGCAACGGCCCCATCGGTAGAAAAAACCCGAGCAGATAATGTGGCACGACGTTATCAACAACAGCTTGAACGGCAATCGTAGAACAATTTCAGAACGTGCTCAACTTGAATTTTTATTAGTATCATGAAAGTTTCGTCCACGACTCAAATCAAAAGTCTACATTGAAATCAGCATTCTCTCGGCAGTATGATTCCACTTCAACAAATTTTGGCAACTTGCAAAGAAGAAACGATCTGCTAAGAACAACTTTGGTAGTAAACAAAAAGACACAAGAAAAAAGAAGCTAAAGGTCGAAAAAGAAAGCAACACAAACCAGTGGTAGGCTAATTTATTTTCTGGGCTGTGCGACTCCAGAAGTTTTCTCATAAACATTTTTCGGTAGATTGCGTTACCGAACTTTGAAACTCAAAATTTTGCGATTGCAGAGATTTCTCGGAATTAGTTTGCATTAGCATATGTTATATAATAGATCGGACTTTCTCAAACCCGTTCTTTGAAACACTTGAAACTGCGAGCACTAAATGAAATGACCAGAAAAACCATAACGCACAAAAAAAATTGTTAAGAAGAGCTATTAATGAAATTCTGAAATACGAACGCAATCTAAATGGGATCACTCAACTTACTGGGCTCACTCCAGTCGCTGTAGAGGGCAACTTTGATCTAGGAAAAATTATTCTTTCTCAGCCACTCTTACGAGTCTAGCAACAAAAGAGAACCTTTATACACAACGCAGCCATGCAAGAAAAGTCTGAAAGCAAAAATAAGAACGAAGTTGATTTTCAGAAGCTAACTGTGACGGTGGAGGAACTTAAAGAACCTGTCAGAGGTCTCCTAACGCTTGTCAGAAACGAACCAAAGCAAATTTACCCATGTATTAGTCATACCAACGGTTTCATGGCCCCAAAAACTACATGACTAAGTGGTCTACGCATCTGGGGTGTACTTGAGTTAAGTGACAAAGATGCAAGTAAAAGACTAGACGACGAAAAAAACAACGATATCTTTAGCTTTCTGAAGACTGAGGGCAAGATCAGTGTGAAACGCTTAGCTAAGATCAACAAAGCGATTACAAAGCCACACACTCTTCTTGTACATTTTTCTACAGCAAACAGAAGTGACATGGCTTTATTGTCAAGTTATCTGAAAACTACAACACAAAACTGAAAACTGGAAGACGAACGTATTCAAAGCAGTTCAAAGAGTTGAAAAAAGAATAACTACCTAGCAAAAAAGCTCAACTGAAAATTCGAATAAAAGTCAAAAGTGATGGCCCTGACCCGAGATCTATCATAAAAAAACTCTTGAATTACAGCATGAAAAAGACAAAATCTGGGTAAGTTGAAACAGAACCAGGAAATAAAAACAGAATTAACAGGAACAAAAATTGACTACTTGTCAAAAATTAAGTCGAATGAACTTGAATGTACATAGTATATTAGACCTCTCAAGAACACAACCTTTAACTAACGCAGTCATAATGAGTCGAAAAGTTCTCAGTTGCATCACTGAAACCTGGTTCGTCCAGGATATAATAGCCGATGCCGTACGTCACCCTTACTACACAATCGAGAGAAATTACCGCGGTACAACGAAAAACAAATTAACAAGACATAGCATTGTTTTTCTCGCTGTTAAGCTTTGAACCCCTTATGGAAGACTAAATTATGAGCTTTCGAGTAGCTTGATAACTGAAATTCAAACTCTCAATCCATTACTGGAGCTCCTCTGCTGTCTCTAAAGCTGTCTAAAGCCAAGCACATAATTTCACACTACTAAAGAGCTTATAACTCTTCTTATCAAGTTAAACATGCTCTCTTTCAGTTTAGACTTCCCGGGGATACAAAGGCAAATATCTAAACCTGGCAAAAAAAAATGCCCAGCGGTGACAAACAAATACAAAATTACAAGGGAGGTCAAAAACATTCAGTAACTAACTATCGGTGAATAAGTCTCCTTTACTCGGCTTCGAATGTGCTCAAAAACTTTACTTTCGACAAAAATTCAGCCCATATATTTAGACAGCTTCATCAAGGTCAATTCAGATTTTGACCAAAAAAAAACTACATTAATTCAATCCCGACGAAATCTCAAACCTAATTGAGGATGAAAAAACTAAGCACATCTTCGCAACATATGCTGACTTGAGAAATCTTTCGAAAAGACAAAAATTATTTTTCTGTTCAAAAACGTATCATCATTTAGCATTGCTCGAAACACCCACAAAAAAATTAAAGTTACCAGCAAAATTGCATTCATCAAGTGCGTATAACGAACCATTTCAGCCACTACCTAAAAACTATTACTGGAGTTCCTCAAGGATCTATATTAGGCCGACTATTGCATATCTGCTTCTTCAATGATCTACCAACTTGAAGTTTTTTGGAATGCGGATGATAACAAGCTGCTTTCAACAAACCCATTAGAGTTACAAATGAATATAAATGACTTAAATACCACAAACTCTTGAAACCTGACTCTGAAAAAAAATTTGGGAATCCTGGTTTCCAAAAACGTTTATCGGAGTGCGAACTCTCAACAACGAAATTCAAAAGTCATCTGAGCATTCCAACAAAGAAAAAGAAATTTATCAAAGCCGGTATTTATGTCATCAACGCAAAATGCTTACTGAGGCTACATTACAATAGTGGATATAAATTTCCTCACGAAGATTACATCGTGAGCCTAAATTTTACAATTTGTCAGATATTTGTCTGCAATTTGGCCTCTGATCAACTCCAAAACTTTATAAATGACCACAAACTCTCGGAACCTGATTCTGAAAAAAATCTTGGAATCCTGGTTTCCGAAAACCTTTATCGGAGTGCCAATTCTCAACAACAAGCCTACTGTGGCTACACTTTCAATGATATCATACCGGTCTGAGGTCTGAAGACCACACAAAACAGAGCTCAAAGCAATCGAAGACGAAAAAATAAACAAGTAGATAGATCCTCATTTTTTCAACCATTTATAAACAAACAGTCATAAACTCACGATCTCCTATACACGAGACAAAATTGCGAGCGATAACAACGACTGCAACAACGACAAAAAACATTCCTGATTCCCAAATTAAAACGAAACAAAACCAGAAACAAATTTTTGCATATAGTGCTATTTCTCTTCAAAAATCTCGCAGCAGATCTTGGAGTTGACCTGGCACTTTTGGACTACCAAAAGTTTAAAAGAAAACTACCAAAAGTTTTAAAAGTATATCTCACGGAGATATACTAGAAGTTCTTCACCAATAGTTCGCTGAGACAGATCCTTGTACTTGGCGAATCAATTGTGCTAGCAACTGCTCAAGAAACTCAAAAACTTGGATATCAGTTTAAACTGTTTTAAACTGGGGACTCTAACGCCCTAGGACCATGTCCAAAATCATGCACACAAAACACAACTAAAAATATTTTCAAAAAAATACCTCTTCCTTCAGTCGAAGAAGACTTCCACCACCTGCAGCAGCGGTTCGAGGCTGGCTAGAAGCGGCTGAGTACGACGCAGGAGTGAGCAGTCTGCTGCGTGACGTAGCTGGTGTCCCAGAAGCGATGCGATCAGCCGATGACGACAATTTAGTCCTTCTCGGTTTGATGCCAGCTAAAAAATATATAGCTCTCAAAAACAACCGCAAACAAACAAAAACAAATGTGTTTTGATCTAATCGCCTTCTAGGAATTTAATGTAAATATAATATATATTTAAATTTACTGCAACAAAGATAGGCCAAAATTGCCTCAAAGTGTTTCAAACACATGTTTCGGTTCATCTTTTCTCAAACCTGATTATCTCAAAAATGTACGATATTAAGAATTTTTTCCCCATTGTAGCCCCTCAGCAATTTATAGCCCCATAATAGTAAAATCACAGTGTGGGGGCGATACGTTTTTGCTACAAGGCTAATGGGGCTATAATGTGAAATGGGTAATATTTTTAATGATGTCAAGAATTGGTGGCTGTACCATTTAGCCGAGCTGCATATTATAAGCAAGGCATCGAGGGTATAATTAACAATAGAAACAAACTACTTACTGGATTTGGAATGCTCTGACTTTGATTCTGAGTTGGGAGGCGGCAGCTTGGAGGAGTAGTCTTTCCGGATGAGAGTTTTCAGCTCCGGCTCAATCACCACCCTCCTTTCCGTGTCTTGAAAGATTCAAATATTAATCTATCAATTAGCAAACAACGTTTGGCCTCAAAAATTATCTATGTCGATATACAGTTTGAACGAGGTTAACTTAAGATTCAACTGCTATATAAGTCCTTAGAATCAGCCCACCATGATCCGTGCTCGTTCCTTGAGGGTGGAGCATTATTACCCAGCCCAGAAAAACAACCAAAAAATAGCATGTAGTTCTTAAGCACGGGCACAACAGCGGTTTGCCGTGATGAACTGTACAGCTCTTGAGTTGGTCCTTTCGCCCGTGGATAAATGATCTTAATCTTAATCTTAATCAAACATATGAAAATTCCAGTCTTTTTTCGAAAATAATCTTGAGTTTTCCAGATGTCAACTTTTACTGTATTAAGACCAGCAGATGAAAAGCATCCCCATTTTAACAGCGTCGGTGTTCGAAACTGGAAAATTCTCTCGTTGAAAGTCACAAACGAGACGCAATATGAGAAATAACAGACAACATATCGTACCTTTTCCTGAGGCGGAAGTTTCTGTTGATGCTCCAGCTGGAGTAGCTTCTTCATTAGCCGCATCGTCATTATCGGCCACTTCGCTAGTCGACGGCTCCGCTCCTTTCTCCCCATCCTGAGCGATGACCGACAATTTTTGTTGCTGAAACAATTATACTTCTAAAAAAAAAAGAATATTTTCCTCTTTTTTACGCATTATATATTTTTTCTGAACCTTCAAAAATTAGTTGCTAATTAATAACAAATTATGAACCAGTAGCTATTTTTCTACAAGAATTTTAGGTACCTCAAGGATCCCCACAGCGGCTGAAAATTATATCCTTCTATGAACATTTAGAAAAGGAAACTTATTGCGGTTTCTGCGATTCGCAAAGGATCTACGAAAGGCTGTCAGGCCTGTCTAAACAAAGGTCGTTTGAATTATTCACACCGTCCGTCCATTTGACCACCATAAAGGATCTCTCAAAATTGTTTGCAATAGAGTAGCTATGTACCATTTTGGTGATATCTGTCACAAGCTCCGTTATTTGCGCATTCAACGCGTCGATCTCCGCAGCCTGATCTGCGATTACAGCCTCTGCTTCTGCTTCTGCTTCTGCTTCCGTCACCCCCTCGCTCGGTGGGGGGCTGCTGCGACTCCTATTTGCACTCGGCTTTCGGTTCCGAACTAGTCTGTTGTTGCGGTAGGACGAAGAACCTCCCCCGATAGACCTAGGTATGACGTTGTTGTTGTCGCCCAGGCTGCTTGTTCTCTCGGAGCTGGGTGATTGGGCACGAACTGCGGTGTCAGTTCGAGCCGGGGTAAGCTTGCGGGTCAATTGCTTTTCCTGAAAAAGTACAGAACACGTTTAATAATTGATGTACAGAACACGTTTCATAATTAGATGGCATTTGAGTCGAAACCACTGGAAAATATAATGGAACTGGTCTACACAAATAGTTTAGCCTATCTAAACTATGAAAGGCTTTGATGCAGTCGGTCCACTAACTGCGCAAGCCAAAAAATATGGTTAAAAGAATTAAGAACACAGAAAACGGCGTTAAGCATTCGTGATGAGAGGTCCAGATTCGTTGTTATTGACGTTAAAGTTAATTGCATACAAATAGGGGACCATCACAATTGTGCTCAAAATGATTCTCAATTTTAACTTACTCTCTTCTCGGAGTCGTCTCTAATCTTAGTGTTCTCTTTCCTTAGTTTGTCAATTTCTCTCTTCAGAAGCAGGATTTCCTGGTGCTTCTCTTTGTTCACACGCTTCTCAGCCTCCGCTCTCTCTTTCTCCAGCTGACCAACTTTTTCCTGAAATCAAAACATACTTTCACTACTATTATCGTAGAGCTGTTTCTGCAACATTTTATTGTTCTTTTAGGTTTTCCACGATAATTTTGCCCAAACCATGACGTCTTCTGATATAGCTCATCTATCGTTTAAAAATATCGCCAAAAAACTACTTGCTGAAATCTTTAAGAAGTAATTCTAGAGATCTTCAGAACTCCCACGCCCCCAGTGGTCGTCGTTTTTTATGTTAAAAAACGAGTGCTTACAATTGTGATCTCTATGAGCTGCTCGTGCTTGGTCGAATATAAACATTCAAAATCATGTGATGCCAATAGTAGTTCTAGCATTTATCTAGATGTTGATACCTTTAAATTCTTGTTTAGTGTGCTCAGTTCTACGATTTTCTGCTTGTCTTTCTGATTTGATTGAACACTGATTGAATTGTCCTGTTGTGACTTGGGAGTTTGTGGAGACATACGCATGCTCCGCTGCACACTTGCAGTCAAAGGGGACGCGGTCAGTTGTCCTGCAGGTGATTGGAACAACATATCTAAAATAAATATCGGTCAAAATCCTAAATTCGGGCAACTAAGTTCTAAGACTGCTAATCGTTGCCGCGTCTAGGTAACTAAATTTTCTTAATGCGAGTATATCAACTCCATATCGTCCTCCCCCGACCTATGAGAATTGGTCGTTCTGAGTTAAAAATTATCTGGAAAGGATGGTTGCAGGCATGTTTGAAAGATAAATGAAAGTTTGAAAAAATGAAGCATAAGCAAGCAAACTAACTTGAATCAATGTACACTCCTGAAAATCCCTCGCTCACTGGAATCTCTAGCAAATCCGGCCGAGATGCGGGAGCCACAGAGTCATCCAGCGGAAGGTCTGGGACTAAAAAAAGTAGCAGAAATAAGTAGAACAAATAATTAGGTACACAGAGATGAAGCTGAGCTTCGAAAGCACAAGCAAAACAATCACAAAAAAAAAGAATTTTTAAAAGCAAAAAAAAATAAAGTCAATCAGCTTTGAAAAAACATGGCCACCTCACAGTTGGAACAGAGAAATGCACACAAGAAAAAATATTGACAAATTCTTTGAAAAAAGTTCAACTTTTTAATTTTTGAACAAAAAACTTTGCATTCTTTGAATTTCCAGAACAATTTATGATTGGTGCTTTATTTGATAAAACTAGCCCGATCTTATAAACTAGATCAAAAAGTAAAATTTTTATTCCTCTGGGACGTCTAAAAACAAATTCCACTTTCGAAACTAGAAATCGTTCACGTTTTTTTTCGCGTCATTTCCACATTCATATTTGGAGTGTGCGATTTACGTCACTTTCAGCAGATGAACTTCATATTAACTCAAAAGATGCATATATATCTAAGAGCACTCATAAAGGCATCAATATGTATGAATGCACGTCTGTAATTATTAGAGCATTTTAAGACTTTTTCCCGAAAAAAAGGAATAAAAAAATCACCAAAACATATATAAAAATTTTCACAACGTTAATTTTTCTTTAAAAGCTTCGAGATTCAACCAAGGAAGTCCAAATTATGATGAGCATTTGTTTTCCAGACTGAGCCCACTACCCGAGCTGCTTAATGTAGATTTTAAATCATCTAAAAGCAGGGTTGGCATGTTATTTAACATTGTTATTTAACATTGAATTTAACTTACAGTGTTATTTATAATTTCTAACAGTGATGTTAGCTATTTCTTAGAAATATGAGTAATTCTTAGAAAAACACAACGCAATTATACTGCATGCTTGGTCCGAAACGATTGTAGCGAATCCCGAACGGATGAAAAAAAAATTCAAACCAATTGCAGTTTCACTTGACAAACTACAGTGCGAAAAATCTCACCAGGCGTATGGGAAGCTTCGTGCTCAACTAGGCGTTGAGAAAGCCGGAAAGTTGACGTTTCTGTTCAAGAAACTCAACTCTTGTTGATATGTTAATTTAACAAACAATTTAACAAAAATAAGATGCTTTTTTTCGATAAATAACAGTTAGTTTGTTATTTTTGTTTTAAGCTTACATTTTGCCAACCCTGTCTAAAAGTAAAGATTCAGTTTCCTACTAGCCCCCTCGTAAAATTACAAAATACAAATAGTTAACAAAATTGCTCGTATCAGGACAAAACCCTGAATGTTCCGACTGCCTTTTAAGATCCATGGAGCAGTAATAACATTAAGAAAAATAAATTTATTAAAATAAAACTAATTTTTTTCTTAATTTGAGATTTTTTGTTAAAATCATCCCCCACACGCAATATTAAGAACAAAGTGATAGATTTTGCACCAATTAACAAATCAATTATGGCAATTAAGCTTTCTTGAACCAACTTGGAACGATTTCTGAGACGGATTCAATCTCCACTTGTAGCGCTAAATATATCGCACGTTAATTGTCCCAAATTGGCCACAATGGCAATCTTTAAACCCCCATTACTTTACGAAAAATCATCACAAATCATTTTTTTTCTCAAATTTAAGCTCAAGGCAACAATAGCTTTTGAATTATTTAAAAAAATTCTGCCAAAGCTGGCTAGCTAAAAAGTCGAAATTTAACTGAAGAAAAAAAATTACCCCAAGCACAAATATTCCGTTACTTTCGTAACAAAGGTCGGAACAAAAATTGTCCATAGGACAACTTCTATGTAAAAAGACTGCTCGTATATCAGGGCAAAGCCCTGAATGTTCCGAATGCCCCTTAATTCATATCGAATAGTTTTCGGGAAAAGGAAATATTGAAAATCTATAAGTTTTGGACAAGATCAAAGTGTGAAACGTGAGTCGTACGAAATTAATACGCGCAATCTGATTAGCTAGCCTCAATTCAAGTTGGAAATATTTTGTTGTGCGGGATGAGTCGCCACGCATAATTAATTAGCGTTACGCTCTCAGCAATATGAAAAAATTCTTCAAAGCGCGCATAAATTAATCCAGAACATGGCCAATTTGGCAACTTTCAAACCCGCAGAACTTCACAAAAAATAATTGGAGGTAAAATATCTTTTTGAAATTGAACTCAGAAAGTCGATATCTTCAATGGGGTATAAAAAATTTTGTTGAAAACTACTTCTTTTCGACCGGCGAAAATTGACTGAATAAAAAAAGCACACCGAGCATAAATATTCCGTTTTCTTCAAGGTCGGAACAATAAAGGTTCAAATGTGTTCACTTGTTCACGCTGTAAGGTTTAAAGGCAGCTGACAACATAGAAGTCATTTCAAATAGACGTTCGTTAATCTTATGAAAGTAAAGTTTAAGGAGGAACTGGAAAAGAGCTTTAATCGGAAAACACATTAGCTACTAAATCGCTCGCCAATGAAATTGAGCACAATTTAGTGATATGGGTTGCAAAAAGGTGAACTCGCATTATAACAAAAATAATTGTTTGGCTGAAGAGGAAATTATCGAGGTTGATGCTCCAGATTCCGAATTGCGACGGTAAAATTAACAACCCTAAGTGCCCAGTATCCCAGTTTGACTTACCCTGAGTAATAAAAGAAACCCTTGGAGATAGGTGACATACATGTTTAACACAGAGGCGAAGTTGCACTTCGCCTACACAAGCAAAAATATAAACGATAACGCTACTGGGAAACGCTGAATGAGTAAAACTTTGAGTCTACAAAATTTCTTAAGTGACGCCTGCCAATTATGAGTCTACATAATTGCCAAGTGACGCGAGCCAATTATAACGCATTAGCAGTCCCAACCAATTGGAAAAAAGAAAATTTACCAACTGGCATGCCTCAAATTGTAGTGCGGACGCATTTAAACTAGTATAAGAAAAACTCATTAAAAAAATCCGACCCTGCCCAGGTTCGAACCCTGTTATTTTGTTGCGGGTCTCCTTCTCTTATTCTAAGCTACAGATCCATGATAATTTGAAGCTGAAGTGCTACTAGAGGCCCAGCTAAAGTTGGAGGTACCAGTTTGATATTTTTTTCAGTTGTTGTATTGATGCGGGATGAAGTAGGTAGTTTAAAAAAATTAAGCATTGGGCTTCACCCAAAACCTTGGTTGTTGCTCTATTAAAAAATTTGAAAATTTGGAATTTTCCAAAAACATGTTTCTGGTTCATCCTTTAATGCTGAGCAGTTTATACGCGGAGGCTTCTTACAACCTGTTGCCTTGATTGAACCTTTGATATCAGATTGAGTTGTTTTCGAGAAGTCGAAAGTTTAAATAAACGGACAAGAAATCAAAACATTGACTTTTCTGAACGTCATAACTTTTTCGTGTCAGAAAAATTGAACGAAAGCGCTTTTACAGGCCACCTCTTTTTTCTTCATTGAACCTAAAATTTAAGCTTTGAGATGGTAGTTTTCAGGGACAATTGTACAAAAACTGCTAAAAACAAATTTTTGACTTCTGAAAAACTGCAAAAAAATCAATCGAGGGTCTTAAGTATTTGTTTAAAAAAACTGGGCGTAACGCTTATGAAGTGGAGCTTCTGTCAACCCATTCTTCACACTGAAACCAATATCTCAGATTCGGGAGGGTAGTTTTTGAGAAAAGAAAAAGTTTCAAAAAACAATCAAAAATTCTTCTTTTCCCAGTGTCATAACTTTTTGTGGAAAAAAAATTAGGAGTAACCAATGATGCAGGGAAGCTTCTTCCTAAAACCTGTTCTATCCAATGAAACCAAAATCGGAGACTTGCGTGGGTAGTATTTGAGAAAATGTAAAAAATTCAAAAATTTGGGTCAAAAATTCCAAAGGCTGTCGAAAGTGGGATAAGGTAAAAAGCGAATAGAAGAGTATGCAGGCACACAAAGGAGCAGCCGGACTTCATTTAAAACCACTCTTTTGAAAGTCGGCAGAATAGTTTTTGAGAGAAACGAAATATTTCCAAACCGTCTCAAAAAAATAATAACACCCGATCCCAAACATTCTCATAATACCTGTTTTTATCAAACAGGAATTCTTAATATTCCAGTTTGTGTTAATATCCTCAGCATTGACTGTATTTAATAGCTGGTTATTGATCAAAATGAACACTTTCAAAATGAACACAATTTGCCGCAAAGACATTTGAGTCGCAACAATATTTGCGACTCAGGTTGGAAAAAAAAGTGAGTTCGAAGAAAAAAAATAAAAATAATACAAAAAACCCGATCCCATACTTTTTCATCAGACCTGTTTTTATCAAATAGGAACTAAAGGACACCTTAAGCTTGAAAGACCTGTTTGATAACTTATGAAATTTTTGTATTGATGCGAAAGGACCAGGGTAATTTCAAAAACAGACCTATAGCAAAGAAAAGTAAATCCCAATTTAATGACTCCAAAATCTGTTAATTTTATCAATTATTAGCTTTCTTAAATAATGAAGCAATGATAAGCGCTTTTTAGGTTGAACGATGCTAAAAACGTTGGTCATAGGATTTGGGTGGGTAGTTTTCGAGAGAAGTCAAAAATTTTGAAAAAAAACGGTAAAAAAATCGAAAATTTGATTTTTTGGAGCGTCGTAACTTTTCGTGTAAAAAAAAAATTAGGCGTTATCGTTTTTGCAGAGGAGGAGCTTCCCACAACTCGTTCCACCTATTGAAACCAAAATCTGAGATTTGGGACGGTATTTTTTGATTTTTGAGAAAAGTCAAAAAGTTTGAAAAAACGGTCACAAAATCGAAAATTTGACTTTTCCAAGCAAGGGTCATAACTTTTTGTGTGCAAAATTGGGCCTAATCATTTAAGCAGCCGAGCTTCCCACAACCTGTTTTACTCATTGAAACCAAAACCTCAGATTTCAGGCAGGTAGTTTTCGAGAAAAATTGAAAAGTTTCAAAAAACGATCAACAAATCGTGAATTTGATTTTTCTGAGAGTCATAGCTTTTTGTCTGAAAAAATTTGAACGTAACTGCTAAAGCAGGAGAGCTTTTTATAACCCAAAACCAAAGTATCAGATTTGGGAGGGTAGTTTTCCAGAAAAGTCTTAAGTTTCAGAAAATGGTCAAAAATCTAAAAGTTGACTATTTTGAGGGTCATAACTTTTTGTGTAAAAAATTTTTGGGCCTAAACGCTTATGCAGGGAAGCTTCCCACGATCTGTTCTATCCAGTGAATCCAAAATCGCAGACTTGCGTGGGTAGTTTTCGAGAAAACGTATAAAATTCAAAAATTTGGGTCAAAAATTCCAAAGGCTGTCGAAAGTGGGATAAGGTAAAAAGTGGATAGAAGAGTATGCAGGCACACAAAGGAGCAGCCGGACTTCATTTAAAACCACTCTTTTGAAAGTCGGCCGAATAGTTTTTGAGAGAAACGAAATATTTCCAAACCGTCTCAAAAAAATAATAACACCCGATCCCAAACATTCTCATAATACCTGTTTTTATCAAACAGGAATTCTTAATATTCCAGTTTGTGTTAATATCCTCAGCATTGACTGTATTTAATAGCTGGTTATTGATCAAAATGAACACTTTCAAAATGAACACAATTTGTCGCAAAGACATTTGAGTCGCAACAATATTTACGACTTAGGTTGGAAAAAAAAATGTTCAGTTGTGTAAAAATGTTGGGCTATGTTTGTGTAAAAATGTTGGGCTAAAAATGCGTTAGAAAAAGCGTAGTTCGAAACTTAAATCAGAAGTGTCTATGGATCACAATATGGAGAGGAATACTAAAATGGATCAACCAAAGCGCCTCGAAATCTCCACGCTAACATCTGAATAAAATATTGTTTTACTTAATCATTGTTCAAACTACTAACTGTTTACTGAGTCGATATCGACCTCTTCATCAAATGTGAAATCAGCTTGTGTGCTGTCTTCCTCTCTATGCACAGCAGCATTACCACCACCTACATTCGCTTCTCTGTCTATTTGTAGGCCAATGTCCACATTCGGCTGACTGAACAAGTTGGCATTCTTCACCTTCTCATTGTCGTCTACCACGACAAAGTCCTCGGCGATTTCGGGAGGAGCGGGGGCGAAATCGATGGGCGATTCACCCGCTCCAGCTTTCATTTTTTCTCTCTGTAACATGCCAGTATAATCAAATCACCGGGATTCGTCTACTTGATTCCAGTGAAGAAAAAATTTACGGATGGTGCAGACTCCTAGGGTTTTTTGGAAACTTAAGACATTCTGACATCAGTTTTTTGGACCTTCTGATTTCGATTGACCGACAAAAACATCAGGAAAAATTTTGGCGTAACTGGGCAAAACTTTAAATCAGCAAAACTTGTATTTTGATCTCACCGCCATTTTTGCTTACCAAACATTGAAAAAAGTTACGGAAAATACAAAGAACGACAACTGACCAAAACATGCAAATTATTTATTTTTTTGATGATAATTGAAACATTTTTTGGAACTGTTGAGTATTTCGACTGGCTTACCAGCTGATCAACCGAGGCTGCCATAGAATCACAGTCAGAAGCCATTCGGCTCAATTTCGTTTTAACCGCGTCGTACTTCTGTGGGTTATCCGACAACTCCTCTGCGTGGTCTACTTCGGAAATAACTTCGCCCAAATTCAATTGCTGAAACAATTTTTGAATACAAACAAATACAATCTCAACGGACCAAATTTAGGTTTTTCTTCGTAAAATTGAACATTTGGTAAATTCTGCTAAGCAGGAATTTAAAAAAAATTGTTTAAGAGATCAATCAACACAACGCTCCAGCTTTTAGTGTCTCGAAAACTCGAGTGCTTCATAACATGCAAAACTGACCAGTCGTTCGACAGCAGTTGCCATATCTTCGTTCTCGCGTTGGAAGAGGGAAATTTTCTTGCGGAATAAAGACAACTTCTGATCCTTTGCATTCGACAGAGATCGCTGCAATTTGGAACTTTCTTTCACTGAAAAAAAAAAATATTGGTGAAAGATGAAAGAGGCCAAAATTAGGAAAAGAATGATCAAGCGAGAATATTTCAAAAGGAGAATCATTAAGAGTAGCGAAGCAAACTAACCAGGGGTTGATGAGCTGGCTGGAGCTCTATGTTTCGTTTTCTGCTCAGAAGTCTGCCTTGGAATCGGTTTGGCTAACTTTGTATTCTAAAGCGAAATTAGATAATATTATAAAAAACTAAGCTCATTGTAACGACCTCATAGTTTTATGATAATTTTGATCGAACTTTAGCTAGCCCAACCGCTAATAACTCTGATGGTGAAAAAATGCAAATCTAACATGGGTAAGCAAAGTGAAACAAGGATAGCCGGTTACTGTGCAAGTAGCACAGAATGTTCCGACCATAGTCTTTAAAAAAATTACAGAATTTTTTTTTTCAAATTAGTTAAGTTTTTTTCTGCGTGGGGCGATAAAATACTCTTATGAATAACTATATGTGGGCATATTTGACATTTATAGTATAAAGGCAAATCAGATTCAAATTTTTTTAACAAAATTAACTAGAAAAACAAAAAATCTCAATTTTTTTTTGAAGTTTTTGGTTTCCAAAATAGAGCCACAAAACTCCAAGAAATCTAATTTTATATGCTTAAAGTTATTTTTAGGGCTAAAATTTTGCACATATCTGCTGTGGTATGCCTGGTCGCTCGCTTTATTCGCTCGAAATTAGACGAAAAATCGAAACTTTCAAACCGGTTTTTCTAGACACCAGGAAAAAATTTCGTAAGTTTTAAAAATGGTTCGAGTCACGACTAAAAGGGCTTTAATATAATAAACCAATCAACCCTGTCCGATGATTATTTGTGGTACCTGGTTTTGCGTGGAAAACAAAAAGAAAAAAAACTAATACAGACCCGAATACAAAATTCCTCCCCATTTTCAATGGTCGGAATAACAATGGCACCTCTAATGTCCCAGCAGATTTCAGAAAATCTATTAGATTGACAAAATTAGGACATAAACAAAGATACCCGGTTGCTACGCAAGTAGCACAGAAAGCTCCGACCGACTATGTTCATTAAAAAAAAAGAAAACAGTTTTAAATTTAATTTTCATCAAAATAGTGTCTTTTTTCGTGTGTGGTGTGATTCGAGAACTATACTATCGCGTGGAAAATTAGTAAGGTAGGCACGAACGACAACAATTGTCTTCAAAAAATGAAAAAACAAATTAAAAAAATTATGTTTAACTTGCACATTAAATTAAAATTTTTTAGAAAGCCTTTTTTTGCCAAACAAGCGCTCAATGAATCAACCAAAACTAAAGTATAAATAAAAAATTTCATACCGGTTTTTCTCGACATTGGGACAATTTTTTGGAAATTTTTAGTTTAATTCTTTTTACGACTGAAAATGCTTTCATATGAAAATGCTCTCTCCGATGATTATTTGTGGTAGCTGATTTTGCGTGGAAAAGAAAAGACAAAAAATAAAACACACCCGAATACAAAGTTCCTCCCCTTTTTCAACGGTCGGAACAAAAACAAAAACGATTATGACAATTCACCATTCTATGTGCTATTACCCTAGCAAGCGCAGATATGTGCTATTACCCTAGCAAGCGCAGATACAGAAAACGATTGATTTAGTACAGTGCTGATTTTTTAACGAAAAAGCCCGAAAAGTTACTAGGATTGGAAGCTTCACTTTCAGTTTTTTTATATTGAGTGGTTTAACAAGTTTAATGAGCGAAATTGTTGCTTACCAGACTATCTGGTGTAAACACTTCAACAAGAAGAACCATACAAAAATTGGGTTCTACAAAAACTACGATCGAACCTCAACTCATATCAGCCAAATGAACTCAAACTGAGTTGATTTAAGCGAATTTAATTAACAAAAACAATGCTTGCCAGACCATGTGGTTCAAACCTTTCAAAAAAAAACAGCCGGAAACGAAAATAGGGTTCTACAAAACTACAATTGAGCATCAACTGCATTCTTCACGTCTCAATCTGTTGTTTCAAATATCTCAATTCTAGATGACATCGAGCTGCCTGAGTTCTAAAATGAAAATAGAGAGAAACATCGACTTCCGAAATCGCATAAAAGTGAGAGCAACATCAATCGACCGCTTTACAGTGATAGCTCCGTACGGCGGAGATCCAAGTGTTTATAGAACTAAAATTGAGCTTCAAAAAATTAACAATGGTCAGTTGTAGTCATTTATATTTCAGCAGATACGGAGCAAAAACTATTCTGAAACCAGTCAGCATAATAAACACGCTTTCTACATGGTCCTTTAATGATGCAAGAAAACAAAAAGTTCTGCGAATGGCATATATGATTATTTTGACTCAGGTCTCTTAATTTAGCAGATTTAACTATATCCGTAAAAAAAACGATACTTCGCAGATTCATGTGCTACTTTAAAAAGCTTGAACGATTTAACTCATCGTCAAGTTTTGAATAACACAACATTGGACATATTCCAATTCCGTTCCTAAGTAGTCGGCCGAAAGAACTTCTGCAATTTTTCGTCGTATTGAACTGCAAGTAGCAAAGAGTATAGTGAAAAATTGGGCACGTCTTTTTTTTTCTGTGACCCCAATTCATATAGGCATCAATTTAATAGTTTAACAAGTGGAATTCTAAAGTTAGGCTTGAAACGCAAATATGTTTGGAAAAATTGAATTTGACTTATCATTTAAATTTCATAACCTTCCGACATTGTGAGAAAAATATTCAAGTATAAATAAGCTTATTATGAAAGTAAAAAGGAGCTTTTAATGATTTAGAGGCGCTGATTATTGCGGCAACACGAATGATTTTTCGAAATTTGTTCAAGCTTTTAGTTTCGTTATGACGAAAACAAAGAAATTACGGTCTCTCGAATCTCACACTTACTTTCACAAACAGTCTCATGCAAATCAATTTAAACGTAGACAAGACCACTCAAAAATAAATGGTTCTTAAAAAAGCGGTGTACTTGGCATCGAATGTTGAAGAGAAAAGTACATTAAAAGTCTAATAAAAAACGATGATAATAATGATAATAACAATATAAATACGAATAGCCTGTACTGTGCAATTAGCACAGAATGTTCCGACCATAGTCTTAGAAAAATACAAAAAAAACTTTTTCAAATAAGTATCGTTTTTTCTTTATTGTGACAAAAAAAATCTGAACGAAAAAATAGACACTAGGCAAACGCGACAGTCAGAGTCAAATAAGCTAATTGGAAAACAGTTTTACAGAAAAATGGATAGAAAAACCAAAAAATGGTAAGAAAAAAAACATGGCGCTAATAAACTCCAAGAACTAATTTTACTCGAGTAAAACTAAGACTTCACGGCTTAAATTAAGCATAAATAGGCTATTGTCGCGGGAATTTTTTTGATCATTCGAATCACAATTGTGAAGGGCTTCAATGTGATATATCATTCAACTCTCTTCGATGATTATGTGTGGCAGCTGATTTTCATGGAAAACAAACAAAAAAAACACACCTGAATACAAAGTTCCTCCCCATTTTTCAAATGGTCGGAACAATAATACTCATTAAAAAAACAGAGGCGCAAAGGAGCATCGCGTTATTTGCGACACCGCACCAACTTGCATTGCAATTTAGCAGACAACAGATGAAACGAAAGCCAATAAGTCATTTCAATTTCAATCAATTGTGCATGCTACTAAGATAGTTTTTGTGATATCACTCCATTTTGGAATACTTTATTTCAACAACTATAGCGTCACGCCTTGCTACAAACTTGATTCAAAAATTACTAGAAAAGAAATGGGTTCTGTTCTCATAACAGAACGCTGACTACAGGGTTAACTGAAATGAAATTCTGACATTTTACATAAAGTGGGATATTGCAACTTAATTTGCCGAAAAGAAAAATCACTTTTTCATTTTGCTGAAGCGAGCAAAAATTGTTCGCGTTCCCAAAGGCTTTCTTTCAACTGTTCTTTCTTCGCCATAAGGAACATTTTCTATAAAATATACACCAAGGATCACACAGCATTACTCGATAAACTGCTCTCGAGAGTCATAAACACGCTTTGACAGAAAATACGCACTCACAATTTCAAATAACATCTGATACTAACCATTCGTAGAACAGCAGTAGCCATTTCTTCGTTCTCATGTTGGAATACAGAAATCTTTTGGCGCACTGCAGAAAACTCCTTGTCTTTTTCGTTCGGTCGCAAATTTGAATCTTTGTCTACTGAAAAATTTATATACAAATTCAGCGCTGCAGAAAGCACATACAAATATCCATTTTTTAAAGTTTACTTAATATTGACAACGGCCACAAAAACATCAACAAAAATTTTTTGGGACAAAATTAGCCGCAGAAGCACAAATAAAGGAAAGCATCAGACATACACATACCAGCAGAAAACTCGGGTTCCGTTTGTAGTGCAGATGTAGATTTAATTGAAGTGATAGCAACTTCTTTGTCCGATTTCGTCTTCTAAAGCCAACACGAATATGATTAGAAGCAATCCAGCTCATGGAAAAATTCACTTTTATTGCGTATAAGGGCAATTTTTTTTCGAACCAAACTTGTGTTTAAAAGTTTCTTTGTAAATAACTGAGCTACTTTTGCGCATCGGAACGCTGACTGCAATCATCGCCAAAACTTTGGTAAAAACTGGAGATTCCACCTCATTTTGTTGAGAGAAACCATCTTTACAAAACCAAAATGTTTCCTCTTAGATTGACATCAGAATTTATTTTTTTCCAACAACGCAAAAATTTCATCGCGTTAACTAGTTTCCACATTACATTCTCAGATTGACAATCAGTGCCCTCGTTACAAACATAAACATGGAGCACAGCAAACAAAAATAAGTCGAAAACTTGAAAATAATATCATTTGATTTGCGTTACAATTAGAACATGATCAACTGACAGTTGGAAAAGAGTAATGAACGCAAATAAACAGAAAAAAAACTGATTTTCCTGAAAAAATCTCAACTTTCGAGTTTGAGATTTCGAAATTGAGAAAAGCCTAATTGTTGTGCTAAACTTATTAAACAGTTTCAGGTGAATTGAGAGGTAATCTCTTGTTGGTCTGGATTATTGGAGCCAGCTCACTAATTTAGGCTCTTGGGAAAAAATCACTTGCTCAGACGAAGGAAACAATTATTGCAAAAAAGGAAAGAACTTGCATCCACGCTCAAAAGATATGACCAAGAAGATGCACGAAATTGTAAAAAAATATAGATCGTGATCAATCAGTAATCATCTGACACGACGCAGTTAACAATTCAATTATTGATCATCCCCGAGACCCACGAGAACTACTAACTGGAAAAGAACTCGTGTCCGAGATCAAAACTTTACACCAGAAATCTGGAAAAAAATTATTTTGAAAGAGAAAAGGTATCTGGCTTATACGCTGAGTTAAAGACCCTCGATATGCCCATGGTGCATAGATTGAAGGATGTGATCTCAAATTATAACAAACAGAATTCAGAACTTATTGCAAAATACAAAGCTAATCATCAAGAACCCTACCTAGAATTCAAAACACTGGACATTGTGAGAAAATATCTAAGTGACCTAGAGCAATTAAGTAAAAAAAGGAAAAGACAGATTCTATCACAACAACAGCGAAAAGCAGCTCAAAACTGAAAACTCGAGGACTCTTCAAATTAATGAGTTTTCTTCTGTTTCTTCTTCCTTCAAGGTAAAAACTATTTGTGTGACAAAACTGGCCTTAATTGCCCAGGTTTGGAGGATAAACAGATTACCTTCTGTTTTTTCGTCTCTCCTATGAGTATCATTTTAGTGCTAAAATATACAAATATGGAAAAATGGATTATAAAAATGGAAAATCATGAAACTACTACTCCACGACAAACTGAATTGCCCACATTGCGTTTTCGCAACAAAACCCCGACAACTCCTGACAATGAGAACAAGCAAAAAACGACCATGCTGTTTTTTGAGCCCAGTCCAAGAACAGGAAGAACAAATAAAACTTAAAGTCATGGAGCAGACTATAAAACGGGCTGTCAGTGAGATGATTCCAAATAATGTCGATATCTTGAAGACAAACTGAAGTCAACTATAAAAGCAATGATGAAAGAAGCAGTACAATATGCTAGGTCTGAAATTGTGAACGAAGTAAAATTAATTTGGATTTTGTTGAAAGTAAAGCTTGCCTGAAGACACTGGCGGAAGCGGAGCAACAGGAATGCTACAAGAGAAGGGAAAAAATCAAAAGAATTAGTATGCAAGAAGACGCTAGCGAGGATTTTAATGAAACGATGGGAAAAGTGTTGAAAATAGCAAACCCAATAAGCGCAGTAGTTTTTCAGACAGTTTTGTCACTAGCTCACCGGCTTCCATCGAAAGGAAATTGACGCAAGCCTATAATTATTCGATTCTCCAGAAGAGTGGCCAAAATAAATATCCTCAAGGAAAAAAATTTTATGGCTGAAAAAAGGTCTACAGAACGTGCGAATATTCAAAAACCTGCCATTTCTGAGGGTGAGCTTCTTCCACATGATGAAAAACGATGATCGAGTTGGAGACGTTTGGACTCGAGATGGAGTTATTAATTACATTTAAAAAACTGATGGATTAGTATGCAAAATACACAAATTGTTTGACGGAGGAGGCTTTCACAATTACAATATTAATGATGCGATAAGTTGTTTTAGAGAAAAAGGAGTTTTCCAGGTGCTAGTTAACCTGATGACACAAGAAGCTTTCGTGATAAAACCATGAAATAAAGATCGAATTTCAGTGATAGAATCAGCTGAACACTTGAAAAATATAATCATGCTGTCTATTGTTCGCTCTGTTAAAAACATTGTGAAGATCTGGAAGAACTTCTAAGTAGCCTGAAATGTCCAATGAATGAACTTTGTTTAACAAAAACTTAGTTAAATCAAACTGATAAAAATAACTGATGTGTAAAATAAGCGGGTTTCACAACGCTCTCACAAACAACAGATTTTGCAAGAGGAGGCGGGAGAATGATTCAACTAAGATATAAAAATTTATTAATTGATCAACTGGAAAATGGTCTACCAGAAGCGGTGGCTACGATAGTAGAATCTATAGGAGATCTTTATTGTGTGGAAAACTGATCTTCATTTATGATATATACCACTCCGTTATAAAAAAAAGACAAGCAGTTTGAAGAACTAGAAAAGGAAATAGAATCACTTGCCAAACTCAAATTAACTATTGTTCTCGTTGAAGATTACAATATTGACATCCATACAAAAATATATGACTACTTTCACATGTAAATACTATAGAGGCAAATGGATTTCAAATTGTAGATGTTGTTGTAGTAGCTACGCCCAACGCCATCGTCTGCGGGATTTTGTGGGGAGCTTCGTTTTGTTCTGTTTCTTGGTTTCCATCGCTAAGCAGTACTTAATCTCCGTAGGAGGTGAAGATTGATTTGATTTCCGCTAGTCCCTGCCCAGTGCCCTTGTCCCCGGCAGAATAGTTGGGGTATGCCACCTGAGTGGTTACATAGAAACCGTTTAAGCACTGGACTCGTTTAGGTATTGCAGATTCATCTTTCAAAGTCAGCTTTTCGTCGTTGTCGATGTGTGCTGTTAAGAAGTCGATGTGTGCTGTTTCTTGGTTTGCATCGCTAAGCAGTACTTCATCTCCGTAGGAGCTGAAGATTCATTTGATTTCCGCTAGTCCCTGCCCAGTGCCCTTGTCCCCCGGCAGAATAGTTGGGGTATGCCACATGAGTGGTTACATAGAAACCGTTAAAGCACTGGATTCGTTTTGGTTTTGCAGATTCATCTTTCAAAGTCAGCTTTTCGTCGTTGTCGATGTGTGCTGTTAAGAAGTCGATGTGTGCTGTTTCTTGGTTTCCACCGCTAAGCAGTACTTCATCTCCGTAAGAGCTGAAGATTCATTTGATTTCCGCTAGTCCCCGCCCAGTGCCCTTATCCCCCGGCAGAATAGTTGGGGTATGCCACATGAGTGGTTACATGGAAACCGTTTAAGCACTGGACTCGTTTTGGTATTGCAGATCCATCTTTCGAAGTCAGCTTTTCGTCGTTGTCGATGTGTGCTGTTAATAAGTCAGCATCTTCGTCGTTATTTGACTGAACTCGGCAATTTCGATTGGATGAAGCCAGAGGTCTTCAGTAGTCAGGCTAGTCGGATTTCGAGTGCAGTTGAATAAATGATCGGCGTCGTGCGACGTCTATTTACAGTCTGGACAGAAATTGTGTACCTTACTTTTTACACGGCTTAGCTATGAGTTAGTGAGCGGACTGTACCCGGAGATGAGTTGAGCAAGCCGTGTGCGCCCTATCCGCGGTAATTCAGATTCACTGTCAGATATTTGAGGCGGTACACGTTCGAATAGCTCTGAAGGTTTGCGGTAGTTATTAACTTCAATATAATGGATAACCTTCAGAGCTGTCCGAGTTTTTCGACTTATTAAGCCCCCATCCAGATGTTGTTGGATTTCGACACCGTAGGTGGTGCTGAGTGTGGGTTTGATGAGTCGCTCAACTGGATGTTGGGTTGTCTAGTAGTCAAAACGGTGACTCTGGTGGCATCCGACTAGGAATTGTTTTGCCAGCAAATCTGTGTGAGTCTTCACAGGCAGGAATTTTGTTTCCCTGTAAAGATCATCAATTTTTGTCAACTTGGGTGGGCCTATCATATCTTACAAATCTTTCATTTAGCAGTGGTGTTTTCCCCAATTCTCTGAAATATGCAATACTTCTAGCTTTATAAAAATGCACCACAAGCTTTGTTGTGTAATTAGTGAACTGATTGTGAATACCGCCTCATGTAGTTCTAGCAAGCCTATAAAAAAAAGGTAATGCACTCAAGATTGTTTAATTACCTATAAAAGTTCAACGCCAAGTTGAAAAATCTTCCATGAACGCCAATTCGATTTCTGAAAAAGAGTTGCTACAATTGATGCTCCAGCTGAGTTAGCGAAAAAAAACGATTAGGAGTAGAAAAAAATAAAAGAAGTTTAAGAAAATATATCTAAAAAAGCTTTTGATACACTTGACCACAAAATTATGCTGAAAAAATTAGACTGTATTGGGATAAGAGGTATATGCAACAATTGGTTTGAAAGTTATTTATCTGAGCGATATCTGTGTGTTTCGTGAATAATTGCCAATCTGATTGGTTGCCTGTTAAAACGGGAGTCCCTCAGTGATCAGTCCTCGTTCCCTCTTCTTTTTAATATATATTAACGTTATGCCAAAGATCGCACCACATTTGAATGTTTTCCTTTTCGCGTATGACACGAACGTTATTTGTGACAACTCAGCTTTTCAAGATTTCCAGGATGATTTATCAAATATATCAATGTAGCCTCAAAACAATAAATTAACCTCAAATTCTGATAAAAACAATTCTGTAAAATTTTGAAAGACATCGAAGTGCTTCCAATCTTTATTGAGATTCAAACTGATACAATTCACTCTTAACTTTCGTGCAAAGATCTCTGCGTTATAGTCGACCAGAAATTTACCTTTATACATATGGAAAAATCTAATCAAAACTATCTCGACTTTGCGGTGTTATATCAAAAATGATACAATGTACAGAAAACTGTAGAGCTAAAAAGTTACAATTCAACTAAAAAACCAATCTTTCAAAACGGCTTACTTGTCTATGGAAGAAAAAAATTATGCAACACTAAATCCAATCTAATTGTGCAAACGTAAAATTATAAGAATGAGTTATTTCGAAAGAAAATTTGAAAGCATTACGAAAAGTTTTACGACAACAAAATTCGAGAGGATGAAGCCAGAGGTCTTCAGTAGTCAGGCTAGTCGGATTTCGAGTGCAGTTGAATAAATGATCGACGTCGTGCGGCGTCTATTTACAGTCTGGACAGAAATTGTGTACCTTACTTTTTATACGGCTTAGCTATGAGTTAGTGAGCGGAATGTACCCGGAGATGAGTTGAGCAAGCCGTGTGCGCCCTATCCGCGGTAACTCAGATTCACTGTCAGATATTTGAGGCGGTACACGTTCCAATAGCTTAGAATGTTTGAGGTAGTTATTAACCTCAAAATAAGGGATAACCTTAAGGGCTGTCCGAGTTTTTCGACTTATTAAGCCCCCATCCAGATGTTGTTGGATTTCGACACCGTAGGTCTGAATGTGGGTTTGATGAGTCGGTCAACTGGATGTTGGGTTGTCTAGTAGTCAGAACGGTGACTCTGGCGGCACCAGACTAGGAATTATTTTGCCAGCAAATCTGTGTGAGCCTTCACAGGCAGGACTTTTGTTTCCCTGTAAAGATCATCAATTTTTGTCATCTTGGGTGGGCCTACCATATCTTACAAATCTTTCATTTAGCAGTGGTGTTTTCCCCAATTCTCTGAAATAAGCAAAACTTCTAGCTTAACATAAATGAACGACAAGCTTTGCTTGTGTAATTAGTAAACTGATTGTGAATACTGCCTCATGTAGTTCTAGCAAAGCTATAAAAAAGGTAATGCACTCAAGATTGTTTAATTACCTATAAAAGTTGAACGCCAAGTTGAAAAATTTTTTATGAACGCCAATTCGATTTCTTAAAAAGAGTTGCTACAATTGATGCTCCAGCTGAATTCACGAAAAAATCAGATTAGGAGTAGAAAAAAAAAGAATTTTAAGAAAATAGATCTAAAAAAGCTTTTGATACACTTGACCACAAAATTATGCAGAAAATTTTAGATTGTTTTGGGATAAGAGGCATATGCAACAAGTGGTTTGAAAGTTATCTATCTGAGCGATATCTGTGTTTCGTGAATATTTGTAAATCTGATTAGTCGCCTGTTAAAACGGGAGTCCCTCAGTGATCAGTCCTCGTTCCCTCTTCTTTTAAATATATATTAACGTTATGCCAAAGATCGCACCACATTCGAATGTTTGCTTTTTCGCGTATGACACGAGCTTTAATTGTGACAACTCAGCTTTTCAAGATTTCCAGGATGATTTATCAAATATATCACTATAGCCTCAAAACAATAAATTAACCTCAAATTCTGATAAAACAATTCTGTAAAGTTTTGAAAGACATCGAAGTGCTTCCAATCTTTATTGAGATTCAAACTGATACAATTCACTCTTAACTTTTGTGCAAAGATCTCTGCGTTATAGTAGACCAGAAATTTACCTTTATACATATGGAAAAATCTAATCAAAACTATCTCGACTTTGCGGTGTTATATCAAAAATGATACAATGTACAGAAAACTGTAGAGCTAAAAAGTTACAGTTCAACTAAAAAACCAATCCTTCAATACGGCTTACTTGTGTATGAAGGAAAAAATTATGCAACACTAAATCCAATCTAACGGTGCAAACGTAAAATTATAAGACTGAGTTATTTCGAAAAAGTTTGAAAGCAATGCGAAAGCTTTTACGACAACAAAATCTTAACAGTCCAAGAGCTGCTTATATATGATCTGCTTAAGTTTTGCATTAGATCTACAAATTGCAAACATCCTAATGATTTTCTTAATTCTTTATTTTCAAAGGAATCATTTTCATAAAACACACGGAAGTCAAGTGTGCCAACTTATGTGCATCCTTTCGACAAGAAAAAAAGAAAAGCATGCTCATTAAAAAATAGAGGTGCCAGACTGTTGGATATTTTGAGTGACAATAGTCTGTTACCAGAAAACATGTCAGAAAAAGAACAAGATAAACTTGCCATTAATTTCAGAGACAATGACGTTCTCGGAAATATTGAATTAAAAAAAAAACACAAACATTTCAATACAAATTAGTCAAAATTATTTCAAAAAACAAAAAAATGACTACGCAAATCTTTTTATTTCACAAGATAGGGCGTTTTTTTCTCATTTTTGCAAATAATATATTAATAATTAACATGACTATTATTATTAATTACGCTTATTTTCTTACAATCGTATACAGGGTAGACAATTAGTGGGCGCTCAATTTGCCATTGATCTATCCTCTCTAATCATTGACTAGAGTTGATGAAGTTGACATTGCTAAAGTGTTGCGAAAAGAATTTTGTTCCTACTTTAATTGATAATTGATTAAACTGTAATGATGAGTGATTTGGAAAAACTAACTCTTTCTTTCTTTCAATTTCAAAAAAAAGTAAATGCCCTTTAAGCTAGAATAATTTATGATTGGCGCTTTTTTGATAATATTAACCCAACTTGAGAAAACTGGATCAATAGATTAAGTTTTTATTCCACTGGAAATCTAAAAAACTAAATTCCACTTTCGAAACTAGAAATCGTTCACGTAGTTTGCGCCATTTTCACATTCGTACTTGTAAAGTGCTAATTACGTAGTTTTCAGCAGCTGAATTTCAACCGAACTCAAAAAGTGCATATATGCTTAAGTGTGTTCATATATGCATTAATATGTATAAATGCAGATCTGTAGTTAAAAGAGCATTTTAAGACCTTTTCCTGGAAAAAAACTACCAAGACCTAAATAAGAGTCATCACTGCGTTCATTACTTTTAATCATTTTGAATAATCAGATGAAAACATTTTTAGATTTAAATACCGAGTCATTACTTGTGAAAACAAAACAACAAATATTGAATTTGCGTTTATCCTGACTTTTTTTAAGATAATCATTTTGAACAGATTATCTAAATGCAAAGCACTGACTAACTTTAATTTAAACAGTTAATTTGAAAGCTGGACAAATTTTAAATTGTTTTTGACTTTTTTTCTCAAATTGCAATTTGAGGAAAAACTTTCAATTTCGGAAGAAACTCAGAATTGAAAGAACAGCCAACCAGGAAATCAGTTACCACAAAAACAGTGGTTTTTATTGCAGCTACCATTATTTCAATTGATTTAAATACTCGTGGGATTAAGCGTGCGATTAAGTGCCCTGCAACCCGATTAAGTGCCCTGCAGTGCGATTAAGTGCCCTTGCACAAATATAAAGGTACTCGTTTCAAAAAACGTCTTTCATAATTTCTCACACTAAGCAGCCGTTCAACAGCAGCGGCCATTTCTTCGTTCTCGTGTTGAAATGCCGAAATCTTTTTGCGCACTGCAGACAACTCCTTGTCCTCGTCGTTCGGCTGGAAAGCAGATAATGTCGATGATTGCCCACGGACAATCGAAGCTCCGTACTTCAGCAAGCAGAGTTTTAGCACTATGAGGAATTTAGTTGTAACCAAAAACTTCTCAATACTGGAAGCTCTTTCAATGTTGAAAGTTGGTTACAAAAAACAATATGTTTAGTAGATATTAATTGGATAGCAATGTTATTCAAACCCTTAATTCAACTTAAATTTGGACTAATTTGCCAAAAATTCACCTGATTAACAATTATTGAAGTTCATTGTTACACTTATTTGATATATCTAATAAGTATTGTCCACAAAATCGATGAGCCGTCCAAAAATTCTCAAACATTTGTTTATAAATTTCGACAACTAAAGTAACTCATTTTTTCATGAATAACTGCAAAAATTTAAAGGCTATTTCAAGAAGAAAACGTTCGTTTTCATAAATTAAACCTCGTTAAATATTTAAAGAATCGCCTAAAAGACGTAATTTTGACCAAATTATCAGCCTTTTGGCTCAAGGGTCATTTCAGTTACACTGACTTACAAAGCGTCGCCAAGTAAGATTCCCGTCCCGCGTACATATTTTGACCAAAAACGACCAATTTTTCGCTGACTATGAGCACCCTTCTAAGTCATTCTCAATTGGGCGAGGCGCTTGGTAAATTAGGGCGTGCGGCTCTTAAAACGAAGGTTTTGAATTCGAATCCTACTTCGGTCTCTCGCCTCGTCTTGTGTCCAGTTACGTCCCACGAGGAGACCTTGGCTTCCATTTCCTTAAGCAAGCTACTCTGTGTCTCGATAGGTTGTTTTTTGTAACGAAGGCTTAGCACTCTCGCTTTCAGTGGTTGACTTTTCCCTTGGCAAGTTCTTTGATGTCTCGCTTTGTTTTTCACTGATAGGTGTCTCTTACAGCTCGGACAGAATCCTCTACTTGCTCCTTCGCGTGTCATGTAAGGGTTAGTTAGAGCCGCTTGCTCCGAGAATGTGTCTGTACATTCTGGGTTCGATTAGTCTACTGTCCCTCTTCGATGTGCCCTCCTCTCGAGGTTAGTTCGGCCTCTGATCGAAGCGCAGACTCTATAGCAGCCCTCTCATCTGCATGGCCATCCTGACATGTGTTCCTCCTCTTTTTTCTCACACTGGCACCTGTTTGGTTTGTTTTCTCCCCGATGCCAGTTGCAAATCTCCATCTCTTCCCATCCGTTGAGGAACTTTCTGCGTTTGCTCACCACCCCTTTCCATGACTTTCTGTCTTTTGCTAGGTTTTCGGTTTTGTCCTCTTCCATTCCCGCCTCCCTCGTAAGTCTTCTCCAGTATTGTACCGTGTTTCCACGCAACGTTCCTCTCTCTGTCCTCTCTCTCCCTCCCGTGATATCAGTGCTAATTTGTTCACCGTCTTTTCGTCCGCCTAGTGCTACTTTTTTCACCATTCTTTTGTCCGGCCTTCTGAGAACATGGCCCAACCTTTCTAAGGCTCTTATTTCAATATTCGTTCTTTTTGATTCGATTTGAAGTTTTCGTCCTAATTGAAAGCTGTTGATTTTCTCCAGCAACCGAAGCAATGCGCGGGGTTTTCCGTTGTTCTATACACACCTATATGCTGGGTCCGCGAATTTTTGGAGTTTCTTAATGTCAGTTGCCGTGCAGGGTCTCACATTGCAGTCGAACAGCATGTTCGATTCGGCTACTGCTTGAACTATGAGTGCTCCTGTCGGCTTCGAAAGGCTTGACTTCCACAGCCAACTTTTTACTCTGCTTCAGGCCCAATATCCTCGTTTGATCCTCTGCCATCGGCCCTCTTGCTGACGAAGTTTTGTTCCTAGAATACGTGTACTTTGGGCGCCGGTTGTTGCGAAGTTTATGAACTCTTCTTTCCCGTCTTGGCTTTTCTCTTCGAAATCTATCATTGTTTCTTTCACGATTTCCTTTCCGGTTTCAATTTCTTTGGTTATCCCTAAAAAGCGTGGAGTCATCCAAGAACAACGAGTCCTCTATATTGCCACTCTGTTGCTACTTCGTAGTGCTCGTCTTATATCTTTGGGCGGGAGGCTGTTCCCTGGTGTCCATAACCAGTTGAGGCCGCATTCTGGGCTCTTATCCTGAGCAGCAAGTTTCCTTGCCCTTTGGGCTCGCCTCATCGCAATTGAGTGGTTCAAGTTGAATAGTATAGGCGATGATGCACAGCTTTCTCTCATTCCTCTAGCAGGTGTCCAGCTTTTACCGAGGCCTTCCCGACTATTTACTCTGTTTTTGTTCCTTCATGCAGGCCTTAGATGGTTTTGTAGAACATGCTCTGGCATGCCTAGTTGATGCAGTAGTACTCATAATAAGGGTTAGTTTGTCGGGGGTGTGCTTTTTTATGTCTAGAAGTACTCCCCTAGCTGGTCTGCGTTTTATCCCGCACTGTTATCGTAAACCCGGCGTGTTTCATCGTCTATTTTCATTATTATCTGCGTCGAATCGGTGGTAGATCGGCCTCCCCGAAGCCCTTTTGATTTTCATCCATTGCTCCCACGGATTCGGCCCAGTCCCTCAGCCTGGTCGCCAAGATTTGTACAACCAACCTACTAGAGTGGAATCAGGCGGATGTCTCTGTAATTATTTATGTCATCCCTCGGGCCTTTCCCTTTGCACAGCGGTATGACCCATCGCTCTTTCATTTCCTCTGGCCAGCTCTTCGGTTCCATGTTCATCAATTGCATTAGCATTTCGAACAACCGTTGCCGGCATTCCTTGTTCATCGTATTCACCGCTATCAGGTGAACCCCGTCGTTCCCCGGCGCACCGTTACGCATTTTAGTTAGCTTGACTTTTGTCTTGTCTTTTGATCCTTCGCTTTTTTCTGGATCCGTCATATTTCGGTCAGTTGAAGGGTCCCAGTGTCATCCTCCTCCTTAACGTGGGACCAACTACGACGAAATAGATAACACCCCCCCCCCCCCAAGGAAGAGGTAGGTGCAGCGGTTAAGGCTGGGCTCTACCTTAGGTGCAGTGGGTAGGGCCAGGGGGGCAACAAAAGAAGTTATTCGAACTTTCAATGTGGGGAAAACGTGCGGCTTGACCGACTGAAATGAAATAACCCGTCCTCTTATTAAGCGCCCTTACGTAGTTGAAACCACATTCGAGTTTTTCGAAAAGCAGTTGGTTTTCAAAGGGCTACATGAAACCCTAGAAGAAACATACCGGAAATACGAAACTGCATAATTTAATGAATAAGGGGAAACGTTTTTTTTTTTAATTTGCAGCATAAATTTTAACCTTAAAAAAATAAACCCGAGCATTTCCGACCTTAACATAAAACTTTAAACCTAAACCCGAATTAAAACCTACACTCCTAAGCCAAGATTAAGAATTAAAAGGCGAAAATGCAGGCTTTCATTTTGTGAAAATGCAGAAAACATCAACAACTGACCAAACTTCACACTTGAAAACAGAATAATTATGTTTAAATATTCAGACTACGAAATCCAGGTGCTAAAACCAATGAAGCATTAAAATCGTCAACCAATTATAGCGAAACAAACAACATAGACAAAACACACTTGGGGAAGGCGTTAATGAACTAAAGGAAGCAGAAACAATGACCTTTTTTCAGTTTTCCAACTTCAAAGAAAAAGTATACACCCTTAAAGTTCTTTGAAACTCGCACAAAGGCGAAATTGAATTTCGCATTACACAAGCACAACTAAAGAAAACAGGAAGCATTTAATAATAAACTTGAAAAAGCCAAAAATGCTCGGACTACGCTTATGCATCTGCGTCTCTAAACTAGGCTTTGATTTGATACAAATGTCATACAATTTATTTTTTCAAAGACCCACCCTCCGCACGCTTTGTAACGTCGTACAAAACTATCTGTTTTCAGTCTAGTAAACTCCTCTGCAGGGGGCTAGCCTCATGTGCGAAGGACCAAATGCACGAAAATTCTCAACCAATTAATACTTCTTAAATTGTCCAACCCCGACCGAACTTATAGCTTATCTCTTCCTAATTTTCAAATACTGAGCTCTGATGGGTTTCAAGCATTCGGTCTTTCGCGCATGAGGAATTCCAGTCCTCTCCATCTGATCTAACACACAAGCAAATAAACTAGCAAACAAACAAAAAACAAACCAACAAACAAGGAAACAAACAAACACACCATCGCCGCGCCCGCATCCAAGTTTAGGCGTAAGTAATCGATTATAACGGATTATTATGATGACTTTTTGACAATTATAATTGATTATAATTACCAAAGTTAGGTAATTAGGTGATTATAATTGATTATAGTTCTTACAAAAAACCCTTGAAATCAATTATAATCGATTATAATCTTTTATTTTGCCGAAATTTTGTCAATTTAAAACTATATTCGACTTATACTTATGGGTTATTATTTTTGTGTCAATAAGAAAATCTCTAAAAGAGAGATCTCTTGAACACTTTGGTTCATCTGAACACAAAGTTTTACCAGGAAACAAAAGTTTCATAGAGATCCTTTCATATGAGTGGAAAGGTTCCCGCGGTAAATGAAAAATAAATCTTCCGAATCAAACATGAAACTAATTAATTTGCTGATGTTTTGGCGTTTAAAAAAGCTTAATTTGTGCATCACAAAACAACTCTAATGGGGAAGAAATTTAAAAAAAAACTTATAAGATTGAATTAATTGGTAAACTTGATAAAATTTTCTTTATTTTCATAGAAACCCATGTCTATAAAAAGCATAAAATATAAGCAATAAACAAAAGGGATTATAATCAATTATAATGAATTTTTGTGCAAAACTAAAGAACTAGAAAATTGAATGAAAATAATCGTTTATAATCAATTATAATCGATTATATTGTATCGAAAAAAAAGACGAAGAAATAATCGATTATGATCGATTAAAATGGATTATAATTAATTATAATTTGATTTTAGAGAGATTTTAATCGATTATTAATTGATTAAAATCGATTGTTTCTCATTTTTAGTAAGACTGGTACTAAAATCGTAATTTAATCAATTATTAACGCTTGAAACTAAATGCGGGCGGGTTCAAGCTTTTAGTTTCGAGCTTTTAGTTTAGTATCAATATCAATCAGACCTAAGAGCCTTCAATTCGTTCTGAATGTTTTAAAAAAAGCCCGCAGATAATTGGAAAAGTAAACAATTTCCAGTTTCAAAGTTAACATTACTGTTCCTATCAGGGCGATAACCTGAATGTTCCGACTGCATTTTAATTTTCATTGAGTAGTTTAAATTAAAATAGTTGATAAAATTCTCAAAAAAAAATGCAAAATGAGTTTTTCAAATCACCCCCCAAACGCTATATAAAGTACAAGGTGATATATTTTCTAATAGAGCAAAGTCTCAAATAGATCAAATGAAACGATGCCTCAATCCAAATTGGAACGATTTCAAGGAATGATTAAATCTCCGCTAATGCGTTAATTGTCCCAAATTGGCCATACTGGCAATCTTTAAACCCCCCATAACTTTATAAAAAATAGTTACAGGTAAAATATATTTTTAAGTTTGAGCTCTTGGTAGCAATACTTTACGAATGATATGACAAAACTCCGTCAAAAAGTGCGTTAAAAAATTCGAAATTTGTCTGGAGAAAAAAACCACCCGAGCACAAATATTCCGTGATTTTCTTCGAAAATAGTAGGAACAAAAAATTTCTTTAAAGCTTCTCGGTTTTGAAAAATAATTTATGATTGACACTTTTTGATGAAATTAACTTAATTTGACAACGTTCGATCAATTGATAAAGTTTTTACTCCATTTCGAAATCTGAAAATTAAAATTCTCTTTCAAAAGTAGAGGTTGATCACTGTTTTTGTGATCTGTGCACTTTTGCTGTTAGATAAAAAAAGCCCGCAGATAATTGGAAAAGTAAACAATTTCCAGTTTCAAAGTTAACATTACTGTTCCTATCAGGGCGATAACCTGAATGTTCCGACTGCATTTTAATTTTCATTGAGTAGTTTAAATTAAAATAGTTGATAAAATTCTCAAAAAAAAATGCAAAATGAGTTTTTCAAATCACCCCCCAAACGCTATATAAAGTACAAGGTGATATATTTTCTAATAGAGCAAAGTCTCAAATAGATCAAATGAAACGATGCCTCAATCCAAATTGGAACGATTTCAAGGAATGATTAAATCTCCGCTAATGCGTTAATTGTCCCAAATTGGCCATACTGGCAATCTTTAAACCCCCCATAACTTTATAAAAAATAGTTACAGGTAAAATATCTTTTTAAGTTTGAGCTCTTGGTAGCAATACTTTACGAATGATATGACAAAACTCCGTCAAAAAGTGCGTTAAAAAATTCGAAATTTGTCTGGAGAAAAAAACCACCCGAGCACAAATATTCCGTGATTTTCTTCGAAAATAGTAGGAACAAAAAATTTCTTTAAAGCTTCTCGGTTTTGAAAAATAATTTATGATTGACACTTTTTGATGAAATTAACTTAATTTGACAACGTTCGATCAATTGATAAAGTTTTTACTCCATTTCGAAATCTGAAAATTAAAATTCTCTTTCAAAAGTAGAGGTTGATCACTGTTTTTGTGATCTGTGCACTTTTGCTGTTAGATAATGGAGTTTTCCTTCCTTTTCACAAAAGAAATAAACTAAACTTGGGGGAAAATAAAAAAACTCAAACCGCGAAAAATCAAACTTGAGGTCTTTTTCTGGAAAAAAAAACAAAAATATATCATGACAACCTACATAAGAGTCTTCACTACTTTCATGGAATCTTAAGCATACTGATTTCTCGTCGTATTAATGTTTCTTTTTGCAAAAGAAAAATGCTCTCTAATTTCAGTTTATTTAGAACGCAGAGGATAAGCTGCATTTCGCAATCGCTAGATTCGAAACCCTGGCCACCCAGAGAATCTCCATTTTGGTAGTATTGTACGACGTCTTTTTTTGTTCATACACATTTGAACATTTTCTAAAGGCGCCAATAATCACTTAATTAGAGGTGAACTTAAATAGATCGCCAAAAAATCCTAGATGCGCCTTGGCATCTGGTTAATGCCAACTTTAACTAGGATCACACTTTCTTAGTTGTTTTATATTTGTTAGATTTCAATCACTGAAGACATCAATAGTCCCTTAAAACTTCCTACCGACATACTTTGGCATACAAAAAACTTGGATAACTCGATGGAAATTAAACCGCTGCGCGACTGATCTCGATAATTCAGATGAGGATGACACCTATGCTGAAGTTAGAAAAGCGAGGGCAGAAAACAGACTTGATTTCGTTTTGGTCAAATTGATATTTTTAGCGACAGTTTTCCTAAGTTCATTATATGGGATAAAAAGAGTGAAAATATTAGTAGGTCTTGAAGTTTTACCTGTTTCTTAATTGATAGCAACTCATTCTTAAGTGCCATATTTTCAACCTTCAATTGTCTGTTTTCCTCGATCAGCTGTTTATTCGCAGCTGTGTTTGACTTCGGTTCTATCGCCGGTGGCGAAGACCTTCCTCTGTTCTTAGCACCTTGCGAGACCTGAGAACTGTCGGTCTCCAAACTGCGGTCACGACCTGACCTGTCTGATGCTGATACCTTTCGTCCTTTGCCGAGTTCCAAAGCGGAAGTCGTGACTTGTGCGGCGGCTGGAACGCTCTCTCCTCTTTCCTTGATGGGTGATTTTCGATAAATCAATGTTTGCCGCCTTTGTTCCTAGAAAGTACATAAACTCTCGGATAAAACTTTAAACTTCTTAATAAATGCGAAGAAAAACGAGGGCTTCATCAGAGCTTCATCGCATCAAAACAACGATGTTTTTCAATGTGATTCTTCAAATGATTGTCTTACCTTGCCATCAGCCAGCTTCTTTTCTAGAATAGCTTCATTGCTCTGAAGCTTCACAATTTCATCCGCCTGAATCATTGGGAAAGTGAAAAACCACTAACAGTTTTATACAACAATTAGATATTGAGCAAAACTTCAGCAAAAAAATTCATCAAAGAAAAACTCTTGACACTCCATGTTGTTAACCCGAACTGCAAACGTAAAAAAAATACAACCAGATATAGTCTTTAGCTAATTTCTACTTAAATGACGGTAGTTTTATCTGAATTTCAACACTTTAAGCATGTCAGAAGTGATATTTACCGTTCCTACTGAAATGACCGTTCTGCGAACAAAGTTGCTTACGAGAAAAAGTCTAGTGTCCGATTGCAAGTCTAGTACCCGCATGCTAGTGCTGCAAAACTGCCGCCAGATAAATAAGAACTTTTATTTTCCACTTGGATTGGAAAAAGCGGACTTCGTAATATGAAGCTACGCTCAGCTCACTTGCTCATTTGTCAAAAGGCAATAAATCGTTCAGAATAATTTTGCTTTTTTTTTAATGTTTGGAAAATCAATTGACCAGGGTTTTCCGGGGTGTGTCCCAAGCAAAACGTATTGTCGTTTTCTCGAACATACCATGACAGTGGCGTCCGCGACTGCAGTCTGTGCGACAGTCTGCAGTTTCTGGAAGGGGGCCAGGAGTGATGCCACCCTTTGGTCCAACTCCTCCTCAGAACACCTGTCATCTGCCTATAAAAACACAGACAAAATATTCTGATTTGAACCACTTGATTTTTTTGCTTAAAAATGATCTCTGCCATACTTTTTGGTATGATTGACATGACTGGTCAGATCACGGGCACTCATACACCCCTATTTTCCAGCCGAATTTCTGTAACCTATGCATTGTTAAGACTGTCGAAGCTGCAGCTGAGCTTGCGGGTCTGAGCTCGCGAAAACTCAACAAATAATAACCATAAAATGAACTTAAACGCAACCCAGAACACAGAAAAACGATAATTGGTTCGAGCCATCTGAATAATGCAGATGAAAAGTGAATCATGTCGAGAGAGAGAGAGAGAGAGAGAGATGAAGACAAATGTACAATATAGTATAAACATACAACTATCCGAGACCCATCGTCTCGAAGCCTCGTTTTAGAGGAAAAAGAACACAACACCCTTCAGGAGCTGCGTAGAAGAGATCATTTTACACTTCGGTCTTAACTGGCTGTAGAATAAGTGTAGCAAACTTCTCCTAAAGGATATTTTCTTCTCAGCCGTCTTTTTCACTTGCCAAATAGTTTTTTTTAGAATGCAGTCACATAACTTGTAACTTTTAGTTTTCAACCAATGAAATAAACGAAAATTTTCTTCACGTTTTTGCTATTTTCTCAGGCACTTTTGGAGATGCGTCGCTAAATTTTTGAAACATGATAGATGAGAGGAGAGTACTTAAAGGTATTTATCCGAACCAAAAACAGTTTTAAAGTAACTATTGGCCAAAAACAGAAGGATGTTGCTTTAAAGCGTAGTTTGGCCGTTCCAAAGAGAGCCGTTTTGGACTGCAATCAACCCCTGTAAACAGCACAAGGAGTTTGAGTTTTTGGACTCTTAGACAAATTTCACAAACAAATCATCATTCTATTTAGTGAAATGCCAAAATCTGAGTTAAATTTTTTTCTAGCTGAGATGTTTTTTCAACTCTTTTTCATGATTACAAAAAAAATCCTACATGAAGGCCAACTTAAGATTCTTAGTTTTTCAATAAATACTTTCAACTTCAAAAATTCAAACTCATTGTACTGTTTACAGGGGGTTCTCGGCAAAACTGGCAAAATTGTATAAACTTTAGTTTATTTCATCGGTTAAAAAGCAAAAAGTGCAATTTCTAAGTCCTTTCCTGTACTTTTGCATACTGTCACAGTTAAAGACGTAAATATTCACATTAAGATATGACTGATTGATGAATGACGGGCGCAAAATGTCTTCGAAAATAATCAAGACAGGCGAAGCTGCACCTTCGCAAACACAGGTAACATAGCCAACTAACAGTTGGAAAAAAGTAATGAACGCAAGGAAACTGAAAAAAAACTGACTTGTTTTTTCAAGAGCCTTCAAGTTAGAATTTCAAAGAAAAAAAATTGATGGCTTTAAAGCTCTTTGAAATTGTAGAACACTTTATGATGGACACTTTTCGGTTAAAACTAACCCAATTTGAGAAAACTGGATCAATATGTAAAACTTTTATTTCGCTGAGAAATCTGATAATTAATTTGCATTTTCGAAGAAGTCGATCACGTTTTGGGTGACCTTTACACTTTTTCTGTTCGATAGTGCAGTTTGCCTTCTTTTTAACAATGAAAATGCACTGAACTTAAAAAGAAATCACAAGTCAAACCGCGAAAAACCAAAATTGAGCGTGAACAAATTTTAGGACTCTTAAAATCAGCAAGACCTTTATAAGAGTAGTCACTACGTTCCTTACTCTTAATAAAGCGACAAAAAATTGTTGAGCTTTAAAACGCACAAAAAGACAAACTTTGCCTGTAATAGTTTGAAATTTAATTAACTAGAGGCAACCGCACTGACTTTGCATGCAATAAATTGGAAAGTATAAAGCCAAATTTTGTATAAATTATGGATTTCAAAAATTTTGCGAAACCTATTTCTGTTGGTAAACACTAGTCACAAATAAAGAAGCTACATATGCTGACAAGTTGCCAATGCGAAGCAGCAAAAGTGGCATTAAAATCAAATATACACAAGTTTGCAAATAATGCAAATGTTATTGTGTATAAATAAAGCAATTTAAAAAATTGGGAGACATGCGATTTTAAAAATTTCTGAAATCGAGTTTTTTATTGTTATTTTGTTGGGAACAAATAGCTTTTTTCGGTTCAATTGATGAACTTAAAATCCATCAACTGGGTTAACTTATTACTATTCGAATGTCAAAGCACATGCCATCAAAAAACTGTAAAGGTGTCCCAATAGTTGCGAATTGGGTTAGAAAAAAAAGAATAGTCGTAGTATAGCACTAACGCTCACTGAAGTTCGTTAGTGTTAGTTATGATTCTCACACAGTAACTACTCAGCCACCGACGCTTCATTGATCACAATCAATAGCCACAAATAAAGCAGAGAACAGATGCTATGAAATTTCCAACGCTACAGATCGTGATTATGGCAAAGATGCCACCAAATAAGTGAACACTTTTTTGCGAGTTAGGTTAGAAAAAAAGACGGTTCGTACAAACACACTTCCCTGCTCGTAGTTTTATTAACAAAATTCTTAGTTGCTGAGAACTCTCTTGGAAAAGACTAAAAAACTCGCACAGGCGAATTAAAACCAGGGCTTCTGGCGGTTAAAACGAGATGCATTCCACATTTTTTGACACTTCACGAGCAAGAAATTCTATTCATTTTTACCATTTTCAAAACTCATTAAACAATTATTTTTTTTTTGGATAAATTAACTTGCTAGTTTAAGACCCAGTTTGAGCCGTTCTGGGTTGGGCCGTGTTTCCAGTGGGTATTATCAGATTTTCCTGGAAAGCTTTGCCAGAACAGCTTCTTTCATCACGAAATAGTGCGATTAAGTTGGAATAATTGCTTCGATATTACAAAAATAAAGACCAGCAACAATTATACATTCCAGATTTACAATAAAAAGGCTACTTTTTTGGGCTTTTAAAACACGCACCTTAACTGCATCCTTCAGTTGTTGAATACATTGATTAAACTCTTCATTGATAGCAGTGAGTTCCACGTTGTTCTCCTGAGTGACTTGACCTTGACTGGAAGTGACTGGAGCAGAGGCTTTGATGACTTCAGCCATCGAGACACACGGCGTATCTAAACAGTCGGAGCAGCACTGTGGTATCATTATCTTTTGAAGTTGTCTTCACAAGGAAAAATAACAATGAATACCATGGCAAGAGTTTTGAGAATAGTTATTATATTTAATTCATTGCAATAATGGTCTATTTTATGAACACTCTTGCAATCAAAACGTCAAAAAAATTTTATAAAGCATTTAAAAACCTGCATTTAAATTGTGTCACCACCCGCCTTATTTTACAGAGTCAAGCTATGGATTACATTTTCAAGAATTAACAGTAAAAACACCTCTTTTTACAATTTTGTCTAAGGGGAATCCTCGAACGCATCGGAGATGATTTTATCGCGGGATCGAACTACCCTCGAACAATTGAATAAAAACATTTTAGTTCTAGCCAGTATCTTCGTTTCAAAAAGCCTCAATATTGTAAAATCTAAAGCCTCAAAACCATCTAAAATAATATATAAAAAGCTGCAAGGCTATAATAATAAAAAAAACCTCAATGCTGTATCTTTTAAATCGCCTCAAGATTTATATTTTCAACACCTCAAGGTTATAAATTGAAAGAACCCCAAGACTATAATTTGTAACGCTTCAAGACTATAACTTTTACAACACCTCAAGGTTCAAGTTTTTCAAACGCTCGAAGGATAGAAGTTTTTCAAACGCTCGAAGGTTTCTTTATTTTAGTTATTTTAATTAGTTACTTAATTTAAATTCCTGAACTTTTCACCAAATTCGATCTCTATTTTGCCTTTTTCGAACTTATAGCATTAAAAACGGCGTGCCTCCCAATGAAGCGACTTGTGCTGAAAGGGACTGCAGAGCTGCCTTCAGGTGGGTGCTCTCCTTCTGCGAATTGATGAGATCCATTTTGAGAGTCTTGATCCTGTTTGTCTCGCTCCTGGACACAGCAGAGGAATCCGGTTTGGACGTCACCTCCCTGTACAGTGAAATATTTCATAAATAAGCCACATCACGACCACTTCCTATTGGGGTCACTCGCATTTGTGATATCTACATCTGAATTAAATATTCAATCGCAATCGGGTATGTGCATTGAAATAATTAATCTTAGATCCTAGGACCGTTTATTCGAAAAATCAAGATAATAAGACAAGAGTTACTCAACGCATGCAGGGCTCTGTTGGTGGCTCTTACAAACAACTGCCATGCTTTTGTTTATTTTCCGCTTTGGAACTATTGCCTCTCATATCAAGTCTCGAACAAGCGAGCTCTAGATTACAACGCATAATCGCTAATCAATCGCCGCTCTCTAAATTAGTTTGAAACCTTGCTGATATCCAAAAATTTTTATTAAAAAGTTTATAGGGTGTTTTTCGCCCGATATGAGCTTTTAAAATGGACGTAAGATGTGAAAAAATATGAGTACTCACTTGGGTGGTTGAGGTGGCGGAGCAGGTGCATTGTGAAGCGAAGACTGGTTGGCATGCAGTTTCCTCTCCCAGAACTGCTTCATCCTCTCTATGTTCACCTCTGGCCTCCCCTCCAGAAAGTGTTTCCGCATCTCTCCCACAAAGTCCCCGCTGGCAGTAGTCGACAGTTCCTTCTCCAGAAACTTCATGTATTTGTTCTTGCCCTCAATCTCCAGAGCCTAGATGAAGCAGAATAATCAATACATTTATGATCAACAATTTATGACCAACAGAATAATCAACAATTTTATGAAGCCGAAAGCCAAAAAACGGCTCTTTTCCAGTCCCCCCTTTCGAAATATCGAGTTTTTTTGGTTGCTTTACGTGTTATTACGGCTAAATGCGTGATGTTACGCTGTAAAGTATGAAGAACAAATCTGTTCACAGTTGTCGATTTGTTCACCACGCCAAATTTCAATGCATTATGATAACGTTGAATCAATTTTTCAGAATTGAATTTGAAAGGGGGGGGGGCTGGAAAAGAGCCCAAAAAACTCCCACAAAAGTTGATGAGCCCTCTGACCGACTTATAAACGGCAGGTTGAAGGTGAGAAAATCGATGCATTGGAGAATTGCACCATTCTAACAAGTGTACAACAGCAAGTCTTTCTCCGTAACAATCAATTTGGCTTTTTTTCCTTCCACCACCCCCCCCCCCCCTTACCTGCAAAACTTCACAGTAGTTTTTCTGTATAAATTGTCCGATTGTCACAAAAATTGGCATGCCGGCTAAATAGGGCCTGACAAACATACTTAGTCTTCATTTTAAACTGTAAAATCACTCGTTACACCAATAAAATGATGGGGGGGAGGAAGAAGAGCCATTAATTTAACAGATTTTAAAACCACCAAAGCTGTTTGGTTGAGTGAGCGAATAAAACACGAAACCCTCGATCCTGGCAGGACTCGAACCTGCAATCCCCTGATTCGTAGTCAGATGCCTTATCCATTGGGCCACAGGACCTACACCGTATTTTAAAAGTCATTCAAAAAATGGCACACTGCATTATGAACATCACTGTCAACACGACAGACAAACTCAACAAAATGAACATAAATAACTTATTTTTTCAACAAGCCTCTTATTTTTTCAAACGAGCTTGAGTACACGTTCTTTTCAAAAAAGACTATAGATGAAGCCTAAATTGTATTGGCCAACAAAGCTGATTGAAAAGATCATTATCAGTGTGTACCATCCTCCTCGGAGAGGGTCAGTTGCACGAAACAGTATTCATTGATAAACTGCTTTCATAGCCGACGTTTTTGCGCTCCACTGAGTAGTAACAGAAGTTTGCTGTTCTTATATCCGGCATTGTAAATCAGATCCCAAGCCTCGTCAAACCAGAAAGCTTTTCCCCGACCGCATCCTAAATTTTTCCGCTGAACTTGTGCAATTATAATGTTTTTAATGCCTGAACTCTGATTAATGCAGATTAGATTGAAAAATCACAAAGAAAAAAGAATTGCGTAGAAGAACATGCCATCAACCAACTAGATTTTGCGAGGTTCTTCTGAGCGGATGTCTTTAATAACACTTCGAATAACACTTTAAGAACGTCTTTAATAACACTTTAAGAACTTTCGAAAATGCCTTTTACTGGCCGTGTTCTTTCTTTCCGACTTTGAGGTTCCTAAATCCAGAATTGGTGGTATTTTTCAAAGTCTGGATAGTTTAAAACATTGCAAATTTGCTCAATAAGTTATCGCATCTTCAAAAGGATTGATTTTGACTGTTCGTATAGGGGGTTTTTGTGGATTTTGCAAAAAAAAGTTATAGTTATGGTCTGAAAAGTTGCTTCTATTAGACGTTTTTTTGTTTATTTGTTTATCTTGATGTCGTTACTGGTTTAAATATTTGATAATCCATATGTGAGTATTTCGGAATAACAGAAGGTTTTACTGTAGATTGTATAGTTGTTTGCGAGAATGCTGTATTTTTATTTTTTGGAGTTGTAAGTGTAGGATGAATGGGGGAAATGCTTTGTTGCGTTGTTGTTGGCATTGTTTCGACAATTTCGTCGTTAATGAATATCTTGTTCTGTAAGATTTCTTGTTCCATTTAAAGTTTCTTGTGTATTAATGAATGTGGAGTTTAAGCTATTATTTCCTGTTCTGTCAGTGAAAATTGCATTGTAATTTAAAGGTGTTGCATCAATAGTAAGTGGTGTTAATCTAACGTAGTCTTTATTGATGGAAATGGTGGTGATTGAATGACTTGATATATCAGTTGGTATATCAATATTGAATGACTTGATATATCAGTTGGTATATCAATAAATAATGGATGAGACCAATCAGGGTCCCAAACATGATCTGTTTCATCTGCTAATACAGTTTGATCGTCTGAATTTTGTGGTCGAAAACTTTTTCTTGATAGTGCTATGAGATCAACGTTATGGACAAAATAATCAATTATTAACCATGCTAGTTTCGTTTGTAGATCATGTTTAACAATTGGTGAGATTTCGTTACTAATGAAGTTTTCACGGATTGTATTTAAAAATTTTGAGCAAATACAGATTTCCTGTCTTACAGTTGAATGTCGTGATGTTTGAGTTGGTGACTCATTTTGTGTTTCTTTCATTTCTAGTATAGATAGATAGCTCTAGATAAGTGAAAAAACAACATTTGTGAATTTAGAATTTGCTCTCTGTGAATTTTGGGTTTGTATATTTTTTATTTAGTCTGTGAAAACTTTCGAGAATTCAATATCTATATCGTCTGTTTGTATTTGATGTGTAGTGTGATTTGGTTTTGGTGATACAATTTCAATTGTAAATACACCGTAATTTGAGGTGATTTTACATATACCTTTGAGATAGTGGTCAAGGATTTGTCGTTTTATTCTTACTTCAGGAAATTCTTGTTTACAGGGGCTATTTAATTTTTCAAACAAATTTACAATTAAATTGTATCTAAATTGTACTTGTCCTCGGGCGGGATCATTTTGTTATTTTATAAAAACTGGGAGTATCGACTTATCATCAAAATTTTCGTTGTATTCGATCGTGTTTTATATTGTAGAACTGTTAGTGTGTAACATTCAATATGTCTTATTGGTTGATTCCAATTGTATAGACGTATTGGTTTGTTGATATATGACTTTTTCATTTTGCGTTTTCCTTTTATTGATGATGGTGTAGCAGCTTAGTCAGAAAAATATATTTAGTCGTCTATCGAGTTATTTTTTTTATTCAATCTTTTCAGTCTTGAAGTTCCTGTATTGTGTTTGTTTCCGATTCAGAGACTGCGTTTCGTCGTTTTGAAAATCGTTTTTTGATAATTTGCTATTGTTTTGTTATGATTGTCTTTTTTTCGTGTTTGTCTTTTAGACCTAATATATCCCATTGGTTGTCTGTACGGTGTGATTACAAGATCTTATCTATCGTTTTTAATTAAGCAATTATGTAATACGATTGTTTGTTTACTGCCTAGATTATCTCTTGACATAAGGTTTAGGATGACGGATGCAATATTTGGGGATTAGAAATTTTATTTTCTTAAACTGTTAGTTCTTAGGCATAGATTGTCGTGGTTGACGGGTTAGAGAGAGAGTATAACAATTCGTGAGAATGATTTTTTACTTTCTCGTGAATAGGTTTTAATCTATGAGTTACTTACTTAATCTTACCTAGGGTTTGTGATTTGTGATCGAGGGTTGGGGAATAGTAAATCAATCCACAAGGTTCAGGTATAATTAGAACACAGGCAGATCGTTAGATACTATTCTATGACTCACTAATTTTCAAGGGTTTTAGCCTGGGTCATCTAAGAGGAAGGGCTCAAGTGAAGGATGAGTACTCAAGTGAAGGATGAGTAACCGAAGTTCTTCACTGTTTAGCTTTATTAAAATTTTACTTTTTCAATTATTTCTATTAGTCCTGGGTCGTTTATAAGGGTTGGGTAGTGAATCGACGTTTGAAGCCGTTAGACACTTTTAAAATTATGGGAAGGGGAGAACAAAATTGTTCTGATTTGATCCAAGGAAAGCCTTGATGATCAGTAATAAAGTTTATTAAATTTAGGTTTAATCGAAATTAAAGATCCAAGGGAAGCCTTGATGATCTGTTTATGAAAGAAAAAGCAAATATGGAAAGCAAGGATAAGCCCTGATAAGTTTTAATGTAGGTTTAAGTTTAAGAAAATTCAAAAGTTAGAGCTTAGATGATTTTAGTTTTTCAATTTTTGCTGAAATGTTTTAGGTGATGAATGTGTGATGAGGAAAATTATGTGTTAATTTATAGAACTAACAATGATTTTTAATTTTTGTGTTTCTTATTCGATAAATTATTTATTCAAAATTTTTGATTCACTGCAGATTTGTGCTCTTTTTATCAGTCGTTATTGTATAGATAGTAGATTTAGCACCAAGAAGCTTGTAGAAAAATTGTTCTTCAAATAATTTTCATGTCAATAAATCAAAATTTAAATTTTACTACATAAAGTATTCTAAATACAAAAACTTGTTCAGGTTTCCGTCTTACTATCATGTAGTAGAGTGTTCCGTTTCCTGATCTTTTTTGACGCCATGATCTTGGTCTTCTTTCAATACCTGGTATTTCTTGTATTGTTTGGAAAATTTGCGTAGATTTATTGAGACGTAGAGACATTTCTATTAAATTATCTATTGCGTCTAGCATTTTTGCAATTTGCAATTGTCTAATTCTAAGTCCTATTGTCCAATTCTAAACTAGTTAAGGTCTTGTTCCAGACTTCTGGTCGCACCAGATGAGCTATGACCTATTGGTTATACTCATAGAGTAATTTCAGATAAAGTACACCGTCTGCTCGTCACGCTATCTTATTTTCGGTCGGATAGATTCCTGCAACTTCTTTGTCTAATACCGATCTTAATCTTACTCTTATATCTCCTAGTCTCAATAGATCAAGTCTATACTGGTTTATGCGAGCTAGTTCTTGGAGTTTATACAGAAGGAGAACAACTGTATTCAAAGTTTTATTCAAATTGTTCTGGTGCTGAAACTACAAGTAGTTTCAGCACTTACAAATAAGTGTCAATGTTAGAGATGGAATATGATTGGTTAGTTAGTAATATTTTATATCGATAATTTATCAATAATATAATTGGTTTATAAACAATAGTTTAGAACTGGTTCCAGTACTTGATTTTGCTGGAAAAAAAAAATAAAACACCCGAATACAAAGTTCCTCCACATTTTTCAAAGGGTCGGAATAAAAAAAAAATTCTACCCGCAGCTGCTTGTGGGTTGTACGCTAAGGTTCCGTTTCTAATGCCAAAACTTCACCTTTCAGAAGCGCGTTTTTTTGAAGATATTTTGAAGACATTTTTGAGTCTTCCAAAAAGAAAATTAAGAAAAAATTCTTTTCACTTTTCCTGATAGTGAAAGAAACGCATACATAGCTATGGTGGGCGTTTATGGGTTATATGGCACCATTGTCTATCCTATCCGAGTCTCACTCCAAGGATTAGTTTTGATGACTGGAGACATTTTTTCTTTCTTTGTAACATTTAATCTATGACTACGGTTTTTCAATTTTGTTTCAGGAGGATCGATAGTTTTCTGTTTTGATGATAAGTAAGGAGGTTGTTCTCCAGTATAATTATCCACTGGATCTTCTGATTATTTGGGTGGTAAAATAGATGCTGTTTGCAGGGGCGAATCTAGGATTTTCTCGAGGGGGGGGGGTGGGGCGGATTTTCAAAAAATTTCCGAAAGTTTCGACAATCGTTTTTTTTTCAGGTCGACCGAATTGATTTTCGGAGCTCTCCAGAGCAGTAAAAAGACGCTGATTTGGGAAAATTTTTAAAAAACAGGTCAAAAAAGCCGTTTTTGGGCACTTTTTGGAAAATGCTGACAAAAAAATCGCGTTTTTTGGGCGCGCGCTCCCCCTCAAAGAAAGTATATATTGGCGCCGAAGTCGCCTTTAGAAAAACTTTAGGATCCGTCACCAAAAATGGATTTCTTAAAAAGTACCAAAGGGGGACTTCTTTGGCTCGGCAGGGTTCGAATCCCTGGGGAGGGGGCGTCCGCCCCCCTCCCCTAAATCCACCCCTGGCTGGTTGTTTTGTGATGACTAACCAGTGACTTGACGTCCTGGTCTGCGATGCGTTTGATCTTCTTGATCTCGCGGTTGTGTTTGTCCAGCAGGGACATCCAGTCATTGTGTCTATGGCGCTCCTGCTGATTTACCTGAGCCAGTCGAGTCTGCAATGCCTTCACTTGACAATACAGCTCTGCATTCTCAGTCACCAACTTGTCCTGAAATCACATCGAGCATGTAATTAAACCTGTTTTTAAGAAAATTTATTTGATATGAAAAGTTAATTAATAATAAATAACTTTTCAGCAGAAAAATTGGTAATGTTCCATTTCACAACAATTTTCGCAAAATCAAAAAGTAAATAACTACACAAACTAATAAATTCTAGCAGTCAAGCTGCAAAATTGCATAACAGACGCAATTTCAGAATGTCGCACTCAAGTCAGTTTAATTGAAAAATGGCTCATACAAATAAATTGATTCATTGATATTATGTTGAAGAGATCAGATCAGCCATTGAAGGAAGAGAATCAAACATAAGTGAAGAGCGCTCGCAAACTGAACAATCATCACTTTGTACTGAGTATTGACACATATTCGACACAGAGGGGAAGCGGCGCTTCGCACCACTTGCGCTACAACACAATCATAAAAAATCATAGGACGAAAAAACGAAGAAGAAAATGATGAAAAAAATAGGTGAACGGGATAAACTGATGCGGGACGAAAAACGTCTTTTCAACAATTGGACTTCGCCCAAAACCTTAGTTGTTTCTCTAATAAATTAAATGGAAGACTAAAAAATTTTGAGATTTTGGAATTTTACCAAACCTTTCTCTTACAAAAATTAGGGAGCAGCCACTTCTGCGGGAAAAGATGAAATAGTTTTTAAGAAAATTTGAAAAGTTTTTAAAAAACGGTAAAAAATTCGAAATCTTGATTTTCCGAAATCCGTAACTTTTTTCTGCTCAAAGCAGGTCCTGGCCGATAAATTAGAGAATATTCCAAAAATCAAGTTTTTCGATTGAACACTTAACCAGAGATTCGGCACGGTAATTTTTGAGCAGAGTCGGAAAAACTTCTAAAAAAAACGTCAAAGTTTCAAAACTTTCACTTGTTTGAAAACCAGGAAGTTTTTCTAAAAAAACTGGGCTTAGCATGTTATAAAGTTAAGCTTCCAACACCCTGTTTTTTTCGATTGAACTTTGATATCAGATTTGGCAGTATAGTTATCGAGAAAAGTCCAAAAAACGGTCAACAAATCAAAAAAATACGATTTCCGAGAATCATAGCTTTTGTTTTAAGATATTTGACAGAGCCGCTTATGCAGAAGAGATTCGCCTAACCTGCAAATTTCGATTGAACCAGAAAACCAGGTTTGGCAGGTTAGTTCTCGAGAAAAATGAAACAGTATCAAAATACGATCGAAAAATCAAGTTTTTAACTTTTCCGAGGACCATGATTTTTTTTGTGTCAAAAAAACTTCGGCTTAGTCACGTATGCAAAGCTTTAGGCAACGTGTTCTTTGGACTGAGAACAAAAGCTCAGACATAGGAGGGAATTTACGGTAAAAATCATAAAACATAAAAAAAACGCTTAAAAAAATCAAAAAATTGACTTTTCCGAGGACGATAATTTTTTATGAAAAAATTCTGAGTGGCCACTAATGCAGGAAATCTTTCCATTATCTGTTATCTCTTTTGAACTCACAACCTCAAATTTAGCAGGTTAGTTTTAAAGAACAGTTGAAGAAGATTCAATTAACGATTAAAAAATCAAAAACTTGACTATTCCGAGGGCCATAGTTACATGTGTAGAAAAAGTTTGGGAGTAGTCGCTTATAAAGAGGAGCTTTTAAAATCCGTTCTATTTATCAAAACCATAATCTCAGATTTGGAAGATCAGTTTTTGAGAAAAAAAAACAAAATTTAACAAAATATTGGTCAAACATTCCGCTCACAGACTTTTTCGAAGGCTGTAGACAAAGAGGTAAAGCAAAATGAGACCAGGGGAGTAAACAGGCAGACAAGAATGTAAGCGGCCTTTCTATCGATACCTTTTTTTGAAAATCAGTAGAAGAGTTTTTGAGGAAAACTATTATTTTGCAAAAAATGATAAAATTGTCTAAAGCGTCTCAAAAAAAAATAAAACAAAAAACCCAATCCCATACAATTTCATAATACCAGTTTTTATCAAACAGGAATTATAAGCAAAAATGCCAAGCAAGACATTTGAAATCAAATTAGCAGCTGACCAAAACTTACAAAAGCGGAAACAAGGCCGACAATCGTTGAGCAGACATCATTTGAGCCGAAAAAAACTGATTTTGTAAAAAACTTTCAAGTCTCCCTGAAAGTACCCTGTAATAACTAGTACCCATTCAGTAGATAAATTTGAACTTTCATGAAATTGAGCATTGCAGCATCATAAGTGATTCAACTGATTTTTTTAAGCTAGTTGTTAACCCGAAAAAAGCCTACATTCCGATTTGATAACGCTTGTTAATCGCCAGCGTAAATATTATGAACATTTCATTAAAGCTTTATTCAACCATTACACAAATAGAATACACTAATGGCCAGGATAAGGTCAAAAATGAAACTGCACGACCGAACTTCCGAATATATTTCTGCAAATTTTGGAGCAAACGGTACCAGCGCGTGAACAAAAACCTAAAAAAGTACCATTATGTGAAAAAAGTCGGAAACACGTTGATCTATTTCACTTCTGACATTAATATTAAACTTTATCATTCAAAAAACGTTTTTAATGAGAATCTGAAGCACTAACTAACGAATTAATTGGACTAAGCGGCTTTAATATTTTCAAATGAAGTGCATCATATTTGTGACCGTTTTAGCGACTAGGACGTTAAAATTTGGCCAAGCGTTTCAACTGCTTCCACGTTATGCAGCACAGCCTCAACTGCAGATTATATTTTACTTACACTAATGCCATTGAAAACAACACTGATAAATAAATTACTAAGGCGAATGACAGTAACAATGTCAAAATGAAATCAACTTTAACTATTCATTAGAAGTTAAAATTAAATAATCCTCCTCCTTTTATTTTTTTAAATAAAAGGCTTTATATTAATTACATTTAAGACAATTGTTCTAGTAAAATAATCAAACGAGAATACCTTTCCTTGCCTTCAATATTTCTTTTCCATTAATGGTTTCGTTATAAAGAATAATTGATACATTTGAAATAAACAGTTAAAAATGAACAAGGTCAAATTGACTTCAAAAAAATTCTTGAGTATCCTTTATTTTTTAAAGTGAGTTACATTTTTTTGATGGTTTCCTGTTTCGATAACGACATCCTTTATCGATTAAAGTCCTTTAGTTTTTCTATTTATATCTACAAATCTAGCTCAAGAACCCCTCGCAAGCTTCCTCTAATCAGGTTAGATATTTAATTATCACAAGGGTAAAAGCTTCAATAAAACGTGAACTCTTTTTATTTCAGATTATCCTAAAGAAACAAACCCACGATTTCAGAAGTCAAAAACCTATTTTTCTTTTTCATCGCTGAAAAAAAATACAAAGTTTTTTCTTGCTGTCCCGTCGAAAAAAAAAACTTGAAATGCATCACTAACATAGCCCGGTAAGCTCGCCGACAGAAAAATTAGACGAAAGCCACTAAGTAAAAAAAGCGATCAGGTCCTCGCAAGCAACAAAAAATGGCAAACGGGAGCGTTAAACTGCAAAAAAGCGCATAAATAAGTGAATTGGCCTTGAGATTACAAAAATTTATCCTCTACAAGATTCAAACCTCGCACCTCCAGAATTAGACTTTAATGTTAGCACATCTGCGTCCTTACGCTGCGGATAAAGTACATCCTACATTTAGCACTTATTTGTGCAATTTGAGAATGAAAAAGCTGAACAAACCATATAACACTTTGCGTGCAGTTTTTTCTCATGTAAACAGGAGACCTATAGTAGGAAAAACTTTTTAATCAACTTTTTGAAAAAACCTTCAAACTCTCGAAATCCTTCTCCGCTTCTTTTCTCGCTTCTTGTTTCACGTCCATCCGTATTTCCTTTTCTAAGTCCGCTTTCTTCTTCTCGTACATTTCGGCTGATTTAACTGTCGGCGTGTGGCGTTTTATCTTGGCCATTTCCTGTTCGTGTTTCGCTCTCAAATCTTCTTTCATTCGCTCTATTTCCTCTCGTTTTGCCTTTTCAAGACTGCTTCTCAAGTCGGTCAAATCCGACTTAGCTTTTCGCCGTTCGGCGTCTAGAAGTCCGTCGTACTCGTATTTGAGCATTCGCGTTTCCTCGTTCAGTTGCTTGCGGAGTATTTTGATCTCATTTTCACGCTCTTCCAAACGATGCTTGTACTCTATAAAAAAATTCAGTACCTATGAGGCTAGCCCAAAAATAAAATAATGAATTATTCATTTAATAGATAACCAAAACTGTTTATTGTCAGCCTCCAAAAATGCCGCATACAAAAAATTGGCAAATCATTCAAAGGTTCTTTTTCTGAATCGAACTTGTCGCTTTTCTTCATAACCTGTGTGAAATAAATTTGAAAACTATAAAAACTCATAGTGCTACAAGGCTTTTATGCCAGTAAAATTCTTCGTGGACACATTAAGGAAAAAGGTAATCCATAGAGACCAATTCAGATTTGTATAGATATATCAAAAACTATTTTTCTTATTCCTCGTCCAAAGGAAAAAAAATAACGAATGACCTTCAAATTTTATTGTCTAACAATTTCGATCTTAATTTTTTTAGCTGTTACAACAGCTCAATTTTGTATTTTTTTCACCTAATGAATTTGCGCTTTAACAGGAATTGCACACGAACAATGAAAAAAAGTGAAAAAAAATTAATTGTTTTTTTTTCTTGAGATTTTGGATTTTTTTGAATTTCTTTTCTTATATCTAAGTAGTCGAAATATTCTGTGCCACTTGTGGGCTATACTTGTTTTAAATCAGACAGAGGGCCGGAAGAACTTTCTTTGGTCTATTTAGGGGAGTATTTTAAGTGAGAATTTTTCATAACCAACAGAGCTAGTAGCATACTGCATTGCGAATATCACACATAACTAAGTGTACTTTCTTTCAAATTCAACTCGGCATGAATACAGATGCGAATTAAGAATCATGGAAAAATTCAATGACATTTCCTGACCGCTATAAAAAACAGCAAAGCTTCATGCTAATTTTCAAGAAATAAAATTTACAAGATAAGGGCAACTAAGCTATAGTTTAGAATTGGTAAAATCATCTTATGGAATTTTTAACATGGGTAAAAAACTATTATTGGTGTCAGGAGCGGAATTGGTCCGACGCATGATTTTCGTCGGCCAAAGCTTATTAATAAAAAAGGCACCTTTGGCACCAATAAAGGGTAACTTTGCGAAGAGCTTGCGTCAAAAAAGCAACTTTAGTTGCAAAAACCATATAGTGAACAAATATGGCATTTGCGGCACATTTATCGAAAAATTTTATGAATCCACACCAAACCCTCGCAAAAAAGTTTGATTCAAAGAGCCGATGAGATATGAAATACTTTTTAGTATTGCACAATACACGAAGTAAAATACGGTTCTAAGTCTGCAATACAGCAAATCAATTCGCAGTTAGAGGGCAAAAGACAGAAATGATTGATTTATTTCTGCTGCAAGAAATTGCAGAACTTCCACTTCCCCGCATCCCAAGGTAGTCTGTTACTGTAGTGATTATTTAAATTATTTGGTGTCTGCAGACATTCAATTTAGTTCACAGATAAGCCAAAATATTTTGCTTTAGAGGGGAGAAAACTTTGAATACAACGCTCAATTAGCACGCCACATCAATTGCCGAAAAAGAATTAGTTTATTCATAACTTCGATAACTATTGAAGAGTCACTTGTTGAAAAAGGTTGGCAAGGCTTAGAATCAACTTAGTGAACGAGTTTTTTAATATCTCAAAATCTTTTAGATATCAGTCATAGATGATACGAAAAAGAACGTTAAATATTTCCATGCTCTAAGCGGATTATTTAGTTAAGTCTTGTTTTTGTTCTGACAAATCCGACCAAGGTTTGAAAATAAGTTCGGTTGTTTTTTCTCATGCAAAACTGAATACGGCGGATCTACTTAACAATCCCCCCCACCTTCATGAAAATCCCACTTGCAGCAAGATTCGAATTCTCAATACAAGCTCTTGTGCTAATTTACTGTATTTATTTGTAGGGGTGGAGATTCTTTAGTAGATACCATAGGGGGGGGAGATTGTTAAGTAGATCCAATAAGACAAATAAACTCTTTTAGGGTCGCATTATAGACCGACTAATCCCCCCCTTTTGGACCTTGTTAACTATTTCCCCTATGCATGTATTATTTTTGACATAAATTTCTGTATACAATATGCATTTCAAAAATGTCAAAAATTAATTGGGTTTTTATTTTCGCTCTTTCGTATTTGTATTAGCTACTATTTATATAGTACCTACATAAAAAAATTTATTTAAATACATTTTCTGAAAACTGCCTTAAGCTATTGAAAATGTGACAGCCAAAGTTGAATTTCTGAAAATGGAAACAGGGGGGGGGGGGGGGGGAATAGTTAACAAGATCCAGTAAATTTACTCTTGATTTTCCAAAGAAAATCGGTTGCGAAAAACCGGTTACAAATTTTGGCGTTCTAGTCGAATGAAGATCGACAGAGTCACTCTTGTTGTTATAATTTTCGAAAAAAAAACGGAGTATTCATGCTCGGAGTGGTTCTTTTTATTCAGTCAATTTTCACCGATCGAATTACTAATTTTCAGCAAAATTTTTTTATTCTTCATTGAAGATACCGACTTCCTGAGTTCAAATGTCAAAAGATATTTCACTCCGATCATTTATTGTAAAGTTCTGAGGGTTTGAAAATAGCCGAACTTTTCATGCTCTAGACTAAATTATGCGCGCTTTGAAGAGTTTATTCATAATACTGAAAGCATAACGCGAAATATTCATGCGTGGCGAATTATCCCGCACAACAAAATCGTTTCATATTGAATTCAGGCTAGCTAATTGGTCATATTAATTTCGTACGACTCAAAATTTTACAGTTTCCGCACTCAGTAAAAAAAGAAAAAAATCGATTACATTACAATTAGAATTGTACTTCTATCAAAATTTTATTTAATTGTAAGCCAAAATTAGATGTTTAAACGAATTATAATTCATTATAATGATAACATTTTTTGTGACATTATATAAAATCATAATCAATTATAATTGATTATAATTTTTCCGAATATCTCTTATAACCTATTATAATCTATTATAAAAGATTACAATCAGTTTTTCTGTCAAAAATCTCTAAGAGTGAGAAGTCTTGTCTTTCTTTGGTTCATTTGAACAAAAGTTTTACCACGAAACAAAAATTTCATAGAGATCCCTTCATATTAGTTGAAAGAATCCTGCGGTAGGTGAAATATAATTCTTCTATATAAATCATGAAACTAAAGCTGTGTGCTGATAGTTTGGGGGTGAAAAAAGTTAAAATGGGCATCATGAAACAACTAAAATCAAGAAGAAATGAAAAAAAAAAACGTTAAAATATGTAAATCGATTTTAAAACTGTTAAACAATTTCTCATTTTTCACAGAAACCAACGTCTACAAAAAGCATAAAATATAAGCAATTCAGGTGCCAGGCGGAAGACAAAATGGGCAAACAAAAGGGATTATAAACAATTATAATCGATTAAAATGGATTTTTTCTGCAAAACAAATGAGTTAAAAATCCGGATAGAAAAATCGATTATAATGTATTATAATTGATTATATTTGATTTCAAAAAGAAAGATCATAATCGATTAGTAATCAATTAAAATCAATTTTTTTCTAAGTTTTTGTAAGACTGGCACTAAAATCGTTTTATAATCGATTATTAACGCTTGAAACTGGATGCGGGTTAGATATTGTCCAAAACGTATAGGTTTTCAATATTTTTTTCCACAAAAACTATTCGATATAAATTAAGGGACAGTCGGAACATTCAAGGTTCTGCCCTGATATACGAGCAGTCTTGTTTTTTTTTTAAATTTTATCTTTCGAATTAAGATCGAGAGAGTCACTCTTGTTTTTTTAAACTTTTTATTTTTATCATGTAAGCGAGTGGCTAGTGCAAGTGGCTTTAGTATGTTTTTATACGCTGATAAAGACATCTGTAATTTGTTCTAAGCTTAGTTTCAGCCCACTTCCTTCAAATGTGCAAAAAAAAAAACGAGAAACACTTCGGAAAACAAAGAAAAATCACTGCGATCTGAACCTTCCTCGTTAAACAACAGCGAACGGCAACTATTTCTTATAAGTTTTCAAAAACTCCTTTGATTTTCAGCCACATGGTCACAGTATCTCTTCAAGGTCTCGACCATTTGGGCGGTTTTATTATTAGATTGCCTGTCTTTTTATTGCTTTCTATCCACCTTCGAATGAACCTGCCAATCCACGTTAGTTGAGTCAGTCAGACTAAGATAAACTAACTCTGCTTCATTACCTACTGTTTCTTACCACTGGATCTGCTCCCTGTACTCAGTCTATGCTGGTAATCCTATCCCACTTGACTTAAACCCAAGGGGGTATCTATCTGATTTTAAACAAACCTTTCAATGTACAAGTACAAAGTTAGATCTGTAAGAAAGAAGTGACTGTATTATGAGTGTAAACATGCCAGCGCTGTTTTGATTGTAGCAAAAATACTTGAAATGCAAAAACATTTGGACAGGGGGAAAAGCTCATAAAATTGAAAGAAACGCATCCAGAATTTTGATTTAATAATGAAAGCTAAAAAGAATACATAAAAAGTTGGACAGCTCCAAGCCGAGATTACATGATATCAAATACCAAAAAAGTTCACAGTCTAGTAATTTTTGTCTCGTAGATTACAAAAAATATTATTGCGTCATAAGATCAAAGCGTCCCCTAAATTTGAATAAAAGTGAATTAATCGGTCCAGTGAGTGTTCGTCGTAGTGGGGGCTTTGTCAAGGTTAAATTTAGAAACCCTATCTTGCTGTTGTATAATCTTATCTTTTATCTAATGAGGGTAGAGAAAGTAACAGAAGAGAGGAGAAAAGTGAGCCCGATTAGAAGAGAGAAAGAGCCCAGTAGTCAGAGTTATACTGATCGGCTCAGTCGACCACCCCATAGAAGCTGGGAAGCAGACGAAATTGCAAAGAAGTACCATAACACAGTTGTACCTTTTCCGCGGCGACGGAATCAACGCAAATAATTTTATTTATTCCTATTACAAAGCTATTGCTCATATTGCATGGTGCAAACCCACACCGCTGCGGCAGTCTGAAAACAGTGCTTTCAGCAGATAACTCAAAGAAAAGACTTGGCCGCAAAACAATCACTTATCAATTGAACTTTGGCTTCACGCAACAATTTCTGGACCATTAAAAATGGTTGCAATACATTTGAATTTGCTAACACTACACCTACAAACTTGACCCCTCAATTAACTGCTTTCCATAAATTGATCATTCAGCCTTTTTTGAATTTGGCCCACCGCCCTTGAAAATTTCCAAATATACTTTCTCTACTTAAAACGAATATACTGTGGGTTGGTTACATAATACAAACACAGATAAAGTAGCTGATAAAGATGTTTAACCGTTTTCTACCTTTTGTCCGTTCTGCTTACTATGAATTCTGTTTTTAGACCCTTGTCAGTTCGACCCGCCCAAGCAGAGCACTAGAGAGACCGTGCTAGAAATCATTTGTTCAGAGCTGGCGCGAAGCAGTAGCGAATTAATTGCATTTCAATCGCAAAAGTTACCTACATATCGAACTGGGTCCAGAAAACCACGGTACAATTTCTGGCCATTTTGGGTCACTTTGTTCACAACGAAAACACAATTACATTTATGTAGTCACGGTTGAGCAGTTTATGTACTAGGCAGCGAAGAGAGAGCCATACAGTTCATATTACATCCCCATGACAAATTTGATATTCACTTTAATTTAATATTCATTAGTAATCAATTATTAAAACCACCTATTATAGTGCGCGCCACTTCACCTTTTAACAGACACCATTGGACCCAAAATTCAGAGGTAAGTTAGCAATTTACAAGTTACAAAACCGGTTCTAGTTTTAGCTCACAAATATTACTATATGTAAGATTTATGCACACTAAATTACATGAAGAATTGCCCGACTATCTTTCTTTTCCCGAAAACTCAAAGAAAAAACCTAGTCTCTCATATATGAAATAAGGAATACGATAGTTGTGTTAGAAACCCTTGTTACATATGGTTGAAAAAAAAACATTTGGGTGAACTGACAAGTCTCACAAGTAACAAAAACAAGTTTTGTATCGACAATTCTAGTTAAACAAAACTAGATTGTTCGTATCGAGGCGAAACCCTGAAGGTTCTGACCGCCTTTTAACTTCCTTCTATTAAGTAGTTTTTGATTTAAAAAATGATGAAAAATCAAAAAAAAACCCAAATTTTCGAAAATATTCCCGAACTCAATTACTGTCCCAGTACAAAGTGATATATTTCGTTTCTAGTAACGTCTACTCAATGTGTTCTATTAATCAGACCAATTAATTTGCCTCAATGCCTCATGGGCGGAAACCCTCATATGCGAAGGACCGAATGCGCGAAAACAAAAATCAGCGATCAGATTTCAGTAATCTAAAATTTTGAAAAACGTGAAAATCTGAAAGAAGTAAATATTTCCAGGGACTTAATATTGATATTAGCCGCATAATAAAAAATACGCAAAAATAAGCAAAATTTTCAAATTGTCACTGACCGCCGACGAATTGGAACAAATTTTTTATTTCAAGTTTTTAAAACATTGACTTTCGGCTAATTTTGTTTTCAGTGCCCCGCTGACGAAATTTTCGCCCATTCGGCCCTTCGCGCATGAGATTAGCCCCCTGCCTCATGTTTTGAAATGATTTGTGAGTCGTATTCATTCGCTGCTTATGCGTTAATATAACGATATATATTTCGCACGTTGGTTCTCCTGAAATGGTCAAATTGGCATTTTTCAAACCCCATAACTTAACGAAAAATTATCCAAGATGAAGTATCATTTTAACCTTGAGCACAGGACATCAATATACTTAATAATGTATAAATAACTCCGTCAAAAACTGCCAAAGTGAAAAGCAGAAAATTGTCCGGTAAAAAAAATCATCTCAATCACAAACATTTCATAAGCATTTCTTCAAAGGTCGGAGGGACAAAGATCCTTGAAATCTGCACTTGAAACAAGACTGCTCGTATATCAGGTCAAAGGCCTGAATGTTCCGACTGTCCCTTAATTCATATCGAATAGTTTTTACGAAAAGAAATATTGAAAACCTATAATTTTTGGACAATATCAAAGTGTAAAATTTTGAGTCATACGAAATTATTACGATCAATTACTAGCCTCAATTCAATTCGGAACGATTTTGTTGTGCGGGATAATTCGCCTTGCATAAATAACTCGCGTTACGCTCTCAGAATTATGAATAAACTCTTCGAAGCGCGCATAATTTAGTCCAGAACATGGCCAATTTGGCAATTTTCAAACCCCCAGAACTTTACAAAAAATGATCGGAGGTAAAATATATTTTTAAATTTGAACTCAGGAAGTCGATATCTTCAATAGGATATAAAATATAAAAAATAAAAAAGTGTTGTTGAAAACTATTATTTCGATCGCCGAAAATTGACTGAATAAAAAAAAACACACCGAGCATAAATATTCCGTTTTCTTCGAAAGTCGGAACAATAACTTATACACTACACCCAATAAAAACACTCACAACAGGACATCTTTGAAAACTTACTTCTGTTCATGTTTCGTATATTGCGAGGAAGGTCGTTGAAGGCAGCCGACGAGTCAGTCGTATCCTCAATCGGGGACGCCATTCCGAATCCAGCAATCACAGAGGTGTCGGGGGATACTACAGTACTAGTATTCAAGAGACCACTAAGGTCAATTCCGGGAACTCTTGAGGAGGACCCACTTCCTCCTCCTCCGTCAGTCATGTTACGACGGTGAGGTCAAAAGATATAACCGATCAAAATCAATAAACAGATATCAAGTGGTGACCCCAATTCTCTTAGTACAAAAGTTCGTCGACTCAAGTATTCAAAAAACGAGCCGCTTCAAATAACTGTTCATAAAATTCCAAACTTTAATTTGAAGGTTTCAATTCGAAGATCTATTTCTGTACGTCTAAAGCTATCGTTTTCAGCGACGAGTTTTAAAAAATGTGAGCAAAGTATGAATTATTGACTCAGTTTTTGGCTTTAAAATCAGCAAAAAAACAAAACAAATACAAACTGACTGTTTGAATCGAAAATTGAAACGAGTCTAAAATGGTCTTTGTTTAAACTAATCAACGTCAACAAATACTTTTCTACTTCAACGCACAAATAGCAATGCAAAAAACTAAAACTTATAAGTTTTTCATAAAGTCACATTGTTTTCGATTACAGCGAGAGAGTACAAATTACACGGCGGCATTTTCAAACCATTTGAAAACGTAGAACAAAGTACCAAAATGTCAGCAATAGTTAACCGGAGCGGTTATAAGTGTATTCGGAAGAAGCAATTTTGTTAAAACGAAAAAATTGTTCAGAAGATACAATTATAGCATAAGCTTCAGCGATGGTTAAAAGGTGTTTTTTTTGTGTACTGTCGCTATTTTCGCAGCGTCAGCGTTGCCTGGATTTTTTCTATTTTTAAAGAACATCGTCGGAACATTCTGTGCTACTTGCACAGCAACCGGCTATCCTTGTTTTATAGCATATCTAAATCAAGCATCTTATTTCACCCATTTATTCAACTAATTAAACAATGAAAAAATCATAGCTTTTGATAGTCAATTTCGATAGCTTCATAAAATTTATAAAAGATTGAAGATTATTGGGTATTGTAATTTTCACAAAAAAATGCGGCACAAACTTGAAAAGAAAAAAAACTTTTTATTTGTTTTATCATTGGTTGAAAATTTCTGAGCTAACTGCACAGCCTGAGTATCCTTGTTTCAAATCGCAAAAAAAAATCAAACTTTGGCAAACTAAATTCAAAAGATGAAACTTTCAATTTCGACAAATTCTATTGATTTTCAAAGATTTGTAAAAATTTTTTAAGGAATCTAATCAAAAGCGAAAAACTTTGAGTACTCAAGGTTTTTCAAAAACTGAATCGCTTCAAAAAAATCGTTGCAAAAGAAGCACTTCAAGCTACTCCACTTCAAATTTTTCAAATAAAATTCAACATTTAAATAAATTCACTAAAAAGGCGCGGCAAGCTAATTTCAACCATTTAAACACGTGAATGAAGTTTTGATCTGATCCAAAAAAAGAAACGTTTTTCAATTGAATATTTTCGTCAGTGGAAGTTAAAAATTTTAGTCGTTTTGAACACTTGACATGATTCATAAATCTTCGAACCAAAAAGCAATCAAACATTAACTTTAAGTTGACCTGAACGGCTTGACAAGATTCGCGAAAAACGTTTGATCACATAAACTGACAGAATGCTTCCAAATAATTTTGAATGCTTCACATAAAATAATAAAATAACTACAAAGAAATAATTTCACGAGATATGAGAAAAATTGAATTTTTCTGTTTAAGTATCCAACTCCTTTGTTGAAGTGTACAACCATGACTTCTCAATGAAACGAAACACTGAAATCTGAAAATTACTGCGTGCAAAGCTCGCAGTGGCTTGCTAAGGGCTCAAGAGTGTTTCACAGCTTTTTATTCAAGTGATTGAAAATGCAATATTTCATCACTAAGGCGAAGCTGAGCTTCGCCCCACTTGCGATACATACAACTAGGTTTATCAAAAAAAGGTAGGCTGTGAAAAAAAACATGCCCAAACAATAGAATGCAAAATCAGCATCGGAACAAAATTAACGTAGCGGTGACAAAGCCTAAAATATCTAAGCAGAAACTTTTTAAGCCGAAGTTTTTTAGAAAGAGGTAAAGCTGAGCTTCGTACCACTTGCGATACAACAAATAAAAGATTAAAACAACACATAAAAGATTAAAACAGCAAGACAGTCCAGAATTATCAAAGATGACTTCGAAAGTTGTAACCGTAGAAAAACAACTAGAAACAAAAGAAAATCACTTTTTAATGTTTAAATTTTATTTAAAGAGAGAAGTTCCAAGTGGGGTTGAACTAAAGCTTTTTAAAATTCCAATTTGAGGCCGCAGTCTTAACGATCTCATCAATAATATCGAAAATTAGTAGTAAACAAAAAATTAGGCCGAAAAAATTAAAGCCGACAGCCAATTAGCTGAAAATTAACCAAAATTGTTCGACAAACTCTTATTGGAAAATGAACATGTACGGCTCCAATATAATCCAGGAAAGCCACATAGGTGCTGAAATCAAGATGGTATACACAAATCGGAAACTATACCGAGAGCTAAATCGAAAGCCAAAAAATCATAAGTAAAAAAAAAGTAATATCGATGTTTTATAACTATACATACAACCAATCTGTCAAACGAATGAAGACCATTTCGAAACAAAATATGCGAAGACAATAGACTACAAAATAAACATGTTAACAAAATTTACCAAGCTGTAACAAAACAGACGGAACCTCAGCAGAAGTCCTTCATTACGAAAAAAAATTCTTAATAAAAAAATGAGTCCCCTCAGAACACACATGCACACAAAAACTTTACTCGGTCATCAAGCGATGCAATAAGGGACTAATAAGTAGACAAAAAATAAGCCGAAACCGACTACGTCGAAAAAAGAAGACAAAAAATCAGCAACTACAGTGAAATTTGTTTGCACCAAAGATAAACGATTCTTAGATCTGGCACCTAAGCCAACAAAACATAAGCAGAGAAATAATAGGCCACAATGTTTTTGAACCGGAATTTTTACCGTACAAAAAACAGGTCCTGGTCAATTTCGAACCCAGCACTCCTGCCTTCCCATGCGTATTCGCTACCTCCAGGCTAATTACAGCCTGAAATGGGCTTGAACTAATTACCACTTAAGTGGCAGTACTTTTATTTGAATTTTCAAGAAATTGAGAATGTCAGAATATCCTCTAGAAGTGAAGATAATCTAGAAGAGAAGATCTTCTAGAAGTGATTCAGTGGACAAAGTCGTTTACGGGTTAGGAAGTCCAATACCCAATTGCAATACCCTTGCTTATCGTAAGGGTAAAAATCAAAACTAATTTAAAAAATTTTACGTCTCTCTTCCCCTCATAACACACATAGGAACACAAAAACTTTTGTTCCTCATCAAACGATATAAAACAAGTTGAAACCTATTGAGCCGGGAAAAAAGGAAAAAAGAAATTTCAACAAACCGAGTGGTAAAAATGCAGCCAACTTAAAAAACGCGAAGGGGAACCTAAAAATTGTATTTTCCTTGAAACGACCCAAAATTAGGTCAGAAGGCCAATAAAAAGTAGGCCGAAATAATTTGGGCCGAATAAAGTCAAGTATTTGAGCGAAACAAAAACGGAAATACAGAGTTAAGGTAAGTAAATATACAAGTATGTCAAACAATAAAATCAACCTAAAAAAAATGCGCGCAGAAAAAAACGATTCCAAGATGTGACAACTAAGCCGACAAAAGAAAAGCAGACAAATAATTGGCCGAAACTTTCATTTGAAATATTAGAGTATTGCCCGTTTGAAAAACAACAAGTCCTAGTCAGATTCGAATCACGGACCTTTGCGTACCAAGCGTTTTTGTAATCTCCGGCTAAAAAGAAGACGACAACGCTAGGAAATCTGAATTAATTAAGAAACACGGTACCACTTAGATATGAGTCCAGATGAGATGAGTCCTGTGAACAAAGTTATTTACGGAAAAAAATCTAGTACCTGATTGCAATACCTTGCTTATCGCAAGGGTAATCACTGTCTTATAGGCTCTTTACTGTCTGTATTTTTCTCTGATGTTTGCTGTTAACGATATAGGTGTTCAGATTTAACATGCAGCTGTTATGATAAAATTTAATGCTACTGGCCTTCAGATTTTTTTATTGTTTCAATCTATTTCGAAGAGTAAGCATTCCTTCAATGGCTCTTTTGTTATGGATTCTAACTCTACGATTAGGCTGATTAAATTAGAGCTTGATCAAATTATTGAAAATTCTCGGGTTGTTTTTTCTATTGGTTTTCAGCTCGGATTAATTTTTCGGGGCTTAAATGATATATTGTGATTTTGTTTTATAAAATGGATGGCATCAGGCAGGGAAGTAACCGCTGTGGCTGCTTAACTCGAAATATGGGAGACGAAAGTGACAATTGATAAGTTCTACAGGTAATCATAGTCTAAGGTATTCAAACAGGTCCAGTTACTAACTGTAGCTAAGAATTTCACGGCAAAAACTTGGTGCTGAATAACTGACTCTTTTGTAGTCTCACTTGATCTTTTCAGTATCAAAACTCTCCTTTTTCGGAATTGGTTTTCGCATGACAAAATTTATTTATTTGATGCTAATTAATGTTGATGACTATTTTGTCAGATTTATGGTCCATGCAATTGAACATTTCCATACCGACATTCCATTACTATATTAATAGTTTGCCAAAATTTTGCATATTTCCTTTGCTTCAACTAAACGAAGCGAATCGAGCATTGTAGTAAACGCTCATAATATGTTTTCCGAAATCGAATGTGTTTTCCAGGTATTCCAATCTTTTCTCAGTTCTTTCTTATTGGTGTTTTTTTTTCAGGCCACCAAACTCACAGTAAGAAGACTTCACTTTTGTTAAGCCACTTGTCAGCTCTTTTTGACGATATTTTCGCATGTTAGCGCTCATTATCTTTTTATTTGGATGTTGAATAGAAGATTGATTCTGTGGAGTATCGGTTGTTCATTTGCGGTCCAATCGAAAGCAGTTTCAACTAAGTAAAAAGTGGTCTCTTGAAAATTATCTGTTCAATCCAGGTTTTTTTCTTCACTCAATAGCAATTCGATCTTTATAAAAGGTAAATGATGAACATCAACTCAAAAGGTTTTGGCGCAGCACTATGGGTCATCATTTCGGTTTGCCTTGGTGGAGCTAAAGTCAGAACAAAGCATTTTTGTTCCTTAGAAGCGCTGATGAAAAGCCAATTTTTACGATATAAATTCAAATATTGGCTTAGCTGATGTTACCGGGCTATGGGCAATGGTGGGGAGAATCCTGATTTATCTGAGCTCATTTTCTTGACTAAATATTGTCGATTTCATTTAAAAAAATGCCTCTCGAACTCGTCCGTTGAGAAAAAGAACCTCCCGCATCTAGCATAGCTGTTTACAGTACCAGCTTTCCCTTTTGCAGTTAAATGTTTGATACAAGAAATCTTATGTTGATATTAATCATCGATAAACAAATCTGCGATCGAAAAACGGCACACAAACTGTAACTGATGATTCAACTATCGGTGCTACAAGGCCTTGTAACGTCCTTTCGATTACTGGGTAGACATTCTGGGCAACTAACAACAACAATTAGGTGGCCACTGCTATTCAAGTCACCTACCTTTTCTTCCTATAGAAGTCCCTTGATACACAATGCGGATATAGCCTGGAAATTTTAAAGCATCTTCTGGTCCGTCAAAAAAATTTAATTCCTCATTTATTGAAGCAAATTACTATGGGTAGTACCATTTCATCTTTTCCTTTTTGGATTATATTGTGACTAGTTCAAACTGTCTCGAAGGATTTGCTTCGCAGGAAGGGAATTTTTCGTTAATTGCTTCTTCCATTTTCTTGTATATTTTTCCTATCATCCGTTTTCATTTTTGTACAAAAAAGTTTGGCGTCATATCCGGCCATCAATTGTTCTGAGTTTATACTTTCGGTTAGTTAATTCTCAGATAGATTTGAATGAGATCGAACTTAATTAATTTCTCGCTTTGCAGCTGCCTTTCGTCAAACAGCTGGTTGTCGATCTCGAAACAGTTCTTCAAGGTTTTTTCTGTCTCTATCGGAGTCACTGTTACCTATTCGGCTCTTTTTCCTTCCCCCTCCCACCTCACACGAGCTTCAATATATTAGTGTAACGAGTGGTTTAACGAGGTTGAGTATGAAGACCAAATATGTTTGTCGTGGCCTTATTAGTCTGTATGTAAATTTTCATAACAATCGGACTATGTGGTCAACAAAATTACATGTAAAAATTTGCAGGTGGGGGGAAAAGGAAAAAGAGCCAACTATTCCTGCAGTGCCCTTGTCATTAGCGTTATTTTCGATTGGGTCGTCTGCGGGGACTTCAATAGATGATACCACAGGTACTTGTTTAGGTTCTGGTGTTCAAAGGTGAGCAAAGGAACTATGGTACCTTGCCTCTAGAACTGGTTTGTGAAACAGTGCTACTGCTTGAAATCCTAAATGAGGTATTGATAAAGGATTTTTGCAAGAGCATACGGAAAACTGAGGGGTTACTATTTTGGGGATGAGTTTTTTCGAGCAATTTCGTTAAATAATCGCTTTAAAATCCCGGTTCACTTCGATCTGTTTCAAGTGATGAATCCATTATCAAGTTTTATGGATCTATCAACTCAAGATCTCTGGTTCAACCTAAGATTCACTGCGTGTAATTGAACTTTCTTAACTATGCACAATGGGAGCCCAACGTTGGTCGTGAAATCAGAAGAAACTGCAGCAAAAAATCAACAAAAATTGAGTGGCCCGAAAGTGTTTTCTGATCGTAGCAACGACGTTATCTTTGATTTTATAAAATAAGTTAGATTTTGTTAACCCCCCCACCTATTGCAATAGTACCATATGGGGGGGAGTAGTTAACAAGATCCAATAAGTTTTTTTGTTTCTTTGAACTTTTACCATTCTGACTATTGTTGATCATTGCTCTGCTTCACAATCTTTCGAGAAGTCTTGTAGATTATAGTTATGGAAGCAGTTTTTTGTGACCTCTAGCGCAACAATACCTACGCTGGTATATGTCAATGGTTCTGCTAAGAGGTAGTCTGAGAAAAAATCAAAACCCGCGAGCATGAATTTATACAGATCTTGAAGGTAAAGGCAGGATCGAGACACTGAGCTGCCGTTCGAAATTTTAGGTTTTGAAAAGCTTTGTGCCTTAATAGTCTCGTCAAACTTCTTTTCTTCGGAGTGGGCCTCTTCGATTGATTATCCTACGTTCAATGATGAATCAGGTACCTTCACTGTCGTGTCGTAAACAAACTATTTTCTGCGAAGAAATTTGATGCTTCAATCTCGTTTGGCAAATGGTCTCCTTGTAAGTACAAAGGTCGTTGATGTTCGAAATTTAGTTTGACTTAGAGATCGGAATTAAACACGACATCAAATTCCTTTGTTGCGAAAAGTTGATGGAATTTTAAAAACTTCTACTTTTAACCTTTGATCTTCCTTTAAGACTGACTTCTTTTGTAGCTTTAATTCACAAGCAAACATTTTTTCAAGCAGACCAATCTTGCGAAAAATTTGCGTAGTGCAAAATTTGATACACTTTTTAATTGTACTGGAAGCTTCCCTAATGGTTTTCTTCAATCATTCTTCCATATGAAAAAGCTTAAGCATTTTGTTCAATGAGCTTAAGCAAAAAGAGCTATACACGAAAAAACTATGCACTATCTTTTGCGAAAACGATCCGAGTTATGGTAATTAGAAAAAAAAACAAGACAACCCTTAAAACATCTGAAGTATTTTTAGGTTATAAAATGATAAATTTCAAAAAAAATACATAAAATTTTAAATTTTTTTTCTAAATCTTCCCCTAACACCCAGTGTCATGTACAAAGGGATATATTTTTTATTTAGTTACGCATTATTTGGACCGATAAGCTTCGAGTTAATAGAAACTGAAAATTTTTTAAAATTTTTTAGAAAAATCAGTCAAAACGCTAACTATAACAACGAAACTTGTGCACAATTTTGCTATCCATTAATTCGAAAGTCAGAACAAAAAAACTTTAGAGAAATTCATTACCGCTAAAATGAGTAGCCGAAAACCCACCTAACTAAAAAAAAACGTTCAAAATTTTTGCTTTTTCTCAAATTTGTGCAATTTTTGGTCGCCCCGTGATGAGAGGAAAAATAAAGGCTAAGAACTTCATTGATATCATTCAAACTGACAAAAAAAATGTCTGAAAAATGAATAACAAAAAGTAAAAAAAAACGCAACGTTTTTTTTTCGAATTTGTTCTTCTAAATTGTTCTTCTAAATCCTGAAAAATTTTTTATGACAACATAAATTTTTTCAGGATTCAAGGTCGGAACAATAAATCATTTATTTCAGTTAAACTCTTGCTCGATAAATACGAAACCTGTTTGTAAATATTTAGGCATTTACATAGACTCCAAATTTTCTTTTAAAAGTCATATCGATTTCGTCAAAAAGAAACTTAGTAAACAATGCGGTATAGTTTCAAAGCTACGGCACTACGTGCCGAGGTCTCAAATGATCGAATACTACAGTAGCAATGTCGTTCCCATTCTCCAGTATGGCATTTTAATTTATGGATGTTGCAGCGATTCGCAGCTGGAACAACTATGTTTTACAAAAGAAAATCCTCAAATTCATTTTTTTCAGAAAACATCGAGATCGTAGTAATGATATTTTTGAAAAATATAGTTTGTTAACCGTTTATGAGTATCATCTCTATGAGCTATTAAAATTTGTTCTTAAATCAGTTATTGGTGTTCATAATGATAGCTTTCTGAATGATTTATTTGTTTTTCAAAATGCAAAAAGAGCTACTAGAACTTCTGATAGCAGCCTTCTGTTCGAACCATTTTGTAAACGCAAAATTGAGCGCTTCTCGATTCGATGTCGCGCTTGAAAACTTTTTAATAAGCTGCGGGTTCTGAATTTAATACCTGCACACGTCAAAAGTTGTTCTTTTTCAGAAATTTCGGCAATTTACCATTCTTTGAAAACATACCTGGTACAAAACTATGAATTAGTGAAACATATATTTGGCTTATAAAAAAATTTAAAACCCATGCCCGTTGGTTGCATGCTACAGGACTACCAGCTATATATCAGCTTTTTTTGTGTAAAAAATTACCTCCCAAATCCTTCTAGTTTTCGAGATATTGAGGTTTTTTTTATTTTTTTTTTGGATTTTTCTCACTAATTTCTTTTTGAAAAACTTGGAAAAAAAAATTATACATATAATATTACAGCGCCCTGGAAGTATTGTTAAGTTTGGTACTAATTCAATAGTTAGTTAATGTCAATATAAATTTATAAATAGATTTATATATATATATATTTTCACGAGCTGTAGCTTTTGTATTTAAATAAAAATATATTTGCTCGTATTGTTTAATTTGATTTGTTTCATTAGAGATGTTTAATTTGAATAGAAGAGTAGACTTTCAGTGGACCAACAGGTCCCGTTGTATCCGTTCCTGCTTTAAATGTGGTAAATTTAATTATGCTGATATATTGTTTACAAAAGGAAAAATATATTCTTTCTTTCTTTCTTTAATGTTTTGCAGAGTTGTTCTTGAATTTTTATGGAAACTTTTTCCACAAGAAACGATAATGTAGGTTTAAAAACTTGATTTCTTGGGGATCAAACTAAATTTTTCACAATTTAAATAACCGATTTTCATCTAACAAACGTTACTATCTGCCTCTAACCATATTACACCAATCAACAATAAGTTCAAACGGGTTTCTCTTGACACTGAAACATTTTTTAATATCATTCACATCACAACTTGAAGGGCTTTAAAAGGTTAAATCACTCATTCTGATGATTATTTGTGGTACAAATTTCAGGACAAAATTATCAAGTAAAAAACTAAAGCACACCCGAAAAAAAATTCCTTCTCACTTTCAAGGTCGGAACAAAAACTCAGTGGCGTTCATCATAACGTTGTCATAATGTGTTAAAATGAATTAACAAACTTAGCAGGATAAAGCATTTCACTAAACGAATAAACGGCCATACTTTACACAACCGCTAGAGATTAAGCAATGAAATCTAACAATAAGAGGCAATCAAATAGATGCAAGTTTATTGTTTAGAAATTGAATAAAACTTCTTGAGATCAATTGTAATGCAAAAATATGTTATCGAGATAGCGCTATAAAATTCGCTTTAATATAAAAAAGACGTTTCCGATAAAACTTAAAAAACCAAACCACCACGAGGCAAGATTAGAAATCAACCGTTGAAAATGTTTTATTTTCGGGCTAACCTGTACAATTTTTCCTCGTCCAAAATCAACCCTGAAACAGGGCCTTATTATAAACTCTGCAATAAAAGGCAATACCAGGATGCAACGGTGAGTTAGTCAAAGAAAAAAATTCAAAATCATTTTTATTGTGAAGATTTTAGTATCGAAAAAAGCAGAGCATCTCCACATATGGCGGGTTGGGACCAAGCCAGTCAAAAAAAATTTAACAGGCACGCATGCAATAGTTGGAGGTCAACGAAACTGAATTTCTGAGCTCTCTCAAATACACATGGAACCTATTCAGCTGATTCTTTTTGCACCGTCGGCAAAAACTTAGTTTATGGCAGTTTTGACAAAAATTCGTGTAATTTCGGCTCGCTCTCCAATAGACGATACGGTTGACTGCTAAAACGTGAGAGGCACATAATTTAAGGAAGGATTCGCCGAGCCAATCACCATCAGCGGTGAAGAACGTGGAACTCAGACAGAGCCGATCTGCGAAGATGTGAAAAACGATACGCTTAAAGCTTCGAGACGGAGCCGATCTGCGAAGATGTGAAAAACGATACGCTTAAAGCTAATTAGTAGGCGCGGCAACAGCAGGACCTCAGAAAAAATTTCGTTGACTCCAGCAAGCAACGGAGCGGAGCAGCCATGGCTGAGTGGGTAAGGCACGCGCCTCTCAACATGAGGGTCATGCATTCGAATCTCACTTCGGTCAGTTGAAGGGTCCCAGTTTCATCCGCCTCTTCAAGGTTGGATCGGCTACGGCGAAATGGATGACATTCCCCCGCCCCACGGTTGGCACTACATTGAGTAGGACCGGGTCTAGAAAAAAGCAATGAAGCGGTGACAAGATCATGAGAACGAAAATCGTTCTCATGCCTTGAAAAAAAGCATGAGAACGAAAATCAGCGCAACGACGAAAAACCGCCAATACGGGGCAGAGCCGAAACTGGCGGGCAATCCTTCTCAACGACATAGAGCCCGCCGAAACAAAACAAGGAGGCACCTGAAACACACATGGATCGATTAATGAGCGATGAAGACCCAGGGGTTGGCAACTGAATGGCTGCCTATGAGCTTGATCAAAACAAAGCAGCCACAGAACGGCAGTATTGAAGATATTTATTTGTAGATCTAACTAGGAAAGAGAAAAATCAAGAAGCTACCTAAATCAGAAACTTTCGACATCGCGGGTAGGAAAACTGCTTTCAAACAGTCTCAAATCTATTTCGGGGTGAACAGTTGTACTTTGCAGGCATTCTGAACTTAAGTTTAAATGGGCGAAAAGATTGATGAGAAGAGTCAAGTCAGGCTCAGCAGAAGATGCTTTGGCCAGAAAGGGGAGGAGAATAGTACCGCGCACAGAACAAGGACGAAACAGAAAAGATGACGGAGTCGCTGCGCGATATCGTCGAAAGCGAACGGTTTCCAACGGCCAGGCACAAAGCTGGGGGTTAGGAAAAGACAATGGTATAATTCAAGAGACCTTGACTTTAAAGCGGAGCATAAATCTGCCAGCCGACGATCCGGATGACATTTTGTAAATTTTAGATGGTAAGGGGACCAGCCTCACCTGTGACACTTAGGCGGACGAAACAATTTACTTTGCTGAGTTTCGCATCACTTGCGATACAAAACAAAAAAAAACAAAAAAACAAGGAAAAGTTTGAAAAATTAGATCTAATAAAATGAATAAGGCTAGTTTTGAAACAAAAACATGACAAGACAAAAGAATGAGTAATTTAATGTGTAATTAAAAGTAATTCAATGTAATTAAAGAAAACAAAAACATGACAAGACAAAGGATGTGTAATTTAAGGTAATTAATATGTAATACCTATTAACGTTTCAGGTGTCTGAAGTCTTGTCGATTTTTTCGGCTTAAATCGTTTCTGATAGAGTATTTTCGGCTTTGTTAGCGCTGGGTACATTATCTTCGGATGCTTACTTTATCGGAAACGATTTAAGCCGAAAAAATCAAGACTTCAGACATCTGAATCGTTAATACATCCACGTCAACCTCAAAACACTTCATTTGCTCGTCAAAGAAGCAATATGAGGACACTAAGCCGACATAAAATAGGCCGAAACCTATTAAGCCCAAAAAAAAAAAAAACAGAAAAGCCAAAAAATCAATTAAAAAAAACATTAAGACTAAGATGTTAAGTCCCCCTCAACCTCAAAACACGCACACAAAAACTTTTTTCGCTTGTCGAAAGACGCAATATGAGGCAAATAAGCCGATACAATATACGCCGCAACCTATCAAGCCAAAAAAGGAACAAAAAATCAAAAAAGCCGGAAAAAATTGTTATCATAAAAAATTTAACTATATTTCTATTAAGAAACTTAGCAATTTGCGCGATCCAGAGGTGAGCATAGAAAAGAATTTTCCGTTGAAAGACTCAAAATTAGGTGACTATGCCGATTGAAAAAAAGGCCAAAATCATTTGGGCAGAATGAAGTTTAGTTATATATACGAAGTCAATTTTAGTAAAATTACAAAATACAGAGGCTAATCAGAAGACTAAAAGCAACTATAATGAAAAAAAAACTTATAAAAAAATCTACAATATGGCAACTAAGCCAACAAAACAAGCAGACAATAATAAGTCGACCCTATTTTTTGAAACGGACTATTTCCCGTTTGAAAAAAAAACAGGTCCTGTCAGTTTTGCACCCAGGACCTTTGGCGTCCCAGGCGTAATGGTTACTCCCAGACTAAGTGTGCCGGAGACGCTAACAAATTTGAATTCATTATGAACCAAAATACCAACTGATTCAAGTGATTCTGTTAAACAAGTTGTTAACCCGAAAAAAAGTCTTTATTCCAGTTTGATAACGCTTGCAAATCGCAAGCGGAAAAATGAATTCTAAGAGTTGAATAAAGCATCTCAGACCTACGAAGGTAAATTAAACTGCCAAACAGTTTTAATGCACAACTGAATAAAAAATAAATTAATACAAATACACCTTGAATATAGAATATACTAAATCATACAAACTGTCCTTCCAAAGGCATTCAAAGAGCATTAAAGAGCATTAGAAATTTTTATTTGTCCTTCGTGGAAGTTAGTGAGCTAAAAGTTGTCTGAAGGCTATTGATGACTGACGTAACCCTAAACCCTACGAACTGCTTGATCGTTGCAAAAAAATGCTATCACCTTGAGGCGTGGTGTTGAAGCTTGTGTATTCACTTGTCAGTTCGAAAGGATCACAAGGAACCTGTTTATGAATTTAAGCTCGAAGTTTAATTCTTTCGCTTCTGATTTCTTTTATAAGCCCACGAGGAAAATTATCGAGGATAGGTCACCAGTTCCAAGCACTTCATATAACTTGAATGTTTTGATATTCAGGAAAACCTACATTATTGTTGTTTAGTCGACAATTCAAGTCAACAAAACTATTATCGCAGAGGCAAAACAGAGCATCACAATACCTGCTTTACAGAAATGCCTAAAATTGATCAAAAAAATAAAGGAAAAAAATCTTCAACAATTTTTTACAAAAAAAAAACTAACCACATCAACTTCAGCGAAATACTAATCAATTGAAAAACACTTGTAACACTTGAAAAGGTTTATAATCCTATCTGTAGTTTAGAAAACGGCCAGACAAACCTCAAAAAGTGAAGAAAAAATATGATTTTAAAATTTTGGCAAATGAATGAAACACTTCGTTTCGCTTAATTTTCATCGATTTTCTTTTAAAAAATGAGATTACACCGCAATACCGATTTGCAAAAAATAAAAAACCAGCGGAGCAACTTCTTCTAGACAGCTACTTGAAATGGCAGAAAAGATGTTGCAAAAAACGAAACGTTTGCTATACAAAAACCACAATAGTTAAAAACAATTTAGCGAGCTCTGTCATATTTTCCTTAACAGGATATAAGCAATTATTTTGTGTTAAATCACAGAGTGAACCAAGAATTGTGTTTAGAAAAAACCGAGCTATATCAAACAAGACTGCTCGTATCAGGGCAAAGCCCTGAATGTTCCGACTGCCTTTTAAGGTTTATGGAGCAGTAATAACATTAAAAAATTAAATGTATTAAAATAAAATGAAAATTTTTTTTTCTAAAATTTGAAATTTTTTATGAAAACCATCCCCCACACGCCATATAAAGTACAAAAATACAGATTTCGCTCCTTGTAACAAATCAATTATGGCAAATAAGCTTCTTTCAACCAATTTGGAACGATTTCTAAGACGGATTCAATCTCCGCTTACGCGTTAATAGCGCGAAATATATCGCGCGTTAATTAACCCAAATTGGCCAAAACGGCAATCTTTAAATCCCCATAAGTTTACGAAAAATGATCACAGGTAAAATTTTGTTTCGAACTCAGGCTCAGGACAACAATACTTTTTGAATGATATAAAAAATGCCGTCAAAAATGGCTAGTTAAAAAGTCGAAATTTGTCTGAAGAAAAAAAACCCACCCCGAGCACAAATATTCCGTTACTTTCGTATCGAAAGTCGGAACAATTACTTTGTTTTAGCAGATATTGGCAGCAATCGAAAATTGAGCTGCCTCATTATGGCAATTCTAGATATAATCAATAACTGGACCGGTTTTGTTGAAAATTGAAATAAATCAATGCAGAAAGACAAAAACTAGTGACATTTTACGGTCAATATTCAGTTTAATACAAAAACATAAACATGTTCTGGTGAACTCGGCTGCTGGTCATACAAAAATATACATGTAGAATGTACTCCTATATTGGTAAACAATAGTCTAGAGAAACAACAAAAACAAATCCAGAACGTGAATATTTTACAATTTTAGTTGAATACTGAATTATGAATTCTGGCACGGTCGGATATATAAGCGTGTTGCGTGTGTACACATCAAACATAGTTGTACTACGCTGCACCACCTCGAGTAAATGCAGCTCGCTTCAGTTTAATGTTGTCTTTTCAAGTATTTTTTCATTAAATCACTTAGAGCTTTTATTTTGTTTGATTGCTTTATGATTGCGTCAGCGTAAAACATAAAACTATTACGTTTTATTTTCTGTTTTAGAAACAAGAATCTTCTTACACATCGATTAAAACAGGCTACCATTTGAGTACAACTCGCAAATACGTTGTCAAACAACCCCAAAAAGTCAAAGATTTCGTTTGAATGTACAAATAAAAGCGAAGGACAGACGACTCATTATTTGTCGGCAATTCCAGAATTGCGTATGTTTAATTGTGACATCCTGCCAATTACCCCAAATTCAGTTAAACTCGATCTTAACTTGGGTCGCGACGCGATCGTCTCAACATCACGCCATTGAAGTTGTCGTCAGAACATGGAGGATTTATTGCCGTATGCATTGCCTTACACACTTTCCACACTATTTTACATTGTGTGCGCATTTGGCCTTGCGGAGTGTTTTTTCTACGGAAACTTCCCTAATCACTACAACAGTCTGAGCAAAGCTCAAAAATTGGAATGGCTTTCAAATTTCGGCTCTTCTATCAACAGTCTGCTAGCTGGTCTGGGAGCACTGATTGGACTGTTTCTACCTTTAGCTCTCGAACAGCAATTCTCAATCATCCGTTACGTGGTCATCTCAATTACTGGTTACTCTCTCGGAGACACTCTATTCCGAATCTACCATCGCAAGACGCTCGACAAGCCTTCCTTCCAGAACTTTCTTATTTTTCATCACATTTTAGCGGCTGTTGCAGTCCAGGTTGCAGTGATGCACAAAGAGGCGCTTCAGGCTAAGTTTCTTTTCATCCTAATGGAGCTCTCGACTATCTTCATCAACATTCGATCCATGCTGCTGGACGCCAAAATCAAGCGATCATCACTTTTGTACCAGACTATGTCTCTTACCATGATGGGCATGTACTTTGTCAGTCGGATTGCCCCCATTCCCATGGAGTACTACTTGATAGTGTACAGATGTCTATACATCGGAGACATCTGCAGTCCCGAAACTGCTTTCTTCATGGGTCTCAACTCAATTCCTTACAACTTTCTCACAATTGCTAACCTCTACTGGTTCAAGAAAATAGTGTTCGGACTCATAATCCATCTTAAAAAGATGAAGGATCCAAAAGGTCTGGACTCAATCGAAAACGAACTTTTCGGAGATGCTGACTAGCCAATACTTTCAGGAAAAAATGCTCAAATTCATCACAATTTTTATTAAATTATCTTTCGATATGATTTTTAATGCAACAATTTCGACGTCAAAACTATATTTGCTAATTTCATTCATGTTCATCAGCCAAGCTAAGTTTTTAATTTTAATTTCTGTCATTTTCAGAATCAAGTGTTTGTACTTTTGAATATTGAATATAAAATGAGAAGGCAAGTCCTGGAAAAAAAACAAATTAACTATAATAGATCAAAACAGTGAAGTAAGTTCGAAAATTTATAACGATGATTCAAAATTCAGAACAAAACTTTTTTGAAGAAACCCTCATATATAAAGATAAAATTATACGATGGCTACACATTGTCAAAAAACGCAAAAACACCTGAATTGAAAACTTTTAATCGATGAAACAAATGAAAAACCAATTGACGTATAATCTCCAACTTAATGATAGCAATGATTGATGTAGCTCTAAATTCTTACATTACTTTCAATGGTGTGCTCAAAAAAAGTGGATGGCCCGTTTTTTCTACTTTAATAGGGCGACCAAAATTTGGAACACTCTCCCCTCACACTTAGTGTATGTTGGCACTGAAGGCGATCAAAAACTTCAGGGTTGATCAAATAATAATAACACAACAAATTGAAGAGCTTGGTATTCTCGTAAATCAAATAAATTGAAGGATACCCAACCTGAAACATAGCCGACAAAAGGTTGGACACTTTTCAACTTTTACCAAGAAAAAATCTATCAGGTCAAAGCTAATTGAACTTCAGTAACAATGAATGATTGAACTTTTTGAAATTAAATTAACCCAGTTCAAGAAAACTGGATCACTGGTTAAAATATTTTTCCAGTGGGAAATCTTAATATGAAAATCGAGTTTCAAAACTTGGAGCCGCTCATGTTTTTCCGCTTTCGCAATTGGAGAGCGGAGTTTTACCTAACTTTTTGCAGATTCAATTAAATTGAATTCAAAAAGTGCATATATTTTTAATAACATAAATGCATTTATATGTATGAAAGCACTTTTGCAGTTCTTAGGGCATGTTTTTTATGATTTGATTTAAGTTTTCTGAAAAAAACCATTCAGACCGCAAATCATTATCAGGCTACGCTTGGAAGAAAAATAAAAAAGACCGAAAACCGAATCAACTTCACAGAGAAAACATGGCATGAAAGCTCGAGTAATTTCAACAAAACCGCCTTGCTGACCTTCTATTCATAAATCTGACCCAATTTTAGGACAAAAAGCGAAGCTGCATTACAAGAACACAAGCAAAAAACGGCAAAAAGTAGCACTAAATACATGTATGCACTATTTCTTTTTTCCAGTGGTACATTCAAAAAAAAGCTTGCACTTTCGAAACTAGATTTATTTCATGAAATCGTATACAAGTAAGCGCTAGGTGGCTTAAGCCAAGCACGTCAGTAGAAAGATTCGATGCCGAATCAAAAAGATAATCCTACAAATCTAAATTTTTTGAAAAAAAAATTAAGCTAAAGCATGCACAGATAATCAAATCAAATCGACTTGAAACTACATTGACAATGCAAGCAATTTTTCAAACATGCACTTGTCAAAGAAAACAGAGCGATGTAAATATGTGAATTACTTCAAGGCTTCACCTTCTTTCATCAAACGTCTTCAAAAGTTAATTCCAACACGAAATTTCAGCAAAGAGGCTTCGCTGCAATTCAAAAACAAAAGCAACGCAAAAAACTTTTAAAATTCAAAGAAGAGAAGAAATGAAAAAGTAGAGAGTTTTGACTAATGTTCTCAACGGAAACTGAACCTGTCTTCGGACATGATATTTTTCCAGTTGAATGCTCTACGCAGTTGTAACTCTGCCGCTTTTATAAATCGACAAAAATGATCTGCAAAATGTTGTAACTAATAATTTGGAAGGTAATGATCTAAAGGCAACCATACTACCTTAGGGTGTAATAAATTGGAAAGTCTATAGCCAAATTGTGTATAAACTTTCAAAAATTTAAATTGAGTTGCATAATTCCTGAAACTTTTCTAGTTATTAGAAAAAATAGCTTTATTCGGTTCCTTAGATGAAATAAAAGTCCATTCACGGTGTTAAATTATTCATAAACAGCCAACTGACAATTGGAAAAGAGTAATGCACGCAAGGAAACTTAAAAAAAACGACTTGCTTTTTTAAAAATCTTCAACTTCTGAATTTCGAGACAAAAAAGATGACCGTAAAGCTCTTTGAATTTTATAGAACAATTTACGATGGAAACTTTTATGTGACAATTAACCCAATTCGAGAAAACTGGATCAATATGTAAAACTTTTATATCGCTGGGAAATCTGATATTTAATTTCCATTTTCGAAATTAGAAGTCGATCACGTTTTTTGTGCCTTTTACAACTTTGCTGTTCGATAGTAGAGTTTGCCTTCCTTTTAACAATGGAAATGCACTGAGCTGAAAAAATCACCAGTCAAACCGCGAAAAATCACAAGTCAAACCGCAAAAATTCAAAATTGAGCGTGAACAAATTTTAAGACTTTTTCCTGAAAAAATTATTAAGATTTATATAAGAGACTGAACTACGTTCATTACTATTAATCAATTTTGTAGAACAATTTACGATGGAAACTTTTATGTGACAATTAACCCAATTCGAGAAAACTGGATCAATATGTAAAACTTTTATATCGCTAGGAAATCTGATATTTAATTTCCATTTTCGAAATTAGAAGTCGATCACGTTTTTTGTGCCTTTTACAACTTTGCTGTTCGATAGTAGAGTTTGCCTTCCTTTTAACAATGGAAATGCACTGAGCTGAAAAAATCACCAGTCAAACCGCGAAAAATCACAAGTCAAACCGCAAAAATTCAAAATTGAGCGTGAACAAATTTTAAGACTTTTTCCTGAAAAAATCATTAAGATTTATATAAGAGACTGAACTACGTTCATTACTATTAATCAAGTGCCAACACAAATGACAATTCAGTCTCCTGCTGTTAGCACCAATCTTTGCGACTTAGGTTGAAAAAAGTAGCCTTGTAATTATCACACTACGCACCGTGCGTGTGGTATTGCTACGGCAGTAGCCAATTAACCTATAATTTTAGTGTTATTAATATTATGTAATGCCGATCAAGGTCAAGGTCAGTCACCGTGCTTGATCTAAAAGACCATATCTTCAATTCGGTGTGCTGATATAGCGATTTAGATCCAAGGTTACTCTGCATACTTAGTTAAAACAATGGATCTTAACTTATGAATTCAGTCTTACGGGCATTCGATTATTACACAGATCATGTGATATAAAATGCGTATAGAAAAAAATTAAATACAATTTCGTTTGAATGCCAGAAAAAATTCTAAGACGTACACCAAATTTGTTAAACCTATAGCACAACCTATTCAAATAAAAACAAACTAACAAAATAGTATAGAAAATTAAAGCAGAAAAACGAGAAATGAATCTTATTTAAATGATTTGAGCTGATTTTCAAAACAACAAAGGATCCACTACGAAAAACCAACCGCAAGTTAAAAAATGAAACAGTAAAAAAATACTCCAGGAATGTTTTTACTTATCATAGAAAAACGCGAGCGGAAGAGGAGCTCCGAACCACTTGAAATATGTGACAGAAACCACTTGAAAACATGTGACAGAAAGTAAAAGCGGAACAATTCATATTTTTCAGAATCACTAAAATATTACAATCTAGCACTTCTCTTGCCCTACTTACTCATAAATATTAATTTGGAAACTTAAATCAGGCGAATGAAAAATTTTTGAAGTAGGAAAATCTGAATTTTTTTTACGCCGTAATACTTTGAAAAACAATTTTTGCAATCATATTTCAAAAAATTTCAAAAACGTTAGAAAAGGCAATTTTTTGCTCGGTTTCAAAAAAAGCTTTGAAAAAATGGTAATTAAGAAATTTTGATAAAAACGCCGACCAACAGACATAAATGTGACAAATGTAAATCCACGAGTGCTACTTCTGTAGCGTATGCAAAGTGGCATAGATAACCCGAAACTAAACTCAAGTCAGCAAACAAGAAGCCGAAAAATCATCAGAAAAAAATTTATAGCTAAAATTATACATTTTTTTCTGCCACAAGCATTTTTCGACTCCATCTAAAAACGAATCACGACTATACCGATTTTAATACGATAACAAACTTGAAACCCGTACAAGCTTTTCTTGAGATACCTAAAATAAAGCGGCAAAAAACTCCACCAAAGGCCATATTTTCTTCAAATCACTTTGTTGTCACAGCACATTACTTTCATCTTTTCTGTTCTGCATTAAAAAAATTGTCTCTCATATTAAAAAGCAAACTTCAACAAGAATAGCCGGTTGATGTGCAAACAGCACAACATTTTGCAATCACCTTCATAAAAACTACAACTCTTTTTCAAATTGGTGTCGTCGTTTTTTGAGCGTGGAATAATGAGAGAACTATACTAACGCGTAGAAAGCTAGTGAATTGGACATAAACAAAACATTCAAAAAAATCTACCTTCAAAAAAACCGACCCTTGTATCTGCAGGCACGTACATTACATCTAACCCATATGTGCGGATAAACGGCCTGATTTTGATCTTAATTGAACTTACGCTATTTTGACAATTAAGTTAAAAAGACGACAACCAAGAGACATTTTGAAAATTAAGTAAAAAAGACGACAGCCAAGAGACTGAAACAACCACAAACTTTCTGCTAAAACTTATTGGAAAATTGCAAGTACCACCCACATGTAATCTACGATGGCTACATACGTAGTGGATGCAAGGTGGCATGCATCATTCGGAAACTTAACTGGCAGAGTTTAAGTCGACAACCATGAAGCCGAAAAATCATATCAAAACGCTACAACAATACAATGTTTAAAATTCTAGATATAGCATTGACCAGCAGTTACAAATAGCCCGTTTTTGTATTCAACTTTTTAAGTAAATAGGAATGTCAGAAGACGTGATGATACCGCCAGAACTACTACTGATCCGTTGGAAGTGATAATACAACCTTACAAATGATTCCATTGATTTTGTACACCTAACTGCTGGCCTGGAAAAAATTTAGTCTCATCAATTAACACTGTTCTGACTTTCATGAAAATATTCACAATCATTTTCCGTAAACTGCCTCCTATTTCGAAAATAAACTTTGACTGTGTTGTGAAAGAAAAACAAACAACAAAACTCAGACCGAAAAATCAATTCAATCAATAAAACACCAGGGAATAGAAAAACTAACAACACATAGCCAATATTCATCAGTCACATTAAAAACGAAAGACCTTAAAAACGAAAGACCATTTATCAAATAAAAGAAAAGTATAATGGATTAATTAAGACGTTTAGCAGACTAATCGGCCCATCAGATAATTAAAGTTCTTAACTTCCCAAGAAAAATAGACAAAAGATGAAACACTGTCAATGAACGCAAGGAAGCCGAAAAAAGAGCGACTTGTTTTTTTGGATCTCAACTCAAAATGTATGTCCTTTAGGCTCTTAAACTTGTAAAAGAAAAGTTAAGATAGACTTTTTGCGATAAAAAAAAACCCAATTTCAGAAAACTGGATCAATAGAAATTTTTTTTTATTCCGTTGGGAAAAATCAGAATCCCTTTTACGGAACTAAAAGTCGTTCACGTTTTTTCGAGCCAATTCGGCTTTCGTGATTGCAGAGCGTTATTGCCGTCCATTTAGCAAATGAAAATGGACTAAACTTAAAATTCCAAAAAACAAACGGCAAATAAGCAGAAATTCAACGTGAATAAGAGCAATCTTACAAATAAGAAACAAAGCTAACAGAAACTAGGAAAAATATTTCAGAACAAGAAAACCGGAAAAAAATGATTAAAATTTTTTTTGAACATTTTTAAAATTCGAAATATATACATTAGGTTAATCTATCAGGTTAAATATCTTCTTAGAAACTCAAGAACAAAGTATGATTGACATTTTTTGATTCAGTTAACCAAATTTAGAGAAAGGGGATAAATGGGTTAGTTTTTTTATGCCGCTCGGAAAATCTACTTTCGAAACTAGAAGTCGTTCATTTTTCCTCTTACCGTTCATTTCAGCTTTCGTAATTGGAGAGCGCAATTTTCTTAATTTTCAGCAGATGATTTTGGATTGAACTCAAAAAGCGCATATATACTCAATTACATTCACGAATGCATTAATGCATTTGGATTCCCATTTATAGCTATTTGAGCACTTCGTTCTTTTAGGCTTCATAACAAATTTAAAAAACGAACAAACCAACAAAAATGAAGCTTTCAATACTAGTTTTCCCGAACTAGAAACAAGTTTGCAAGTAAAAACTTTTTGTCTGGTTAAAAACAAACCTTTTGTTTTAAAAAAAAACTTTTTGAGCGAATTGGTTCGAGCGAGTTAAATTGAAACTCAAACCGGTTTTTCTTGACACTTCATGTCATTCGAATCACAACTGGAAAAGTTTTAATATGATATCACTCCACCCATTCCGAACATCGCTTGAGCAATTTGGAGTGGAAAACAAAAAGTAAAACCCACTCGAAAACAAAATTCCTTCAATTCAATGGTTGTTCCGATATTAGTCAAAACTTGCTCTTCAAACGACACAAAATATGTTGGCTACGCCGATAAAATATAATTTGAAACTATAATTAGACCCAACAAATCTTTTAAGCGACAGAAAAACCAAAAAGAAATAAACCAGTACAGGGTTATTTAATTTAGACATTACAGGAGTAAATCAACAACACTTGCAGTTACAACGAAAACTACTTATAGCATATGAGAAATCCGTGCTGAGGCAACTAAATCGACAAAACATAAGCAGACAAAAGAACGCTCCGACACTGCAATTTTTACGGGAAAAAAATTCTCACTTGCTAACGATAAGTACGGCCACAATTTGAACCACAGGTCTAAGGTTGCAAATACAACCACGTTACCTCAAGACCAATGGGGAAAGAGCCTAGCAAGCTCATTTTTTCCAGATTTGTACAAAGAGGCGAAGCCAAGCTTCGCACCACTTGGGATACAACATAAAAATATCATTGCAAGCTAGCAGACAGGAAAAGAAAGCCGCTAAAGAGCAAAAACTATAGGAAAAAAAACAAATGGAAAAATTTAAAATTTAGCCTGGAATCATATCTTCTTAACGGAAAACACGTTCAGGAACTCAATCGACGGCAATTAATGAAAAATAAAAAAAAATAACAGGCGGTAAGCGAGCAAACGAAAATAAATGAATTCTTGCAGAACCGGAAAAAAAATTGCTCTCATGAAAAAAAACTTTGAACTACAAACTCTAATCTAAAAATTTTGGCGTTTTGTGCTATCCGGAAAAATATATAAGTTGAATGAAGCATAAAACGTATATTTCCCTTAGAATAGCCCCCAATTAGGTAAATGAGCTAATAAAATATAAGCCGTAATCATTTGAGCCGAAAAAAGTTTTTAAGCGAACAAAAAAAACAGCTAAATATATGAAGTCAAGGCTAGTAAAATTAAAAACTACAGGAGTAATTCAGAACACTACAAGTAACTACATTGAAAGTTGCGCACAAAAAAGTCGATTCTACGATGTGGCAACTAAGCCGACAAAACATAAGTAGACAAACTACAGGCCGACATTTTAGTAGACAATATTTAAAAAAAAAACAGTTTGATCAGATTCGAACCCACGACCTTTGCCGTGCTTGTCGTATTATTCACCTCCAGGCTAAGTGCAAGACACGCATAGAAGTTTGAATTCCATATGAACTAAGATACCAGTGATTCCGTTTAACAAGTTGTTAGCCCGAAAAAAGTCTATAGTCCGATTTGATAACGCTTGCTTCTAAGCGTAAAGAAAAGTTGTTTACAGAAAAAGTCTAGTTCACGATTACAAGACATTTTCTTTTGCAATATTAAAAACTAACTCTGACGCAAAACGGAGCTTCGCATCACTTGCGATACAACAAAAATGGCAGGACAACTAGCTCAAAAATGATACAAGCTGAGTCAGAACAAAAATTGTTTAAAAAAAAAAAGATTTTTGAAGTTTGTCTAGAATGCGGGTAAATTTAAGGAAAAATACTGAGAAATACAACTGCTAAATAAGCAATAAAAAAGAAAATCATTAAGCGGACACAGAGCAGACAAAACTTGGGTAGACGACTGTCGAGCCGGACAAAAAATCAAAATTGAACTATAAAACGTTTTGAGCCGAAAAAATTCCTAAGTTTTACGCATTCCTGCCCTTTCGTAAGCAGAAAAGGAATTTTAAAATGTTGGTGGTTCAAACGACGAATTAAGAAGCAACTAAAGAGATATGTATCAGCCAAAACCATTTAAGCCAAAAATACCTTAAAGTGAATAAAAAGCGAACTAAAAAGTAGAGCTGATTTACAACCAACAAAAAAAACAGAATGGAAGCATTCTGTTCTGTTGCTATCAGAACAGCCGTGCTAACTGATTCAACTGATTTTTTGTTAAATTTGTCGTTAACCCGAAAAAAGTCTATATTCCGGTTTGATAATGCTAATCGCTAGCGTAACAAATATAGAACAGAGACGAAGTGGATCTTCGGCTCATTTGCTATTTTAAAAAACTCCAGGGCTTAATGCTAAATTAGAGAATAACTTTCGCGTGTGCAAAAAAGTCAAACAGAAATAATTAAGATAATTCGATTAGTTAAGCAATTGAGGTTATAATTTCAATGACAATTCTCAGATGTTCAGATATCGAGAACTGGTCTTAATAACTCTGTTGATATATAATATCATATACAGTTGTTGTCACCCTACCCATCCTGCTCGCAGACTGCCAGAAACAAGAGGCCTCACTCTTAGTTGATTAAGCCTTTTAAATCCTAAATTGCTCGCTCGAATTAGTTTCACTGTTATAAGTTTTTAAAAAATGTCTCCTAATAGAGTGTTAGAGACTTCCTTACCGCTAGACTAAAATTATTGCCCCACAGCAAACAATGAGCACCTACTCAATAGCTACAAAGATTCGACGGATTCAAAGTTCTGCTCAGTATATTCGCACACATTACAGCACTTACAATTTAACTTGCCTTGTTTTCATCCATTTTCTTTTCAAATTACTAACACAGCTTCTTAGAGTGACGTACAACTTCGTCACAATCACATGGGTTATCTCACATATTTCAACTCACCTTTTCCGCTACTTTGTTGACGTCTCTCAATTCAAAGAAAAAGATATCAAATAATTCATATGATTGAATATATCAGTAGAAATAGAAATTTTTAATTCAGAATTCTCAATTCAGTTTTTTCCTTCTATTTTAGTGAAGGATATCTGTGTTTGTTGAAATGCAACTGGATCGTCTGAGTCAAAGCAGAGTCGCTTGTGTTAACTGAAAATTATCTAGGGAGAAAACCTTCTCGGCAACTACCAGATCTAACAGCTAAAGTCATTCCCCATTCACAGGTACATAGGTATCTTCTGATCTTTAGGCTTCTCAGCGTCAGACGATCAGCTCCTTCTGTGGACGTCCAATTGGTCGTTCGAGAAAGGATGTATCCTAAATGCCGCTTTCCCAGTGTTTATTTAGACTTGATCTGACCAAATTGATACGAACGCTGGAAATTACAGACACAGTAGTGAGTTCCAGTCGTTTATGGCTGCTATAGTAAAGAAGTTACTTCCTATACAATTTCGTGACTTTCTGGGTATCAATTAGTACGGTTACCACGAGTTTCTTTCATTCTTTGTAGTTGTTGTTACATCGTACACACAGTTTAAGATTTTGTACACTTCTATTATAGTCCCACGTCGTCTTCTGTACTCCAGGGTAGGAAACTTCAAAATTTTCTATCTTTCATAGTAGGCATTTGCATAAATTTGGGATTAATCTGGTTGCCCTTTGCTGAATATTCTCAATCGCGACTTTGTCTTTGTCCATTCACGTTAACATTCAAAAATTCCAGAAACCCCCAGCTCATGCGATTTTAAGTTAATTTACAATCTTCAGACATTTCCCTCAAATTGAAGCCAACTGAAGTTTTCTACATAATTTGGTCGATGATGCGTTCACGCTATCACTACTCCAAACGGCTAACATCATCTTGTACTCTGCTCCCAATCAGCTAATGAAACATGTCTTCTGTAACTATTTATGAAATAAAAACTATTTTGAGAGTAACAACACTCCATTGAGAGTAACAACTTGTGTTACAGCTTGCTGTACTTCTAACTTTTTATGTTTACATCTTTTTAACTATTTTTATATTTTTTGTAAAAACCATTATTTTTCAGGTGCTATGTTTTAACTGATGATGAACTTTCTGTTCGAAAAGCTTTTTACCACAACATTGTTTTTACTCTTTACTAAAACTATTTTATTGTAGCCTGAAAAAACAGAATAAAGATCTTAGGGGTCGAACATTGATGCAGATGGCAACAGGCACATTCAACATTTCAAGGCAGTTCTCGTGTTGCTGAGCAACCTCAGGGAGGCAAAATCTAACACTAAAATTGGTTCCTACACCCTTTGTGGTGACGTCATTTTTCATAGAAGAAGATGAATGAACACTTCAATTACTGTATAAAAGTCCAAGCATCCTCAGCATCCTCTAAGCCTTCCTCATTAAAACTACTTCGAAAATCATTGTTTAACACATTGAGGCGTTTGCATTCTTGTCAAAACCTTGTTGCATACGCCTTCCGACTGGTCAATTCAGCCCTTATAGCTGTTTTCCAGCTATGCTGAGGTAGGTTTCCGAGTTAATCCGAAAGGGCGTGATCAAAGCTAGTTGTTTACCAAAAACTAGCCCTTCATTGAATATCGCGTATTTAGAGTAGATTGAGACTTTTTCAAAGGGGTAGATTACTCAATTCGAGTAAAAAAAAGGGCGCGATTTTGGTAATTTCTTGGTTTGTAACAACGAGCAGAAGTTACGCTGAGCAATTTTGTTTATAATTTACATCAACTCAATGGCAAAAGTAATTTCATTGAAAAACTATTTATTTGCACACGAGCCAAAAAATTACCAATGCCAGCTCTCAAAGACCAAGAGACTACAGACTCATTGAATAGTGTCTTTTTAGAGAGACATGTACTCCGAGGGGTAGCCCTGTGTGCCCCCCAATGGTATACATTATTGGAGCCAGCTGTCTTCATAAACTGACACAATCCCTGACGTACAATAACAGGAAAAAATTCAAAGCCCAATCAACCTCTATCAGCGGACTTTCCTTGAACCTCAACGCCAGGAATCCCCTCAAGGTAGTCAAGAATCTGTTCAAAAATCAAGGCGTACTTCGACAACGCAAAGATATTATCATCTGGCACGATATTATCAATAATAGCATCACCGCCCATTCAAGCAACTATTGTCCAATTCGAGACATATACCCACCCCTTAGTCCTCGCAAACTTGCTAGGACTCTCGAAATCCTCAAGAAAAAATACAGTATTAAAGCAGTTGTGTACACGCGAAGGCAAGGGACACCAGACCTCTCAATCGCTTTGAGAGATAGTGGAATTCTGATCCTAGAAGTACGGAAAAATCTGCTCCTGAGAAAAGCAAAAAGAAATCCCGAGCTTCTATACGAACTTACCCGAATCCACCCCCAAACAGCAATTGACTTATTCGTGGACTTATTCGCAAGAAACGATCAAAGAAGAAGATAAACAAGGCACAGAAAGACAGACAAAAAAAAGAGAGGGGGAACCAATCGAAAGAAAAACCAGGAAAAGAAGGAAAGCCAAGAAAATCTGAGTAAGAGTAAATTTTTCTCTTTTTCCTGTGAATCCGGAGGTGAAAAACCTTGGAATCGCGGAATAGAATAGAATTTTGTTTGTGCTTACTCACATCCTGTTTGGGCCAGTGAATCTGGAGGTGAAAAACCTTGGAATAACGGTTCTAAGCAGCAGTTTTCTCTTTTCTAGACCCAGTGAATCCGGAGTTGAAAAACCTTGGAGTCGCGGTTCAGGAGAATCTATTTTCTCGAGACATTTTCAATCAAACCCAGTGAATCCGGAGGTGAACAACCTTGGAATCGCGGGATTGAGTGAAAATGGCTCCTCTTTCATCTACCGAAAATTGCAAAACTTGCACCAGGACTATTGGTTAACGTGAAGCCACCTTCTTTTTTTACAGCATTTGTGCCAGTCGGTCATATTCGGAAGTTTGGCCTTGAGAGAAGAAAAAAAACACTTGATTTTGGAGTGAAATTTAGTTTTTCAAAATTTCGAATGGAACCTGTCATGCACGATTTTCTCGCGATAACTGAAAATCAGAAAAAGAGAAGTCAGAACGATCGAGTAACAATCGCGGGAAAGTTACTAAATAAAACAGTGGGAAATTGCTATTCGCAATTTCTGTCACAATAGAACAAGAGTAGAGCTGTCCCATCTAGAACAGAGACGAGAGCATTCCCACGAACTGGATTGTTGTGATTGGAGTACTATTATTAACTGGACCAGAGTGAACCTTCGGTGGAAAGGTGGACAGCTAGAGTGTCCCAACGGTTCACGAGAACTTACAGTCTAGAGAAAAAACTTGTTCTTATTATCAAAACTGACTAACATTAAACTCATTTTAGTTACTTTATTAATTCTTGAGTTGCTTACCGACTTATTTACTTCCTGGTTCTTGAGCGTGCTACAATGTGAGTACTTAATTTAAATTCCTAGAGTGTGTTTTATAATTGTTATAATGAGGTAAGGCGAGTTTTAGGTTGATCCATCTGAAATGGATCAAAGTCCCACTGTCTAATAAAAAGTAACTTAACGGATTGTTCCAACCCGGTTTTTAACGGCGTTCATGTATTTTGGGTATCTAGAGACCTAAGTATGGGGACGTTTCTAATTCTAGAGTGGGGGGATATTTTAGTAGTAGCCTTTAAGCTGTAACGGGTCGTAGTCTCATGTCACAAACGAACCGAACTGGCTCCGACCGTTCTTGAGGTAGAAAAACACAAGAGATGGTGTCCCTGACCCTTGAGCCAGTGGTTATAGGGCCTATTTTTCTTAAGCCTCATGTGTGACTGCAGTAGACGAATGTTACAATTCGGCGATACAATGATCATGATCATGTACAGGCATTTCCCATGTAGCCATAATTGGCATCCCAGAAATTAGTCAGAACGTGCTCCTCTTGTGCAACCAATGTGTACAGATGAAAAAATGCGACAGCGTAATTGATAGAGTAGCAAGCAGTAAAGAACAGGAAAAGCTACAAGAAAATGAACTCAAAATGAAAGAGACTGTTGACGCAATCAAAGAAAAACTCGAACAGTTCGGAGATATAAGAAGTCAACTAGAAAGCGTACAATCTGAAGTGAAAAAACAGGTCACGACCTTCGCTGAAAAAAAGAAAGAAAAACCCACAAAAGCAACAACTACCCCCAAAAAGGAAAATTATGATGGAATAAGAATTCGAGGAATACCTGAACCAAATGGGTCGAGTGCCCGGGAACGACTAGAGAAAGACTTAGACGAAGTTAAGAAAATCGTTGACTTCTTGGAAATAGATTGCGTAATTGAAGATGCAAAACGTGTGGGCAATTATGACCAATCAAAAACCAGAACTCTTGTGGTAAAGCTTGTCAACGAACACCATCGCGACTCATACTAATAGCAGCCCGCAAACTAGCTTCATATACAAAAGAAGTATATATGAGCAAAGAATTGAACCCGGATGAACAAAAACTGGAAAACAATGCCCTCAAATTGAGACGACATCTAATTCAGAACGAAAATATAAGCTCGAAAGATCTTCGAATCCGGAACTTAAAGCTACAGAAAAAAATAAAACAATATATGGCAAAATGTTGAAATTGAAGACTCTGAAGCAAGCAATAAATGACTAGACAGTGACTCAAACAGAAAATTAAAACTCTTAAAATTCATTTTAAGGAGCATACCGAAACTAAACAGGAGAATGAAATTTGCAAACGCGATAACCACACGCGACTATGACATTATATGCATAACCGAATCATGGCTCACTCGAGAAGTTCCAGATGAGGCCTTGTTTCTTCCTAACTACAATATTTACAGAAGGGAACGTGAGAATATCTCATTATCCTCAAATCATGGCGGAGTGCTAATTGCTATCCGAGGGTTAGTTCACAAAATAATATTTCTGGAAACTAAATTTGAGTGCGTCATAGTACAAGTCTACAACTCAAGCGACTCAATACTGATTTGCTGTGTATACAATCCACCCAAGTAGAGTCCTTATCGAATGCCTACACAGGATTTTAAAAACATTCTTGAAACCCTTGATAAAATTAAAACCGCTCAAACTGCAGCAACATTATCATCACTGGCGATATAAACTTGCAAGAAACAACATGGGAAGGTTTATCCTCTGAAAACGAGTATGAATCGGCGCTACTAGAAGAACTGGTGGACATGGGCTTCTACCAAGCACTACCAAATAGAAATGGGATAAATCTAGACATTTTTTTTACCCAACTACCAGAAACCGTTGAACACTCATGTATCGATAGCGAAATTGAAACAAGTTTTTCCACATCTGGAAAAAAGTGATCTGACCACTACTCATTTCGAACAGTGTTTTCGTTTGAATTTAAACCAACCAGGCCGTCACCCAAGAAAATGTTTGCTTTTAAAAAAGCTAACTGGGAGCAAATGAACATGTACATATCAGAACTTTCTTTCATTCCATACTGCTTTAGCAATATTGATGAACTAATAAAAAAATGGTACATATGGTTACAAAAAATTATTGTCGAAAAAGTACCAAGAGTCACGGCACATCGAACAAGCTTACCACCCTGGATCAGCCCATCCACATCACATATAGTTAAGAAAGTTTCCACCATGAGAAAGAAACACGAAAAACCCGGAAAACTGGCCGTGCTTATCAAAATAAAGAAAAATGAAAAAACCTGGGAAACGAGATGTTGAACGACCAAACTGTTTACGAAGAAAAGATTTTTTCAAGCAGAAGAATGTATTTTCTGCAGAAATATCTAAAATCGTTGCACAAAATCAAACAGTTCCCAGATGAAATGTATTTCAAACAAAGTGAAGACAAATCCACGATAGCTCGCGATAACAGTCAGAAATGCGAAATGTTCAACCAATTCTTCTCAAGTGTATTTACCCCATCCGAAAATATTAACATCACAGATTGTAAAAAGTCAGTCCTGAATACAGTGCTGGTGACAGAAGAAGTAATAAGCAAAATACTATTAGGTTTAGATGTGAACAAAGCTTGTGGACCCGACAACCTCGGTAAAATCTTTCTGAAAAACCTTCCACGTCTCTCAAAATCCCTGAAACTAGTATTCCAAACCTATCTGAATAAAGGTGTATTCCCGGAGGAATGGAAAATTAGTGAAGTTACACGTATTTTCAAGGAGAATGACAAAGCTGACGTTACTCAATACAGGCCGATAAGCCTCTAGCCAACGTTTCAAAAGTTTTTGAGCAACTTATCTTCAATCAAATGTATCACCACTTCGAGCCTAGTTTCCATCGCACTCAATACGTCTTTATGCACAAGAAATTGGCAGTACTGCAAATCCTAATCTTCGTTGATAACATTTACAAAAAGCTTGACCAAAAGAAATCCAGTGATATCAGCTCTCTCTACGTTGACTTCAGCAAAACCTTCGACAAAGTGTCTCACCTGAATTTTGTTGAAAAATTATCTAACCTTGGCATCAGAGGGAAACTCCTGGATATAATGGTAAGCTACCTAACAGAAAGGAAACAGAGTTAAAATTGGATGTTATAAGTCATCCAATTTTCAATGCACTAGCGGTGTTCCCCAAAGTTCTATCCTTGGACCATTATTGTTCCTGATATATGTGAGCGACCTTCCTGATGGAATAGAGGACGGAGAAGCCTTCGGTTATGCGGACGATTTTAAAATGGTGACCACTTTTTTAAGCAACGCACAAAAGGCGGCTTCGCAAATAGAAAAATGGAGCTTCGAAAATAAAATGATTCTCAATGTTGACAAAACCAACATACTGTGCATAAAAGAAGAGGCACAAACAAACGAACGATTAAAAACCGTCACATCACAGAAAAATCTCGGAGTCATTGTGTCTAACAATTTATCCTGGAGTGAAAACTGTATTAGGCGAACACTTAAAGGCTGGAGATGTTTATACTTCGTCATCAGAAATACTTCGAAAAGTGCATCGCTAGAGACAAAACTGAATGTCTACGCAAGATATGTAGTACCAGTGCTTACTTACGCATCGCAAGTATGGTGCCCCTCAAAAACTGAAATGAGGAAGATAGAGAAGTACAGAGGAAAGCCACCAAATGGATAACCAACGCGACTGCAGATTATAAAGAAAGACTTCTCCGCTTGAAAATATTACCTCATCAATGTACATGGAAGTCAACCCTCATCTCTGTGCTAGAAGGAAACTATGAGGCCAAAATTATGCCAGTGAAAATTATGCCGTGGAAGGCTTACAAGACAGCAGACCGAACTCTTTTTCCCCCAACAGCGCCTCAAGAAATGCGACGAAAACTTCTAGATCCGTGCACCAAAACTGTTAAATTTAGTGCAAAGAAGCCTGTTTGCAGAAGAAATCATCAACAAAAACCGAATCGCCAAACTATACCACGCAGTCTTCCGTGACAGATTCAACGAGATTGACTCTTGCTCGTGGAGAGTGCTATGCCCATGTGGAAACTGTAATCCTTTGAAAAAACTCGTGCCACTTGAAAACTGAGGGGTAAAAAGCCTAGAGCAGATGCTCTAAATCCTATACTACTACTACTACTGCTACTACTACTACTACTACTACTACTACTACTACTACTACTACTACTACTACTTCTGCTACTACTACTACTAATACTACTACTACTACTTCTACTACTAACACTCTACTACTACTACTACTACTACTACTACTACTTCTACTACTACTACTACTACTACTACTACTACTACTACTACTACTACTACTACTACTTCTACTACTACTACTACTACTACTACTACTACTACTACTACTACTACTACTACTGCTACTACTACTACTACTACTACTACTACTACTACTACTACTACTAAGTCATCAAGATGATGGAGTCTCAGAATGAGGACCAGGTGGACACCTTGGTAGTGATATTGGGCACCAACTATATCTCGAGAGCTCCTGTTACCCCAGAGAGCAGGTGGGAACCTCTGGTGGTCTGCTTATTGAATGAACTGAAAGAGAAACATAAACCGAGTCTTGTGGTGCTGTGCACGATCCCACAGAATCCGGAAGTTGTCACGCCGGTGGCTGAATTTATGAATGGCAACGTGATCCGATGGAATGAAATGATCCGTAATCTGATCAGGAGCAATCCAGGCGAGTTACGCCTCATGGGTTTGGAAAACACGTTGCGCATGACTGACCATCTCGCGCTCACCGGAGATGGCATACGTTTTCATACACTGCAAGGAAGGCGATGGATCAAAGACGCCTTTCAGACGAGAATCTTGGAGATAGGAGGAGAACTCAGGACGACTGACGCCCTGGCGCGGACCAGCTTGACTGGCAGAGGCAGAGTGAGGAGCAATGAGCCAGAGCCACTCGCTAATTGTCTTGGAACCCTGACATCCGAAGTGGGTGTTGCTGCTCCCTCGGCTCCTAGCTCAGACGTAAGAAAAAGACTCGGGACGGTTCAACCTCCTCGAAGACAATCACTGGAGAGCCGGTTGGGAAGATGTAATGAGACGAGCTCTCAGGCCTCCATGAGTGCAAGTAACTTGCCCACGATAACCCCTGCTCCTGCGCGAAATTTATCAGCAACTACTGCACCTGCAGAGAGAGTTGAATCAACCAGTGTGCTGCTCTGGAACCGTCCAGATCCCAGCGCGTGGGGGCAATATAAGGCTGACATGCTAGCGACTTTGAATATGAAAACTTTGCCTCAGGATCTCGATGGGTTGCCTCAGGACAACACCATGGGACACTTAAATACACGATCGCTGACGGATGTCCGTCGGAGGGCCAGAGAGTTGATTCCACCTCTCCGGAAGGGCAAATTCACCACAGAGAACAAGTCCAATAATGAACACCACAAGATGTATCAGCAATTCTCTAAGCCGCCGGGCCAATTGCCGGGCAACTATTCGAGAGAATATCCCAGAGCTACCTCGGTGGAAGGAGATGACAGGAGGTATAAAGGACCTGAGATACCGATGGGCGATAGTCTGTTTGCCGCCTATGATCCCCTAGACATCAAGAATGCCAAGTATCTAATAGTGGCTAGTTCGGACTATCTCTACACGCCTCGATCCCACTTCTGGCCTGATGAGATTTTCCCAACGGCTCCCACGCTGTAATGGGGACATGCAGTGGGTATGGCGATAAGCGTGCAGAGAACCGTCAGTATGGACCCACAAGTGATGATAATGGCCGGCTCTAATGATCACCTACAGAGCCGAGGGCTACTGGCTCGCCTCACAGATGGATCAGTTCCCAGCAATGAGGTTATGGGAGAAGCAATTATGACGCTCCTTTTGGCTATGGCTGAGGTGCAAGCAGCGGTGCGGCAACGCTTTACCAGGATGGCGGTGAAGATTGTATTTGTGTTGTCACCGGGATATGCGGCGCTGCCAGAACCATTACAGTTTTTGTACACGATGGTCACTAAAATAGCAGAGGGACGGATCGATGTGATCATTCCCGCGCCGAATAGATCTGTCGATCACGACAATTACTATCCTCTTCGCTCTGAACATCCTGCTGTCTGAACGGACATTTCAAACGCCATCCAGGGACTTAAGGAGCATAGCACAACTCGTGTGACGATGGACGAAGTCCTGGAGTTGGAACTGTCCAACTTCGCCAGGTTGCTAAGACTGAGGCCAGCAGTAGATGACAACCACGTGTTGGTGCAAGAGGTGGTTCAGGCAGATGGATTGTATAAGGGATGCACACGAAAAGATGGTCAGAAGGAATCTGACATCATCAGAAGAGGACCTCATGGCACTGGCCTGAGGACGAAGCCGCACACTAACTCGTGGTTGTACGTATCACCAAGAGTATGCACTTTGGGGGAAGATGCTTTTGAACATGTCCAGCGGTGATAAAAGAAATACACGAGTATCTGAAAAATTAGTTGAATGAACGGGAGCTGGCCGGAGGGAAGATGCTCCAACTGATGCAAGACCTGAACACGATGTCGTTGGACAAGATCGAAGCGGACGTTCTGGCCACAAAGGTACAATACGAAAGATCTGACGCAATCGTTGGAGGAATGGGAGTGGGATGGACGCCATCCTTCTTATCCACGTGCTATCCGAGGTCCTCAAGGAACCTGATTGCAAGCTTCGTCAAAGACATCAGGAAATTGTCAATTGGCTTGGTGTTGGCGCTATACGTGACGTTTGGCCATGAAAGTTTTGTGAAGGGACCCGCGAATCTCTTCACTCAAGCCTTAACCCTCACCCTAATTACAATGACTAATGGTGGGTTGGGTGACTTGTTCATGCTCCTGCGTTACCCTGAACAACTACAGGGGACGAGCCGAGAGTTCAATGCGCAGTTAGAAACCGCCTCCTATCGGAAGATGAAAGATTGGAGAACGCTCTTGATCCAGTATCTTCTGCAACAGAACAAAAGCGTCATGGGAGAAGATAAGGTCGCAACGGGAATTAGTGAGCGTAAACAGCATTGTGGCATGCCACTGCTGACTGACCTGTGCGTGATGATGCGGATCGATCCGCTGGCTTTAGTTTTTGGACTAAGGGAGTTCAACATTGTGGTATATGGACGTGTGATGTCACGCAATTTTCCTGACGTGCAGGTGAAAGCGTACAGGAACTCAGTACTGTATATCAATATGGTCTCAGTGGTGGATTATTCTGTGCTGGATTGGGTGGAACAGAAAGAGCTGAGAGGATTGGCCAGCGACGACATGTTGTTCGGAAGAATAGCGGAGCCGGAATGGATGTTGATGGACTTCAACATCGATGTCAAATGTAGAATGGGCGGTGAGGACCTTTCTCATGTCCAGTTTAACCCTAAGCTTTGGAATCTGCGACCAGTGGAGAAGGATTCAGGAGAAGAGATGCGGGTCCCGGCTTGGCCGGAAGCATATGCACACGTCAAGGATAATCAGTAAGTGTGGCTTTCCGGGTCTAGACCACTGCCGGACCAATGTCCACGATATCCGCCGATAAGGAGGATGCTGCTGGCAGTCACGTCTCCCGCCATTGCCCTTCGTATCGGAGCGGCTCGTGACGCGGAAGGAAAATGCGGAAATGGAGTGAAGGGATGGAGCCGCGCTTCATCAATTGGAACGTTGCGGCCATGCAAACGTTTGATTTTACTTTTCCTGATGCATGGAGCCGGAAAAAGATTAAGGCACCACCTTCCAGGAAGCCCGGGATTTCTGCTGATGTATGGAATAACGTGTACACGCCAGCCGATAATTGGTCACGACTGAAGTGGCCAGGAGAAGGTAAAGTAATACTGTTGGAAGTGGCAAGGGAGTGCAGAGGAGGCATCTACAGGACAATGGATGAACTGGCGCCACATGGCGATGAGTCGGCGGAACTCCTGGTGAACGATGAACTGTTCTACCATGCAGGGGATTTGACTGTGCCGGCTTGGCCGGATTCGGGCATAGATATGCGCCAGGGCCCTTCGAGACCTGGACCAAAACCAGATGCCAATGAAGATGACGTGATGGATCAGGATGATGATCCCATGGAAGGGAAAGAGTACAAACGAGTCGATTAGACTTAGGCGCGTTGGAAAGGGACTTGCTGGAGTATTAGTTTAGTGAAGATGACAACGACGGGGAAGTCGATGAGCCTCTTTTGTTGATGATGCCATCTTCATTTATGTCCCCTACGAAGGAGGCACCAACCAGCCTACCCCAGTGGACCCAGTAGGCCTGGCATTGAGTTCCCGGAGTAGGGAGGTACATAAACTGCTTCACTAGTCTTCTAGGAGAAGAATAATTGAAGACACGATGAGGGTATCCTTCCTAGGAACATTGCCAGAGGAGGAATGGGAGAGATACCAAAGTGAATTGGAGCGCAAGACGGGAGTAGCTTGGAACCGAGTGGCCTTCATGGAGAGGACTTGGGACGTGATACGTAGGTACAGGACGCAGTCCCCGTAATGAAGGTGGGGTTGAATCAGCCCATTATGCGAGAAGTTCTACAGAAACTGATGAGCTCCACAGAGTCTGACGTCCTGACCGAGTCAGTCACGGAAGGCAGTGCCGATGATCATTGGACTACGAAGAGACAACCAATAAAGCGAGCAAAGAAAGGACTGAAGAGATTGATAAGCAAAGTAGGGAGTAAAACAGTGAATCGAAAAAGGATAAAGTCAAAAGTGAATGCGATAGTGACTCCTTAGCGCATGCATCTCGCCCGAGTGAGAATGGACAAGGATATTCCTCGGCATCGGCTGGGGGAGAAAAAGAAAACCTGATACCATCCATGTTATTAGCAGCTTGATCTCAACGGCCTCGAAATCTAAGACGAATGCACAAACCTTGGCGGATACGAAGCTTGAAATAGAAGTCATCAGCCAGTGTGGTTCTGGTGGGCTTGATAACTACAAGCCCTCGCGAACGAACATGGCACGGATGAAGCTGGAGGGACAACTCGGTGTGGTCGAGTACAGTCGGATCACAATACCCGACTCAGTTCACTTGGGTGATCCCGCCGGGGGCTATGTGGAAATGCTGAAGGCGAGAAACTCAGCGAGAGGGCACCTGGTGGCCTGGAATGAAGAGAACGCCATGCAAGAATACTTACAGCAACTGACGAAAAACTCTAGTCTGAAAAGAAAAGAGTACGGCACTGTGATGTCCTCGGAGGCAAACGAAATCGGGTTTGAGCAATTGTTAAAAATCTCTTGGAGGGCGGCCCTCAAAAGATACTTCGATGAAACCATGCATGTGCCTGCGACGGTGGCAGCATGCATGGCCTACCCATGTACAAGGACCGACTTTCAAATGCGATTGGCTCGATGCCTGATGGGAATTAAAAGATCAGAATATGAGGCTAGTAACGATTCGAAATCCAAGGAGCAGGAGCTGGAACTGATGGAAGCCCTGCGAGTGTTGATTACTGGAGATGACTCTGCGATAGCCTGGGCTAAGCGCAAAGATGCCCTTTATTGTATGCCCTTTATCGTATCCCCACTCCTGTATTAGAGGAATGTATGAAAACCATTCGGCAAGGGGGAGTTGATCGTGAACGAATTTTTCTAACGGCTCTCCTGGAGTTATATCAGGATATGCCGCTGCTGATACCAACCAAGGAGTCTAACTATGTAGAGAGCTACCGCAGGCTAGGGGAGGTGAGGAGATACTCCAACAAGGAGCTGAAAGTGAGTCGTGAATCCGATTAAACAGTCAGAGATCCCAAGGAGTACGCAACCTTGGGTAATTTGAAGTCATTTCATTACGCATCCGGCATACCAGGGATAGCGTACAACCCCTTTGTGGATGAGAAAGCCAGGGAGGCATAATTTGACTATGAACAGGTCATAATCCTTGATTTCTGGGTCGAGAGAGTCAAAGAAATCGGCATGCTAATTGTGGAACAACCCAACTTGAGAATCATTTTGGAGGAGCGATTGGTGAACCCTCGGTTCCCGAGCTGAAGGGGCAAGTGAGCTTTGAATGTGGTTCACGGGAAGGTCCCTTGAAGACCAGCGTAGTAACCATGTGGGAGCTCATGAAGCCTTCATGGTGCCCACACCCGAACGCCGGTTTGATCTGGGATATGACGGCAGATGTCGCTTTGGATTTGGATGATGAGTCTGCATGACTTGGCTGTGATACACCATCTGTTGGCCATGAAATTAGCGAAGAAAAACGGCAGACCAGCCATGGAATCGTCCGAGGGAAGCTCTCCAAGTAATTGGTTGAAGCAGGGCGCTTGTCTAGCTTCCAGTTGTGGAATGGAAGGATACGTATGTGGTACGGGCCATTTTCCTAATACGCTGAGTGAACACTATTGCCAACTAGCTAAATTGAATGGAAGTGTGAAACGAAATTGATTGCGGACTGTCATGGAATAACGGAAGTAAACTTAATTACAGCTTTGGGATTTTGCAGCATGACCAGCTCGATCGAGTCATTGGAACGCCTGGAGCGTGCCCATGGGCTGGTTACGTCTTTGAGCGTGGAAGTTTTCCCTGAAGCGTTAAAAACGGAGCAACAATTTGGAGGTTGGCGAGAAGCTCTGGAAAACGAGATGAATCTGAAGGACAGTGAGGCTTATCATAGACCTACTGGCTCGAAGTATCTGGTGGTTTTGAGCTCCGCACCATATTGTAATAGTAAACACCCTACGCACATGGTGGTGATGGATGCGAGGACGCAGCAGGTGTTGGTTGACCAACTCTTCTCTGAACCAAAATGCGTGAGCTTGGCCAGAATGTCGGAGAGGTCGTATGACTTACTGACGAAGATCATTTGGGCCGTCCCGAAGAGATCTGAAGGCGAGGTACAGGATGCAGTGGGTGAAAACTTCATGAGCTTGAGTGGAGGCAATGTGAGTGAGTTCCAGAAGAAGAAGGCGAGCGGAGCATTACCTAATGAATTCCCCACCATGGATGAGAAAGACGATGTGCATCGAATTATGACAGAAGTGGAACCGCTGCTAGGGGCTTCAGGGTACCGGACACGGAGGAAAATTTTAATGACCCATGGGGAGTATCCTTGTCACTGCCTGGCGGAGACGTTGTGGTATCCCAAGCGCGGAAACTTGATGTTGGTGTGGGACGTGGAGAAGTTGTTCTCCACGGCGTTTCCTGAACAAAACCAGCCGATGTCAATTGTGTTAGTTAGTGCCATGCTGGCGGTGAGATGGTTAGAAGCCAACTCGGGCACGAGCGAGCAGGAAATGACGGTGCCGACGCCTGAGCAACTGAGTAGCGTGAAATTCAACCACAGTTTGGATCTTTTCGAGACCACCAGCAGGGTTCTGAGGATACCCAAAGCCATTGAAAGAATATGAGCGAGGCAGAGATTGGTGCCTTGGTTTCGTGCAGTTATGACTTCTTAGATGTATGAACGCGCGAAGCGTCACATGTCCAGGAACACGGAAGTCTATCAACCCTTCCAGCTAAATATAGGACCGGGAGCCTATAAGAGAGTATTCCTGACAGACTGGAATGCCGTCACCACTGCGGTGAAGCGAGTAGCTGGAGCGCCTTGTGTAACTGAGCAAGAGAAGAAAGAGGTCTTACAAGCTGACATAGAACAAAAATGTGAGCCTGTGCCTGCACAACAGCTTTTGCAGGAACCGGGAGCAAAAGCTGAACGATGATTTACTGCCTTGTTGCAAACTGAGGTTGCTGGAGCAGGAAAGTTGTGGCACGGCCAGCAACTCTGTTGACATATTGCAGAAAGTCCTGGAGGATAGTGAAGCAGGAGAGCAGGAGCAAGAGACAATTGGGTGAGGGATGAAGACGAGACGCGAGATAGGAGTGAGAGAAAAAACTTAATTGTCTTTGTGCGTTAAAAATTGTACTTATCAACTAAGATTGATTATTGAAACTTTTAAACTTTTTGTTTTGCTGTAGTTTGGTTAAACCAGATTTGGAATTGTTACAATTGTTGTTAAAATTAATGAATTATAAAGAAAATTTTAGTTAATGTTCTTTATATTTATAGGCCTTAGGTGAGTATATTTACCAATTTAAACCTGACTGGAGTTTTTAACTTGTGTAGGACACATCTTCACTTTGTGGCGACCTGGTAGGGTTTGGGTACGCTTGCTCGAAGAGGCTGAGTACCTCATTACCTTTCCTGGCCACAGAGTTTCTTTGTTTGAATATTGAGGGCAACAGCATAATTGAATTATTATACTTGGTGAGTGACGTTAAGTTAACTTTAACGGGTGCGTGGCCGTGGCACGCCCCAAAATTTTTTAATCAGCAAATTTTATGGAAAAATCACGTAAGTAGTCAAAAAAAAAATTTTTATCTAGGACACTCCTCACAGTGCAAATTTTGTGAAAATGTTGGAAGGCAGTGAAATGTAGTACGATGGAATTTATGACACGCGGTGATTTGAGATGGAGTAGATAAATTTCATTTTCTAATGCGATTTGTAAAGTTGTTTATAGTGGACTGGATCACCACTTGAAGATAACTCGGAGTTATGAGTTCAATGGGGACATTGATGGGGACTGTCCGGGGAGTATGCGCCATTCCCTCGGATTGGCACAGTTCGAACTAGCGGCGGCAGTAGAAAAACTGCGATAGAGGCCATAACGATCATTTATTAGTAAAAAGGAGGGTCAGATTATTCTGGAATTTTTAATTTTCAAAATTTCGATTTTGAGCAGTCTATTGATGAGCAATGCAGAAATGGCCATTTTTAATATAAAAATACCAAAAATAACACACAACCGGAGATACTGAACGAAAAACGGTCGATATAAATCACGAGAAAAACTAGACAACTTATCGTGGTAACAGGACACGATAAGACTCTTAGCAGGAAGAGAGAGTTCAGTGGAGGATCCGAAGCGGATCAGTACCCTCCCGTGCCATGAAATTGAGAAAACAACGACATTAATTCTAGAGAAGCATGGAATTGGAGACTCGGTAGTCGGAGACCAATATATGTTGAGAGAATGTAACAAACTGACTTTTTAGCTATTTTAATGCCCTGAACATTTGAATTAACTCCAGTATTGTTTGGTGTTTCAGCGTATGAGTAGCTAGAAAGAGGAAAGGGTCAATCCATCTCCAATGGATTTAGTATATAACTGTCACTAAAAACATAGTAAAATAGGATATTCGAGCCATGTTTTAAATCGCAATCGCGTAGTCTGGGGATCCGAGAACCAGCTATGAAGTTGTCTTCGCATGCAAACGAAAGCTGATCAAAAGTCGTTTAACTGATGGCCTAAAAATGGTAACTTTTTACATAGCCCTAAAGAGACCAGAAAATCAATTGGCTAGGTCGAGACGGTGAAAAACGAGTCGAATATAGGTAACTGACGCCGACCAGTCGTCAATAGGTGCTTTTTCTTTGCTCCGTCACTATGTAGTATTTGTGCGAATGTTGCACAAAGATTGTCCAGATCAAGAGGAGAAATCAGATGAAGCAGCGCTACAGACAGAAAAAAACGAAGAAACCGATATAACTTATGTCAATGTGTGAGTCACGAGCAGATGACTCCATAACAGTTGAGCAGGTGTTTGCGGACTTTCGCAATTTTGGACAGTGCCGTTTCGTCTATAGTGTGTGGCGAAGCGTGGATGGCTTGTTGCCGTTACTCACTCGACTCACAGGAATCCAGAAAAGTTCGGTTTTTCAGCAGCGAAAGATCTTTCAAATTTGGCGGAGGCACCATTTTGAAGTCGAAAATGAGAGTAGAAACTCCGTGTCATATTCTTGGAACAACATGTATGCTGTCAACAGATGTAGTGGACTCCGACATCCCATTGTTACTGGGTAAACCGTCAATGAAGCGAATGAAAGTGATAATTGACATGGAACAAGACAAATGTTTTGTTGTGGATCAAGAAGTTACCGTTTCAACAACCAAAATTGGTCATTACAAGTTGTACTTGACAAAAAAAAAACAGTTCAGACGAAGTATTCCTATCGCTCAGTCAAAATCCAGTAGACCAGAGCAAACAAACTGAGAAAATTCATCGTCAATTTGGTCATCCAGCGCACGGAAGATTAATGACGCTTTTGAAAGACACTAGACAGAAATTCGACAAAGACGTGACAATCTTGTCAGCGCTACAAAAAAACGCGGAGCAGTCCGGTTTCGAGTATTCAAAGTCCCAGATGTAATGATATTGTAGCCATATGGATCTCAATGTTTGAGACAAGAACGGCGTGTTCATTTTACATCTCATTGACTTAGCGACTAGACTAACAAAAGCATGTGTCATACGGTCAAAATTGAGAGAAACAATAATTGACGCTGTTATGATGAAGCTAGCTGATGGCCCGGGCGCTTCAAAGACATTTCTGACTGACAATGGCAAGGAATTTACAAATCAGGGTTTTCAAGAGATGTGTAAGCTTCTAAATCTGAGAGACTTCAGAACAGCCGTAGAAATCCTTGGGCGAATAACCTGTGCGAAAGAAACCATGCAGTAGTAGACGAGATGGTAACCCGAGTCGGGATTTTTCACCTAATTTGAAGCAAGATTTGAGCGTTTTGAGCGGTTTTTTTAGACAATTACGCTCAAAATCTTGCTTCAAAATGAGCGGTTTGAGCGGTTTTTGAACGGTTTTATCTAAAAAAACCGCTCAAAAACCGCGCAAGATTTGAACGGTTTTGAGCGGTTCACCCGGGAAATAAAATACTTGATACGGATCCAAATTGTACCCTAGAGAGAGCTTTAGCCTGGGCTTTTCACACTAAGAATGCGCTATCGATGAACGGGGGTTTTAGTCCGTTTCATTTAGTTTTTGGGACAAACCCCAGCCTGCCAGGTGTCTTAGAAGACGCGCGACCGGCCTTAGGAGGCCGTACAGGCAGCGAAATCCTTGCGACGCATTTAAACCTGTTACACAGTTCCAGAAAATTGTTTCATGAGGCTGAAACGTCTGAGAGAATCCGTCGTGCTCTCTGCTGGAATGTCCGGCCAAGTGGGATAAACATTGAAGTGGGAGCATTAGTTCTTTTCAAATGCGAAAAAGAAGAAAAAAGGAAAGGACCAGGCAGAGTGATCGGAAAAGACCGAAAATGCGTTCTTATAAAAGAAGGTAGTTTTGTTTCAAAAGTCCATGAAACAAGGGTTGAACCTGATTCACAAGTTTCAGAACCAGAAGTGGCAGAACAACCAAGAAAAGCCAAAGAAATTACACAAAGAAACGTTTTTCCAACCGAGCAAATATCAAGTTTACCGGAAAATGACCACTGCGACGAACGAGGAGAATAACGAATTAATATCTCGGAAAAACACCTAAACCGACAATAGCAGTAGACATGAGCAGCAGAACGGTTTCTTGGTGCTACTCAAGAAAAACCAGTGAATTAGTGTCAAAACAGCCGGTTCTGATAACTACATGAGTGCTAAAGTTCTCAGCAGAGCAGGCAAGGCCACTGGAAACTATAGAAATTAACATTCTGTCAGATTCTGGTGAAAATCTCTGTGTGAACTGGGAAACAGTGGAAGACTGGGAACTCGTTCAAGAGAGTCCACCACCGAGAGTTGAAGAAGTTAACATGACCTTTGGTGACAAGAAGAGAGAGATATCCACAGCAAAACAAAAATAATTTGATAACTGGGTCAAATTTGATGTTTTCGAGAACGTTTTTTATAATGGACAACCTTTTTTTTTTACTGTAAAATGGGTTTTGACTGAGAAACAGACTCCAACAGGAACGGTTTACAAAGCCAGATTAGTCGCACGAGGGTTCGAAGAAGAAAGTCCGATACAAGTGGACTCGCCAACAGCGTCCAAGGAGGCGTTACGTGTGTTAATCTGTCTGTCAGCGACAAAGGTGGTTAATAAAGTCCTTAGACATCAAAGCAGCAGTTCTTCAAGGAAGTCATATTGATAGAAGCGTTTTTCTCTTGCCACCGGTGGAAGCAAAAGAGCCGGATAACTTATGCTGCTTGAAAAAAGTGGTTTATGGATTGGATGATGCATCGAGAAACTGGTGCTTTTCTATCAAAAGTGAGTTAATCAAGCATGGCTGCGTGATATGTTCGGTAGACCCCGCAGTTTTCATATTTTTCGATGGAAGGCTGAATGGATTGCTTCTGATTCATGTGGATGGCATTTTCTGGTACGGAACTGCAAAACTTGAATTAAAAATGATAGATATGATCAGGGCCAGGTTCCTAGTTAGCGCAGAAGAGAGCAACATTTTCAAATATATAGGCATTGACCTAAAAAAAGCAGAAAATAGTGTTAAAGTGCACCAAAAACAAGTTTATCAAGGAACTACACGTTGCGAAAATTGCGTTTGACAGAGAAAAATTTGGCCAAAGTCAGCTCAACAATAGAGAATTGTCGGAATTCAGAAGCATTGCGGGTTGTCTCAACTGGGCTGCTTCAACCACAAGGCCGGAGTTATTATTCGACGTGTTGGATTTGAGTACCAGAGTCACAAGTGCAGATATAAGTTCACTAAACGATGCGTACAAATCACTGATAAAGTTACAGAGAAACCAATATGCGCTTCTATTCCCGGATCTAGGAATGCGCGAATGGAAAATGGTAGTTTTTAGCGATGGATCCCATGCGAAATTGATGGATGGTTTTTCTAGTGCTTTTGGACACATTATTCTGCTTGTTGGTGTCGAAAAGTGCTGTCCACTAGCATGGAAAGCTTCAAAAATACAGCAAGTCGTAAAAAGTACACTAGCCGCTGAAGCCTTTGCGCTCGGAGAATCCTTAGATTGCTCGTATTTCATGAAAAAATTGATTGTGGAAGTATCGAAGAAAATTGTGGGCATTTTCAGTTTCATAGACAATAAACCGTTATTCGATAATTTGCGTTCAACGAAGTTTGTGACCAAAAAACGACTGAGAATTGATTTAGCTTCGATAAAACAGATGGTAGAAAAGAAAGAAGTGGTGAAAGTACACTGGATTAATCATAAATTGCAGTTAGCAGATGTCTTCACGTAGAAAGGTGCGAATTCCGAGCTTTTAGGGAGCGTCCTAGAGACTGGAATGCTTCCAAGTGAGTTTTTTCATCTTCTGCATGATGATTGACCAAACGAACTTTCCACACTGCTTTTGCGACGTTTATAATGTATTCATTTTGATTGGCTGAATGCTTATTCTATTTTGTCAATTGAAGTGCTGCATGAACACGCTTTCTTGCGCTTGCGTTAATATAATCACTCCCGCCATTTGGCCTCCACTATGCGAGCTGTGTAATTAACGAGGTGCTTTTAAAGTGTTTTGATTGTGATTACCTTCCTCGCTAAAGAGAAATAAAGGAATCTGTCAATGTGAATTTGTATTTCAGGTCTGTTGTATGTGGCGGGCTTTAATTTACAGCAATACAGAACTCTTCTGAACAAATTTTCAAGATCAAATCAAAAATTAGGCTTTCAAACGTTAAACACTTTCCGCTTTTGCATTCAATCCTCCAAGAACACATATTTTTTCATTAATTTTCTCATTTAAAAGTCTCCAGTATGAACTCGTAAGGATCCCAAATCCCAAACTCACCTGTGGACCATACTTGTACATAGACCCAATATTTCACGGTCACTAAATCGTGTACTAAATAATTATATTGGAAAAAATCCAAGTAAAACAGTTTTTTGCCAAGTCTAGACGCTAGTTTATGTTCGGATAGCTTGCTAGTAAGCTAAGGTTTTTCTAATTGTTAAATCACTTTTTTGTAGGGTACCTACCCGATGAATACAAAAAAAAATCTTTTGATTTCATTGAATGATTACACTCGTGCGGAGTGAGTGTACGAAAGTCAGTGGATCTTCCGGTGAACAGTGGATCCAGTGCAATATTTGCGACACATGGTTTCACAATTCCTGCTAAGGATTTCCTGTCGACCTCGTACCTCAAGTTGATAAATAAGCAAGGGTACTTCTTTTTTGCTTTTTTTCTGTTTTTTCGGAGAAACATGCAAGAAAAGTTACAAAAATGAAAAAAATTATTGCATAAACTAGGTGAAATTCGACCAGAAAGACCTGAAAAGCAGTTCATCAACGAATTGTTATTTGGAACAGTTCATTGAGAAAATTGACTTTGGAACGATTAGTGGTGTTAATCGTTCAGTTGAACGTAATAGGAGGAATCAATTCGGAGTGACCAAATACTTTTTTAAAAATTCGTTCAAAATTAAAGACACGTCACGACGTTGAATTTTCGCGACTACTGAAAAAGCGCGAAAATCAGAACAATTTTTGCTGATAAAAGCAAGACGGATGCAGATATAGCCAACGGCAGAATTGTAGTCAACGTTATTTACAGAAGAACACTCCTCGTTGTAATGATTGTACAGCTACAGTCGTTACAAACCAATTTCCGAGAATCAGGAGGGTGTTTGGGAGGAATTTGCTACCCTTACCTGGTCGGCAACAAGACCGCTCTTCGTCCAGATTCGGGGAAAGATTGTGAACTGATTTTTAACAATTTTTCGCTTCCAGCAATGGCCTGAATTGAATTTTAATTACCATCAGTTTCATTTTTCGTTAATGAGAAGCTAAGAGTTGAGGGAAAGGGTTGATCCATCTCCAATGGATGTGCATTTTTTTTATCTACTGTACAAAAACAATAATAATTTAATCATTAAGTAGTAAACCTGTTTTCAGGAGTGAGCTTGTGGTCTTGGGATACTGAGACCCAGCCATCAGCTCACTATTTTGGCATGTAACTAAAAATGAGTCTGACGTTAATTTAAATTCAATTCAGGCCATTCTGGCGTTTCTTGTATGTTTTTTCAAAAAACAAAAAATGCAGCGAAAAAGAAGGTAACTTACCTTGCTTATCAACTTGAGGTATGAGGTCGACATGAAGTCTTTAGCAGGAATTGTGAAAGCATGCGTCGCAAATATCGCACTGGATCCACTGTTCACCGGAAGATCCACTGACTTTCGTACACTCGGCACACGAGTCTTCTCCAGCTAGAGTCGAGCCAGATCTGCCGCATCGAACACCGCATCAATTGCTCAAATTTTTTATTCACACCGAAACTATTAAATAAGTTTATCACAACCATTAGTGTGTACTGACCAATTTTCTTAACGATTATATGAAATATGACATCATCGACTACCAAAGCATCAAAGAGATCCTTACGAATTCATACTGCAGATTTTTAAAAGAGAAATTCAATGAAGGAAATTCGTGTTCATGGAGGATTCAATGCAAAAGCGGAAAGTGTATAACGTTAGAAAGCCTAACTTTTGATTTGATCAAAATCTTGAGAGGGATCCTTTCCCCTGGATATTTTCTAAAATCTTACTGATTATGATTATGATTTTTTTTATTATGATTATGATTACTTGTAGCAGCTGTAATGCCGTAGAATTTTTCTCGTTAAATCTAAATAGGAAAAAAGCTGGTTGTTGATGAGGGCGTTCAGCAGTGCCAAAGTACAACAGTGCCGAAAAAGGCGGGGGAAATTTCAGAATAATTTTAACGCGTTTTCCAAAGAGCGGGAAATTACTGACGCTAATTATCAAAGAAAATCACTCCAATTCTGGCGCCAAAATGTCTGCAACTGCCAACTAACAATTACTTTAGGGCTAAAATGTCTTAACTGCAAATTTTCTTGCTCAAAATTTTTAAGTGTCACTTAAGATTATAAACGTTTGCCGTTTAATTTTTGATTGCCGCACTTAATATGTTGAAACTTGTTCATATTTTTGGCGCTGTTGAACTATTTTTTGTTTCGGTACTGTTGTTGGAACGGAAGTCGTTTCCAGTGGCAAATTACTTGGGTACTTCAAGCTTGATTTCGTCCCAGTATGGTGAAAAGAGTATAAAAAATGGATAATACGCCAGCTTACTGGGGATGAAACAATAATCTGAGCTTCTAAAGAAGCAAACTTTTTTATAAATACTACACATTTCTGCTGAATTTTCATAAATTACACAATACTGCATGAAAGCAGCTGCATCGACCAAGTAATAATATGTTTAAAAATGTTTAAGGCTCCTCAAACATTTTCAAATTAGTTTTAAGTTTCGGATTTGTTCGACTGTAGCGTTCGTTTCACCTTTTCAACTTGAAACAGAAAACGAGCATCGCTTTGGTCATCTCAGCTTTAAACACCTCAGCCGGTTACCTCTGCGCGATAAGAAGGCTCATCAATTAGAATTTTTTTATCTGTTAGGCCCAAAATATTTTATGCCTATTTAACAGTTTGGCATTATAGTCACGTTTCTGCCTTCTTCGATAACCTACCCGGGTCAAGGTGTTCAACTAATGTTTTGACTGTCAAGGTCGAGAAGTTGCAGTTTTTTGACTGGAAATCCGCCGCGGATGAGAAGCAGATTTAAGTCGAGCACGAAGTCAAAGCGTACCAAATTAGAAACTGAGCAAAAAAATCTGCCTAGAAAAAACCTCCGACACAAAACTCCAATCAGAAGAGATTGGCTTGTTGCAAAAACAGGAAGATTTAGAATGAACGCTTCAACAATTAGTTTATAAATTAAGGAGGCAAGAATAAGTAAATTTGACTGAACATTAGCCAGAATAAGTAAACTCTACCAAACCAAATATACCTGATCAAAAATCGACAGTTTCAGTCCAGATATGTAAGAAAAAAGAGTAAAATTGGAAAGTTTAATTCGAGACAGTGGAGAAAATCGAGATAAACGAAACGTTTCAAATTTTGGCCGAGAAAATCGAAACTTATCTAAACACTAGGAACAAAAAAAGTCGCACGCATTTTTTGTTGGGTTGAGAAAGTCTAAGCATCCAAAAATTTGGTCAAATATGTACGGAAAAACCGAACGTCGAAACATACCGAAGTTTGGTGGAGACGGTTGAAACATACCAAAGTTGGTCTGAAAAATCAAAACATAAACCCAGGGTAATTCGTGTTTACCTCGTGAAGCTTTCGACTGTTTAAAACCAGTTTTGAGATCTATTTGCAAAAGGGGCAGATTAGTTACAAGGTGAAAAAAATTGATATGCTTAACCAATGATTTTTTAAAGGAGGGGAGAATCGTTACTAGGACTTAGGCTCTAAATTTGCCTCTAAATTTACCTCTTAACGTTTCGCCTCTTTCGCCTCGAAACGTTTCGCCTCTAAATTTGCCTCAAGTTCAATTTTCATATGTTTTTTGGTGTCGAGTCGTGTTACCATTTATTCTCTGGTATCAAGAAAAAACGTTTTGACACCAAGTAAAAGTTTTTGTTGGCTTCATTTTTCTTCGGATGTGTCCAATTTTGTTGATAAGGGGACTAAAAGGTTTTTCGTGGCCCCAAGAAATTTCAAGAATTTCACATCAATTTTGTCATGAAATTTTACACCAAGATTTTTTCAGCATTTTTTGTAAATAATGTTGATGATTGCTTAGATAAGGATTTTTTTCCCTGGTAAAATTGGACGTCAGTTCAAAATAATTTTTTTTAAATACGTAGTTGAGCTATTCGGCTTTCTTGGCGACATCGAGTTCTACAGAACCACACGCAACAGTAATTTCTCTGCAGCCGAACTTCGCAATTAGCATTATATCGCCGAATCGTTTCGGCTTGTACTGCAGGTGAATGTAACACGACTCTCCCGACCCGAGTCCTTTCTTGATTCCGAACGCTTTCGGCTTCATCCTCGGCGCACTTAGTTCAAAATAACAGCCGCTCAGCCCAAATCTAAACTCGTTTATAAAGCTGAGTTTTATGTCCACGGGTTCGCCTTGGTTGTAGGGGGGCTTCGAAATCACTTTGATATCGGGGGGTCTACAGAAGAAGGGAATGGTAACGAAGGGAATGGTCCAAAAATTTTGACGACCTTTTTTTTAGGTCGACTAAATTGGTTTTTCGAGCTCTCCCAAAGCACTGTTTTGCCCCTATTTTGGCTAAATTTTCTGCGCCGAAGGCAATTTTTTGAAAAAACTGTCAAAAAAGCCGTTTTTGGGCACTTTTTGAAAAATTTTGACAAAAAAATCGCGTTTTTTTTTTGGCGCGAGCTCCCCCTCAAAGTTAGTATATATTGGCGCCAAAGGCGCCTTCAGAAAAATTTTAGGGTCGGTCGACCAAAAATGGATTTCTGAAAAAGTATCAAAGGGGGACCCTTTGGATCGGCAGGGGGTCGAATCCCTGACAGGGGGGGGGGGGCGTCCGCCCCCCCCCAAAATCAGCCCCTGCTTCAACAACAAGGCCGGAGTTATCATTCGACGTGTTGGATTTGAGTACCAGAGTTACAAGTGCAGATATAAGTTCACTAAAAGATGCGAACAAATCACTGATAAAGTTAGAGAAACGAATTTGCGCTTCTGTTCCCGGATCTAGGAATGAGCGAATAGAAAACGGTAGTTTTTAGCAATGCATCCCATGCGAATTTGAAGGATGGCTTTTCTAGTGCTTTTGGTCGCATTATTCTGCTTGTTGGTGTCGAAAAGTGCTGTCCACTAGCATGGAAAGCTTCAAAAATACAGCAAGTCGTAAAAAGTACACTAGCTTCTGAAGCCTTTGCGCTCGGAGAATCCTTAGATTGCTCGTATTTCTTGACAAAAATTGATTGAGTAAGTATCGAAGAAAATTGTGGGCTTTTTCAGTTTCATAGACAATAAACCGTTCATCGATAATTTGCGTTCAACGAAGTCTGTGACCAAAAAACGACTGAGAATCGATTTGGCTTCGATAAAACAGATAGTAGAAAAAAAAGAAGTGGTGAAAGTACAGTGGATAAATCATAAATTGCAGTTAGCAGATGTCTTCACGAAGAAAGGTGTGAATTCCGAGACTTTACGGGGCGTCCTAGAGACTGGAATACTTCCAAATGGGTATTTTCATCTTCTGCATGATGGTTGACCAAACGAACTTTCCATACTGCTTTTGCGACGTTTATAATGTATTCATTTTGATTGGCTGAATGCTTATTCTATTTGTCAATTGAGGTGCTACAGGTACACGCTTTCTTGCGCTTGCGTTAATATAATCACTCCCGCCATTTGGCCTCCACTATGCGAGCTGTGTAATTAACTAGGTGCCTTTAAAGTCTTTTGATTGTGATTATCTTCCTCACTAAAGAGAAAGAAAGGAATCTGTCAATGTGAATTTGTATTTCAGGTCTGTTGTATTTGGCGGGCTTTAATTTACAGCAATACAGAACTCTTCTGAACAAATTTTCAAGATCAAATCAAAAATTAGGCTTTCTAACGGTAAACACTTTCCGCTTTTGCATTCAATCATCCAAGAACACATATTTTTTCATTTATTTTCTCATTTAAAAGTCTCCAGTATGAACTCGTAAGGATCCCAAATCCCAAACTCACCTGTGGACCATACTTGTACATAGACCCAATATTTCACGGTCACTAAATCGTGTACTAAATAATTATATTGGAAAAAATCCAAGTAAAACAGTTTTTTGCCAAGTCTAGACGCTAGTCAATGTTCGGATAGCTTGCTAGTCAGCTAAGGTTTTTCTAATTGTTAAATCACTTTTTTGTAGGGTACCTACCCGATGAATACAAAAAAAAATCTTTTGATTTCATTGAATGATTACACTCGTGCGGAGTGAGTGTACGAAAGTCAGTGGATCTTCCGGTGAACAGTGGATCCAGTGCAATATTTGCGACACATGGTTTCACAATTCCTGCTAAGGATTTCCTGTCGACCTCGTACCTCAAGTTGATAAATAAGCAAGGGTACTTCTTTTTTGCTTTTTTTTCTGTTTTTTCGGAGAAACATGCAAGAAAAGTTACAAAAATGAAAAAAATTATTGCATAAACTAGGTGAAATTCGACCAGAAAGACCTGAAAAGCAGTTCATCAACGAATTGTTATTTGGAACAGTTCATTGAGAAAATTGACTTTGGAACGATTAGTGGTGTTAATCGTTCAGTTGAACGTAATAGGAGGAATCAATTCGGAGTGACCAAATACTTTTTCAAAAATTCGTTCAAAATTAAAGACACGTCACGATGTTGAATTTTCGCGACTACTGAAAAAGCGCGAAAATCAGAACAATTTTTGCTGATAAAAGCAAGACGGATGCAGATATAGCCAACGGCAGAATTGTAGTCAACGTTATTTACAGAAGAACACTCCTCGTTGTAATGATTGTACAGCTACAGTCGTTACAAACCAATTTCCGAGAATCAGGAGGGTGTTTGGGAGGAATTTGCTACCCTTACCTGGTCGGCAACAAGACCGCTCTTCGTCCAGATTCGGGAAAAGATTGTGAACTGATTTTTAACAATTTTTCGCTTCCAGCAATGGCCTGAATTGAATTTTAATTACCATCAGTTTCATTTTTCGTTAATGAGAAGCTAAGAGTTGAGGGAAAGGGTTGATCCATCTCCAATGGATGTGCATTTTTTTTATCTACTGTACAAAAACAATAATAATTTAATCATTAAGTAGTAAACCTGTTTTCAGGAGTGAGCTTGTGGTCTTGGGATACTGAGACCCAGCCATCAGCTCACTATTTTGGCATGTAACTAAAAATGAGTCTGACGTTAATTTAAAAAACAAAAAATGCAGCGAAAAAGAAGGTAACTTACCTTGCTTATCAACTTGAGGTATGAGGTCGACATGAAGTCTTTAGCAGGAATTGTGAAACCATGCGTCGCAAATATCGCACTGGATCCACTGTTCACCGGAAGATCCACTGACTTTCGTACACTCGGCACACGAGTCTTCTCCAGCTAGAGTCGAGCCAGATCTGCCGCATCGAACACCGCATCAATTGCTCAAATTTTTTATTCACACCGAAACTATTAAATAAGTTTATCACAACCATTAGTGTGTACTGACCAATTTTCTTAACGATTATATGAAATATGACATCATCGACTACCAAAGCATCAAAGAGATCCTTACGAGTTCATACTGCAGATTTTTAAAAGAGAAATTCAATGAAGGAAATTCGTGTTCATGGAGGATTGAATGCAAAAGCGGAAAGTGTATAACGTTAAAAAGCCTAACTTTTGATTTGATCAAAATCTTGAGAGGGATCCTTTCCCCTGGATATTTTCTAAAATCTTACTGATTATGATTATGATTTTTTTTATTATGATTATGATTACTTGTAGCAGCTGTAATGCCGTAGAATTTTTCTCGTTAAATCTAAATAGGAAAAAAGCTGGTTGTTGATGAGGGCGTTCAGCAGTGCCAAAGTACAACAGTGCCGAAAAAGGCGGGGGAAATTTCAGAATAATTTTAACGCGTTTTCCAAAGAGCGGGAAATTACTGACGCTAATTATCAAAGAAAATCACTCCAATTCTGGCGCCAAAATGTCTGCAACTGCCAACTAACAATTACTTTAGGGCTAAAATGTCTTAACTGCAAATTTTCTTGCTCAAAATTTTTAAGTGTCACTTAAGATTATAAACGTTTGCCGTTTAATTTTTGATTGCCGCACTTAATATGTTGAAACTTGTTCATATTTTTGGCGCTGTTGAACTATTTTTTGTTTCGGTACTGTTGTTGGAACGGAAGTCGTTTCCAGTGGCAAATTACTTGGGTACTTCAAGCTTGATTTCGTCCCAGTATGGTGAAAAGAGTATAAAAAATGGATAATACGCCAGCTTACTGGGGATGAAACAATAATCTGAGCTTCTAAAGAAGCAAACTTTTTTTATAAATACTACACATTTCTGCTGAATTTTCATAAATTACACAATACTGCATGAAAGCAGCTGCATCGACCAAGTAATAATATGTTTAAAAATGTTTAAGGCTCCTCAAACATTTTTCAAATTAGTTTCAAGTTTCGGATTTGTTCGACTGTAGCGTTCGTTTCACCTTTTCAACTTGAAACAGAAAACGAGCATCGCTTTGGTCATCTCAGCTTTAAACACCTCAGCCGGTTACCTCTGCGCGATAAGAAGGCTCATCAATTAGAATTTTTTTATCTGTTAGGCCCAAAATATTTTATGCCTATTTAACAGTTTCGCATTATAGTCACGTTTTTGCCTTCTTCGATAACCTACCCGGGTCAAGGTGTTCAACTAATGTTTTGACTGTCAAGGTCGAGAAGTTGCAGTTTTTTGACTGGAAATCCGCCGCGGATGAGAAGCAGATTTAAGTCGAGCACGAAGTCAAAGCGTACCAAATTAGAAACTGAGCAAAAAAATCTGCCTAGAAAAAACCTCCGACACAAAACTCCAATCAGAAGAGATTGGCTTGTTGCAAAAACAGGAAGATTTAGAATGAACGCTTCAACAATTAGTTTATAAATTAAGGAGGCAAGAATAAGTAAATTTGACTGAACATTAGCCAGAATAAGTAAACTCTACCAAACCAAATATACCTGATCAAAAATCGACAGTTTCAGTCCAGATATGTAAGAAAAAAGAGTAAAATTGGAAAGTTTAATTCGAGACAGTGGAGAAAATCGAGATAAACGAAACGTTTCAAATTTTGGCCGAGAAAATCGAAACTTATCTAAACACTAGGAACAAAAAAAGTCGCACGCATTTTTTGTTGGGTTGAGAAAGTCTAAGCATCCAAAAATTTGGTCAAATATGTACGGAAAAACCGAACGTCGAAACATACCGAAGTTTGGTGGAGACGGTTGAAACATACCAAAGTTGGTCTGAAAAATCAAAACATAAACCCAGGGTAATTCGTGTTTACCTCGTGAAGCTTTCGACTGTTTAAAACCAGTTTTGAGATCTATTTGCAAAAGGGGCAGATTCGTTACAAGGTGAAAAAAATTGATATGCTTAACCAATGATTTTTTTAAAGGAGGGGAGAATCGTTACTAGGACTTAGGCACCCAATGGGGGATATAGTTAAAGAGATCCCAGTTCTGTACCATTTGATTTCCATGAGATGGATTTTGATATTAGTGCTGTTTTCGAAATTTTTTTTTCAAATTCAGAAACCATTCTTCAAAAGTAATAGTATCGAAACAAGCATAACTAGATTCACCTCAACTTTGTTCGTTTCGCCTCTAAATTCGCCTCAAGTTCAATTTCCATGATTTTGGTGTCGAATCGTGTTACCATTCATTTTCTGGTATCAAGAAAAAACGTTATGACACCAAGTAAAAGATTTGTTGGCTTCATTTTACTTCGGATGTGTCCAATTTTGTTGATAAGGGGACTAAAAGGTTTTTCGTGGCCCCAAGAAATTTCAAGAATTTCTCACCAATTTTGTCATGAAATTTTACATCAAGATTTTTTTCTGCATTTTTTGTAGATAATGCTGATGATTGCTTAGATAAGATGTTCTTTCCCTGGTAAAATTGGAGGTCAGTTCAAAATAATCTTTTTTTAAATACGTAGTTGAGCTATTCGGCTTTCTTGGCGACATCGAGTTCTACAGAACCACACGCAACAGTAATCTCTCTACACCCGAACTTCGCAATTAGCATTATATCGCCGAATCGTTTCGGCTTGTACTGCAGGTGAATGTAACACGACTCTCCCGACCCGAGTCCTTTCTTGATTCCGAACGCTTTCGGCTTCATCCTCGGCGCACTTAGTTCAAAATAACAGCCGCTCAGCCCAAATCTAAACTCGTTTATGAAGCTGAGTTTTATGTCCACGGGCTCGCCTTGGTTGTAGGGGGGCTTCGAAATCACTTTGATATCGGGGGGTCTACAGAAGAAGGGAATGGTAACAAAATCACAATTGATGCCTTCGTTCGGACTCAACAATTGACAAGTAACAAATATCTTTATTGAATAACTCGCACACGCGAATCTTCGATACTTTATATATTCTACTTTGCCTTTGAGAGCATTTTCTTTCGATACTTTCTGCTTATGGAAATCATGTTTTGCAATTTGTCCTATAAATTTTCCCACGTTTGTCGAGACAAAAATGCAGATAGAAATTTTAGCTTCGGCAGCTGCGCCGATTGCCTCTGTCGGTGTAAATTCAGCCGAGTATTGGAAGTCGTTTCCGATCGCAACATACTCGGGAACTTTCAGCTTGATTTCGACGCTCGGTTTTTTCCCCATCAGATGTTCGTAAATAACAAAACTAACACCTGGGTTCACTGCTTTGATAATTTCAATTTTTTCTTCCGTAGAAATTAAAGCTTCTTTCTTTTCAGCTTCCAGTTTGTAAGTCGAAATTAAGTTTTCACTTTCTTCGCTCCCAATCTGTTTTGTTAAAATTGCCTTCCCAATTTTTAATTCGTCAAATTTGATTAGTTTGCCGAACTGACCGTCTCGCTCTCTTCGCCAGTACGAAATATCCGAGTTCATTTCGGAGAACAAATAGGCCACGTCATATGGTAGATGAAACGCCCCTTCTTTAATAGCCTTGACGGGCGCTGGACCGGCGATAGACGACCCCTCCGCCATTTCCTGGGGGGTTGGGTCGATAGCTTGCCAGCCACCGTAGCCATCTGGAAGATCATTCCGACTCAGCCAAATCTCAGCCCATACATGGAAGTTCCAAACAGAATCCAAACTCTCAAATATTGAATTTCTGTCATTTTTGACACAATTCGTTCTTATAGTGTGAAAACCTTGAAATGTGGAGCACCTTGAGAAACGCTTCTGCTTAAGGAAGACCGCTCGAAACGTTGTTCTGATAGTAAATAACCAACATAAGTATTGTCTCGCAGACAAACTTATAATGATAATAATTATTCTAAATTCGTTTACGATACGGGGCAAAAGCAAATTCTGAACAAGGATAGCCGGTTGCTGTTCAAATAGCACTGAATATTCCGACCACATTCATAAAAAAAAACAAAGATAGCCAGTTGCTGCGTAGGACAGCGTGTTCCGACCATGTTCTTTAAAAAAGTTGTCTTTTTTCAAATTCATCACGAGGCCACCTTGTGCACTGTATAGGCGCGCAATTTGGTGTTTGTATGTCTCTGAAACCCAGAAACAAGTCTTCAATCAAGTTAAAGTTTTGTTGCAGCAATAAAAAAAAACGAAAGAACAAAAGAAGCTCAAAGAGAGCAACCTTGTTGCGGAATCCGTTTACAATTAGCAAAATACACACTTTGGCCTCGTAATTTGAGAATCGCTTTGTTTTAGCGTGGTGTGATAAAAGGATGTAACGAAGCTTAGAACTTAGGCATATTCGGCAGTAAAACTGGCAAATTGGGCATTGATTGTGTCAAAAATTGACAAGAAAAAAATACTTCAAAAAAAATTTTTCTTCAATTCGTTTTGCAGATATTTTTTAAATGTTTTTTAGATGTTTATTCCCAAGATTGCGCTGACAAGCAAATTGAATAAAATTTTACTGGAGTGAACTGAAAATTCATGGTTCATGTTTCTATAAAAAGTCTGCTCGCTTGCTTTATTCGCTCGAAATTGAAAAAAAAAATCAAAATTTTAAAACAATTTTTTTTTCTCAAAAATAGAATAAATATTTTTATAAAATTGAAAGTTGTTTGAATCAGCGCCAAAACGGTATTGTTATGATATATCACTCCTGTCATTCCGATGATTACCATTGGTAACTTCTCTTGGTTGAAAAAGAATAATAAATTTCGGCAAAATTACGACTGAAAGGACTTTAATTTAAGATATTACTCAATCCAGTCCAATGATTAGATGTGATACCTGACTTTGCATGGAAAAAAATAAAACACCCCTAAATACAAAGTTTTTCCTCCTTTTTAAGTGGCGGAATAACTACAAAAAATACGAACGCGTAGAACGTCAGTAAAAAGAGATAATTGACCAAGATTATTTTCAAAAAACAAAAACCAACAAATTCAGAAACAAATATGACTTTTGAAAACTTTTTTCTTGCTAAGGAAGCGTAGTTACTCAGGTATTTCACTACTCAAGTGAAAACTTCAATCTAATTTTGAGCAAGAAAAGCGATCGATTAGGACTCGCTTGAAATATAATTAAAACTCAAAAACTTCAAACTGGTTTCTCTCAATATTGTGACCGATAAGTTTTTGAACTTTTTCTAGTGTTTTTTGAATCTTGACTGAAAAGTTTTTAGGTTGATATACGACTCGACTCATTCTGATGACTGTTTTAGGTTCTTAATTTGGCGTAGAAAACAAATAAAAGAGAAAAAACTATAAAACACCCGATGACAAAATTCCTCCCCTCTTTCAAGGGGGCTCGGAAGAACTACAAAAAATTAGAAGTTGTAGAACGTTTGTAAACTGACAAAAGCGCCCATTATTCTTTTAGAAAAAAAACAACGTTTTTTTTTTAAATTCAGAGCTAATTTTATAAAACTTTGTTGATTTTTTTTGCAGAATAAATTGCTGACTTCTTAATTTTTTTTATTCCTACGGAATCGTAATAAATTGGACGTTTTACACTTGCTCAAAATGAAATCAAAACTTAAAATAAATTTAACCGGTTTTTCTTAATACTGCGACAACTTCTTGAGCTGAAAGAAAAATAAATAATAAATTGTAGATTATTTCTGGTAATTTACTACTGTTGCCACTAATGAAAAATCATTTTGTCAGTATCAGAAGGTCATCGCTGCAAAAATAAATCGAGGAGTCTTTGCGCGTTTTGCTTTTTCCTCTTTTTCCCACGTTTACCCTCCTCTACATTTGAATATCACGTTTTAAAAACATTTTTAACTAAAGAAAAAAATGACCAATTTTGGGGTAAATGTTTGGTTTCGAATTTCGCAAAATATTTTTCTCATAATATTTTTGGTAAATCGCTATGCAACATATGTTTTCATCACTTTTTATCGAATCTCAACCCAATTTGAGAAAAAGGCGTTTGAAGTTTCAATTTTTTTAAACCAGCAATGTAGTCGTTCATTGAACACATTTATGAAAAATTTCGGAAAGTGGTCAGCAAATAGACAAAAAAGAGCTTTGCTCAGCAAAATAACTCAGTCTGGAATGTGGAGAAATAAGAGAAATGGACTAGGCTTAGACAGGCTGCAAAGCCTTTCATAGATCCTCTGCGAATCGCAGGAACCACAATTATTGATTAATTATTAGAATCGTACTCTAAAAATGTACACAATAAATATTTTTTCGATTCTAATTAGCTCACGACGTGTCTACTTATGACTTATCTACTTTACTACGTAACCAAAACTTCGAACCAGAACCTAACCAGAACTTGAAAATATATGACAAGTAAACAGAAACTCAACCTTGACCGATCCGTCATGCATAATTTCCCACTCACAAATATTGGTACGATTTGAATCGTGAAACGAGAAGTTGTTCGTCACCGGGCGACTTGGAATCCCGAGAGCCCGAGTTATAGTTACGAGGAGGGCACTGAAAACCCAACATTGTCCATAACTGATCTGCTTTCGAGTTCTGTAAAATCTATTTAAAATATCAACTGAACTGTGCCAGTGTTTAGGGTCATACCCTCCGGTGTATGGTTCTTGCCAACGGCCATTAATGACTCCGTCATCGTCATGATTAATGATAGAACACAACGCGCGTGCAATGAACACTGCGCTGCATTTAGCCGAAGTACTCAAATTAGACTTGTCAAGAAGATAGAGAGTGATATCAAGAATCCGATGTTCAAATTGGCCGAAAAACCATGGATAGCACATTTGTCCATGCGTATAAACACGGCCACTTTCGTTAAGCACATACTCTTTTCGCATCGTTTCGTCTTCTAGATACACTTCATCTTCGGGACACCAAGGGTTGAACAAAACCCTTAAATCTTCACGATAGTCGTCGTGGTCGACTCGGATTTTAATCAGCCACAACCCAATTATACAGTTAGTAGGCACATGCAAGCTATAGTCAATTTCACCCGTTTTTTCTAGTCTCCAATTACCACTTTCCAGAGTATCCATAGTCAAAGTAATTTCGACCATATGTCGAGGTGGTTCCGTATTGCACTTAGTGCTGTATTTACTAGGGATATTGTACAACTTCAAGCGTTGAATATCTCCTGATGTAGAAAACTTGATAGCAAATCCACGCCGAACAATTAAAAAGTTGTCGTCAAAAAATGAGGTAAAATGAGCAGTCCTGTTTTCAATGAAGTTCCAGTTCACGATGTTTCCGCTCCTTGAGCCAGCGGGTGATTTGCTTCTGGGCGTTTTCCTTGTTTTGTGAGTCAAATAGGTATTGTTTTCATCTAAACCGAACCACCGTTGGTTTTTCTACAGTCTTTTTCCCATGAGATTTTTTGAAAACTTTTGTCCCCTTGTGCAAAATTGAGCCACGACGTCTGCTCTCTTACCGATTCCCGACCACCGAAGATAAAAAAGAATTTTTGCGCATCAACTATTGATTTTAACAAGTTAAGAAAAAAGACCACGCCTGATTCGTAATTTGGTAATTACAATATATGCAAAAAACTTCAAACCAATTAATTTAATGTCAATTTCACGCAGGGGCATATTTAGGGGGGGGGGGGAAGGGGGCAGGGGGGATTCGAACTCCCTCAGAGGGATTCGAACCCCCTCAGGGATTCGAACCCCCGCCAACCCAAAGGGTCCCCCCTTTGGTACTTTTCAAGCAATCCATCTTTGGCCGACCGACCCTAAAATTTTTCTAAAGGTGCCTTGGGCGCCAATATATACTAATTTTGAGGGGGAGCGCGCGCCAAAAAAACGCGTTTTTTTTTGTCAAAATTTTCCAAAAAGTGCCCAAAAACGGCTTTTTGACCTGTTTTTTCAAAAAAATTGCCTGCGGCGCAGAAAATTTGGCCAAAACAGGGTCTTTTTACTGCTTTGGGAGAACTCGGAAAATCAATCTGATCGACCTAAAAAAAAGGTCGTCAAAATTTTCGAAAATTTTTTGAAAATACGCCCCCCCTCGAGAAAATCCTAGATCCGCCCCTGATTTCACGTTTAGTAGCAAACACAGATAGCGGGGGAAACGGTACAGGAGCAAAAATGCAGACCGTACTTTAATGTTTTTTTTTAAGTTCTTTTGCGTGATTTCCCCCTCCCCACCGCGATCATCTTTGTTCGGCTCTTTTCCAGTTCCTCCCCCCCCCCTTTCAAAATACCGAGTCTTATGTTCGTTTTACGTGTTATTACGGCTAAATGCGTGATGTTACGCTGTAAAGTATGAAGAACAAATCTGTTCAGAATTGTCGATTTGTTCACCACGCCAAATTTCATTGCACTGTGACAACGTTCAATAGACTTTTCAAAATTGAATTTGAAAGGGGTGAAACTGGAAAAGAGCCCTTTGTTCCCCGTAATACAAAAATCTAACTGTGATGGCCGATGGGGCTTTACTTTTTGCGCTTTTTGCCAGCCCTTCATTTGGTTTTTTGCTAATATTCGATTCAGGGGTGGATTTAGGGGTACTATTTTGAGATATCCATTTTTGGTGATGACCCTAAAAATTTTCTAAAGGCGCCTTTGGCGCCAACATATACTAATTTTGATGGGAGCGCGCGCGCCGAAAAAACGCAATTTTTCGGTCAAAATTTTCCAAAAAGTGCCTAAAAACGCCTTTTTTGGCCTGTTTTTTCAAAATTTTGCCTGCAGCGCAAAAAGTTTCGCTAAAATAGGGACAAAACAGTGCTTTGGGAGAGCCCAAAAAATCAATTTCGTCGATCTAAAAAAAAAATTGGTCGATCTAAAAATTTTTTTTTGAAAATCCGCCCCCCTCCTCGAGAAAATCCTAGATCCTCCCTTGATTCGATCTAAGAAAGTCTAATAAAAATGACAGATGTTCTATGGAAACAAGAAAAATACCTTGCCTTTTTTCAGGGCAGAAGACTTTTTGTTTGTGAGCATTCGGGCTTTTATGTCTTCTGTTAGTGCTGAATCTGATTTGCGGATGCCTTTGTTGCTCTTGAGGTTTTCATCGCCTTTGCTCCCTCCTCTAGACCGACTGCGGGCTGATCTCGAGGGGCTTTTTGCAGCTGATTTGTTGTTGCGAGAGGAGGGCCTAGTTCCTCCTACGTTCACTTCAGATCTGTCATTGTAAAAAGCTCTTCTTTTGCTGTCCGAAAAATATAGAAAAGTCACTATTTTTAAAAGAAGAACTTTTCTACATTTGCGACGTTCAAAAAAAAACTAACGTTTAAACCTCTTTCAGCCATTATGAGAGAGCCGAAGTGAAAAACCTCAAAAATAAACCATCGTAGTTGAGTGAAACCCTAAAAGCATTGTAGTTGAGTGTACTTTTGGGAGGGGGGCTCTTTTCCAGTTTCCCAACACCCTCGAAAAATTAGAAAATAACGCTGTTCAAAAATTGTTTACATGGCAATTTGCTCGTAGGAAGTAGTGTAAAAGTTTGTTCACCTGTTCACTCTGACATGTTTTAACGCAGTTTATAGCATTAAAAACATTTTACAAGGACTTTCATAAATTGAATTTCAGAAAAATTGAAAGGGGTGGGGAACTGGAAAAGAGCCGGGAGGGGGGTTGTTAATAGAAAATATTATTGCTGCTAGGGATAGCTCTTTCGATGCTCGTAAAAATGAAAATTTGTTCGGAATGGTTCACTTGCTCAGCCCCAATATATTTTAAAGTTGAAGCTCTACTGGGCTCTTTTCCAGCCCCCCCTTTTTAAATACTGAGTAAAATACTGTTTGTTTTACGTGTTATTACGGCTAAATGCGTGACGTTACGCTGTAAAGTATGAAGAACAAATCTGTTCAAACTTGTCGATTTGTTCACCACGCCAAATTTCAATGCATTATGGCAATGTTATATACGCTTTTCAAATTTGAATTTGAAAGGGGGGAGCTGCAAAAGAGCCCTCTACTGTAAACTTTAAAAAGGTCTCAGCTCAAGCTCATGATTTCACGACAGTTTACATATTATACTACCCAAGTCACTTTTTGGAGGAATTTGACCAGCTCACAAACCTATACTGTAACTCAATTTACCTTTTTTAAAAATGACTTTTACTGAACCAGTGAACAAGTCAGCATGAACAAGTGAGCATATTGTTGCAATATTTTACATGCAAAATTCAATTTTTTCAATTTTGTTTTACAGTTTACGTGGGGGGAGGGGGGGGGTTGGAAAAAAGCCGAGTCAAAATTTTATAGCTTGGAAAAACACTTGTTTGAGGAATATGTTTTTTTTAATGAAGAGCCCTTTTGGATTCTTTCGGAGCATCCGATCCCTCATTAATCGCCTCGAGACCTCCCCGTTTTTGTCCCCGGGCACCTTTGTTGTTGGCGGCTGCAGTTTTTAAGTCGACAACACTATCCGGAATGGGAGTGGGACTTTTCGACGTTTTGTCGGCTGCATTCGGATTCATCAGATAACCCCCACCCGCTTCAGTAGTTTCAGCAATGGCAGCTTCCTCGTCCTTTCCTCCAGAATCTCCCTCTTTGGACCCGTTTTCTTTTTTCGCCAAGTCTTCGATTATATTCGGGGGGCTCGGCCCACCCCGGGTAGCGTGCGGAGTCTCCTCGGTTAATGGAGATAACTCGTTTGCTTTCGGCGTATTTTGTAGCACACTGTTCGGAACCTCCGAGTGTCGGGGCTTGAGAGATCCAGCGACTGTTTCCCAGGCGGGTACTGCGTTGTCTCTGTCGCAGCCATCCTCGTAAATTAAGTGTTCGTTTTTCAACTCGGCGGCTGGTTCAACGTTGGAATCCGAAGTGGATGCTTTTTTCGATTCTGCTTTGGCTGCTTTCTTGGCTGCATTTTTAGCGCTATTTTTCTTCCCAAAAGGCATCTTCGATGCAAGTTTTCATGGAGATAATTTAGAAAAAAGCAAGGTATTTGATTAAGTTAAGATTAGAAATAGCTTAGGTAAGTGATTCGGTTAAAAGCCGTTGACACGATGTTCTGAAAAAGTCTTATGGTTCTTTTTCTTTGTTTTCTCACGTGCTTCTTTTGTTCATGTGATGCACAGAGGATCTATGAAAGTCTGTAAGGCTGGTCTAAACATAGTCAATTTCTATTATTTTCCCATATTCCAGACTGAGTTGCTTTTGTTACGCAAGGCTCTTTTTTGCGGCTCAAGGAAGTTTTAATTGAGCCTAAAACTTTCACTATTGT